>NC_047505.1:3470977-3776832 GCF_902827115.2 Pseudochaenichthys georgianus | reverse complement strand
AAAAGGAATAAGAATATAAAAAACTGAAATAGAGGAGAGAGTTAAATGAGGCTGGAAGCCTTGACAACAGATGAGCTTTGAGTCAGCGGTCCTGATGGACACACAGTGGCATGACAGCTACACTATTTGTGTCGCCTTCTTCCATCTCCGTAACATTGCAAACATCAGGCATATCTTGCCTCAAAACGATGCAGAGAAACTAGTCCATGCATTTGTTACTTCTAGGCTGGATTATTGTAACTCCTTATTATCAGGGAGTACCAAGAAGTCAGTCAAGTGGCTTCAGCTGATTCAAAATGCTGCAGCTCGTGTACTAACGAGCACGGAAGAGGGACCACATTACTCCTGTTTTGCTGCTTTGCACTGGTCCTGAGTCCTGGATCACGAGTCGTGGCAATGCCTGTTGCTGTGGTCCTGAGTCGCAGTCCTGAGTCCTGAGTCGTGGTTGTACCTGTTGCTGTGGTCCTGAGTCGCAGTCCTGAGTCCTGAGTCGTGCCTGTTGCTGTGGTCCTGAGTCGCAGTCCTGAGTCCTGAGTCGTGGTTGTGCCTGTTGCTGTGGTCCTGAGTCGCAGTCCTGAGTCCTGAGTCGTGGTTGTGCCTGTTGCTGTGGTCCTGAGTCGCAGTCCTGAGTCCTGAGTCGTGGTTGTGCCTGTTGCTGTGGTCCTGAGTCGCAGTCCTGAGTCCTGAGTCGTGGTTGTGCCTGATGCTCACCGTACTACTCATTTGATTGCTCCCAGGGGATTGTAATCTACACATGGCATCTATTGCACGTCTGTCCGTCCTGGGAGTGGGATCCCTCCTCTGTTGCTCTCCCTGAGGTTTCTCCCATGTTCCCTTTAAACTGTGGGGTTTCTTTTCCTTGTCCGATGTGAGGGTCCAAGGTCAGAGCACAGTTCTCCGCGCACCCCCCGCGAGAGTGAGGTGACAAGGGGAGCACGTCTGTAACCCGACACCGTTGCAATGAATCGACATTTGACCAATCACGGCTTTGATACGGCCACTAGTGCAGGTGAAGAGATGTCGGTGAAAAGACAGTTTCAGTCCGGCGCAAGCAAGAGGGGAAAAAACATGAAGAAACTAGAGCATCACTCGAAGGTGGGTTATTGTATGAGTCAAATGTACAACTTGCGAATGTTGTATAAGTCAAATTGCCAATTTCCATATTAAAACATCAGCTGCAATTCACGACATGAAGAAGGCAGTCTCTGCAGAGCATATAGGCTAATGGAGATGCAGTTATTTCGAGCATTCTTTATTTAACATTCATTCAAGTATGTGATGCCTTTTATCTGCTGATGTGCAGGAGGAAGAGTGATACACTGTCTGTCTAGTTGGCTTACATAACAGTTAAACTTTACAGCCTAACAAACATGGAGCATTTTTTCCCCTTTTATTCATTTTTATGTCAATTTGAACATTTCATGGTGATGCTCAGCCTCTCCCCTTAACTCCTGCAGTCATCTTCATGTCAACCACAACACAGAGAAATACTGATAGAAATGTGTGTGTAGTTGTTGATACATTGCTGACAGAGGGAAATACATTTGAATACAGATTTAAGAAATATCAGTTTTGAGCATGTCATAAGCATGTTTTGTCTTGACTATATTACAACTATATTATAATAAAAATAATATAGTATTTATATTATTGAGTTGATTATGATTATTATTAGTAGTAGAAGTAGTTTATTTGCATTAATTATATTTTTAATCTTTTTGAGGCTAGTATTTGGTAGGAAATGCAGACGTATAAACCTGTAAACGCATACTGAACGACATTCATGCACATTTACCATTTACCTCACAGTATAACAAGTAACTGTGTTGATAATAAACAGGAATTATATTTGCAAAGTAGCCTACTTTGTTTCCAAAACAATTTGTTTCACTCCTGTCGGTTGGGGGGGGCTCATCTCACAATGTCGCTTGGGGCCCCAAGTTGGCCAGGGGCGGGCCTGGGTACGGGCTAATGTTGCCCGGGCAAAGGCCCGTTTGGCCTTTTTGGCTGCCCCTCTGGAGAGAGCGAGTTTCTTTTTCTTTCTTCTGTTGTGGCCGAATCAACATGATAAGCCCACAATTAGTAATGTAGCGTCTCGCTGCGGGAAACACACTTTGTCAGCGCTGTCATCTGCCGGTGCGTTAAGACCACCTCAGTGTCGGATTTTGGAAACTAGATTTTGAGTTGTCTCATGGCAGTTAGGGTATAAGGGACACACCAGGGGACTTTACTTCCTCTTGATACCGTCGGTTATTTACAAAAAAAACACCTAGCCTAAATATAGCCTACTGTCTTTCATCTGTAAACTCCCTCTACGGGCCACTCGCTCTCTTTTCTTGATTGCCCTCTCACGGGTGAACAGTTCAATGTCCCGCTTCATTGTAGGATTTCTGCCGTGTCTCTATTTCAGTTTGACCATCTCTGTTATTAAGTTATTGAATACTAAATAAATAAGTAATTAAATACCTTACCGTTACTGCGCTCATAAAGAATGATAAGAATAAGAATAATGCGTATTGAACTGGTTTAATTAATTAGTTAGAGGCCCTATGTTATCAGTAGGCCTATGTCTGGACTGCACAGCAGTTACAATGGTCTGGTCAAACTACATTAGAACAGAATTGTCCCCATTTTGTCTTTAATAGTTACTAACATTAGATATGTTAATGAGATATGGACCGCAAAACAAAAAATGTCCCTGGTTTTCATTTTTAAAATCAAGTCACCGAATGCAAGTAGTCGCCTTAGCTTATTTTGTTATGAGATGATGATGTGAATGACTATTTTTCAAAGTAATTTATAATAAAGGCATTTTATCAGGTCTGCATTATCATATTAAATAATACAGACTGTCAACGTTTTATATTTATACTATTTCTAGTGTCCAGCGGTAGTTGTAGTTACGTCATTCTAAGTGGAAACAAAGAGCTGCATCGATCACACTGGATAAAGCATTCTATGACCGGAAGTTAGAAGCGTTTCCTTCACAATAAAAGCACTAAAACGAAACAAAAACAAAAGCGCTTTGACTTGCACTATTACAAGTGTTGGCTATCAAATCAGTGAAGTCATTATATTATATTGTATACAATAAAATGAACAACATAATATGTGTTTTGTATTCATTTACAATTTCTCTAATTCATGGATGCATTCAATGCACCCATTCATACAGTATATCCCTAGTGTACTATTTTTGCATTTCATGCTAATTTCTCACGTAATATTTATGTATTCTACAGTTTTTGCAATTTAGACAACTTTTATTACAATGTATTTCTCTTTTGAAATTATGAAATAATTATAAAACTAGCTCTTCTTTTTAATACTGTTTTACTTGGAAAAGAGTATACATTTGAATATTGAAACATATACACACAAGCACTCTCATTTGTCATACAACAAATAACTGTTTAATAAATGAAAATATTCTTGATGCATGCACTTGTAAGCATGTGTATGTGACAATTGTAGGAGTTGAATGGGGTGGAGACTAAACAAAACTTAACAGAGATACACATGTGCATTGTCCCTGCTAAATAAACGATTAAAGAGAATAAAGATGAATGTGGTCTGAGCAAAGATGTGGGATTGCACCCTGATCCTGACGTGATCTGATCCGATCACAATCTGGACTAGTAAATATAGTATAGTAGAAAGATAATGTGACACTGTTCAACAATCTTAAAGTTCTTCTTAAAATTCAGTTAAACCTTTAATTAATTATTCTCTGTTTGAAGGATGTTTATCCTTGCAAGATGATGTTTTATTTTGTATTTAGTAAGTAAAGACTAACCTTGTTGAATTCGACCGTGGCAGATTTAAGAGCAGTAATACCAGAGGTCACTTGTTTAGAAGAAGTAGTCTCCGTCGATGCTGGAACTAAGCATATTTACCAAAGTAGTGTACCTTACAATTTTGAGTTATTATCAGTAGGCTACTGTATAACATTATGGTTCCGTAATAGTTAATTTACAGAATGATATTTTAGACAAATGTGCTGTTTATTTAGGAGATGTGTTGCATTGTAAGACTTACACAAACAGACAGTATACAATAGTTCAGATCTACTTCCACCCAGACTAAGGAGAACATTACAATGCTCGTTTTACATGTGTGAATATTCCTCAACATCTGTAGATCTGTAGGGAAAACAATGTTGATTATAAACACTGCTCTTCTGAGGCTCTTATTTTGAAAGCGGAAGCAGCCTGTGTTTATTGTTTGGACGTTGACACTGGCTCTTTTTCAGCACAGCGTGCAGTTTCTCTCTCAGCCTCGCCGCTGAGACAGAGTCCTGGGAGAGGAGACAGCGGACAATGGAAGAGCGTCCAGCCGGCTGTGAGCCCTGCAGCCCGGGAGCAGGGACCCGGGGGTAACGTCACATACAGCCGGGACAGGAAGGATATTGATCAGCATTTACCTGAGTGCGCCACGTGAGAATGCACTGTGCGTTAGATTTGATTCAAATTGATTTTATTTTGACTGATGGATAATTTGATTTTGGTTAAAGTTTGTTTGCTTGTATGGGAGATCCAGAGCCAGGTGATGTCTGGTTCTCCTCTACTGCTGGGGGTGGGGGGGGGAGACACACCGCTGTGCTGCACCGAGCACCAGATCATTCTCTCTCTGCTCACAACTACTCGGGGTGAGTGACGGTATGCAGATGCTGGAGGACTGAAATAAGGCTGCACACCTGCTACATCTGCTCTTATTGTCGAAATGCTGATTTTAGTCCTCTTATGACCATTTGTCATAACATCAGCAAATGATGTGTGATCTTAAATGAGTTTTAAAGACAGTGGGACTGTGTGGGCATCTCTGATGTTCTGATGCTTTATGTGTCTCCTGTGGTCAAAACAAGCCAACACATTAGCATTGAATGAACATTCAGATGTGTGGTTTCTAGCTTCTCCTGAGGTAGGACCTCCTCTGTAAGCCTGTTCCTGCCCCCCAGCAGCCATGGACCCCCTCCCAGAGTACTCTCTGTTCCTGGTTCGAATCCTGGACGAGCTGGACACCAAGCACAAGACCATGTCCTACCAGGACCTGTGTAAGTCCCTGTGCGCTCGCTTTGACCTGGTACAGCTGGCCAAGCTCCGCAGCCTGCTTTTCTACACCGCCTGCCTGGACCCCGCCTTCCCAGCCACCCTCTTCAAGGACAAGATGCGCTGCTCCATGGAAGACCCACAGTCCAAGAAGCTCATGGTGGCAGCAGACATCGTCACCATGTTCAACTTGATCCAGATGAACGGAGGCATGGTCAAAGACAAGCTCCCCACAGCACAGAGAGGCAAGTTCCACAAGAACCAGTCGTTGGAGCTGGGCAAGTCTGATGATGACTCCTTTAAGTTTGAGGACTGTGACAGGAGGCTTGGTTATGAGCACATGGATCACCCCAGAGCTGGACACCACCACCATCACCCCACCAAGCAGCTACCTGGGACTCAGAGCGCCACCCCCTCCTCTGAGTGCAAGACCTTCCAGCCGTTCATCCCCTCCTCGGACCCTAACTTCCTTCTGGGCGTCAACAAGGACCTGAAATGTAGAGCAGCGTCTCTGGACAAGCTGCACCACCTACCCCAGTACTCCAACAGCAGCCCACCCTCTCCCCCATGTGCGATAGAGAGCACCTACTTCCCCATGGATATGGACAGCGAGTGCACCACCGACCAGGAGTCCCTGCAGCACATGGGCCCTCCAGAGCCCTTCTCCGTCCACTCCTGCATCCAGAAGAGGAACGTCTTCAAGGAGGACTTCCACAACTTTGTGGCCTTCTCCCCACAGGTTTGTGTTTTTGTTTCTAGAAAACTGCTGAAGGACGTAAGAGATGGGGAGCAACTTGAAGTACTGTTAATGTATCTCAGGAAAAAAATATAAGAGGCAATGTATTCAGATAGGGGAATTATTTTGTAGGAACAGTAAGAAAAAACTAAAGTATTCAATTCACAAAAAAAGACACATGGAAACCATCAAACTATCCAACGTTTTTTTAAATGTCCATTGTACATCTGATGATCATGTGAAAACATAACAAGATAAATATTGCATGAACTGATTTTATGAATAATGATGAGAACGCTGTCATTAGTTATTACATAAAGCATAAAGATTCCTGGATATCCAGGCAACCATTAGAGCAGTGGTTCTCAAACCTTTCCTGTCATTCCCCACTTTGGACAGGTGGGTTTTCAAGCCCCACCTGTCCCGCATCGCTCCAATAATATGGTAGGCCAAGCTTAACATGGTCAAATGTATCGTTCTATAACAATATATCTATAACAAATAACATCAGTTCAGAAACAGAGAAAATCTATAACAAATAACATCAGTTCAAAAACAGAGAAAATAAAAGTGCAATGGTGTCAATCCTTGCCTCAAATGGGCTGAGTTCCAAACACATAGAAAAAGGGCCTACTATGCAATAGTGTTATCAATGGAAGGCCAAGCTTAAAATGGTCAAATGTATTTAAATAACGTCAAGTTCTACATCTTATAACAAATAACATCAGTCAATAATAACAAATAAAATCAATAACAAATAATATCAGTCAATAATAACCGGGAGCTTCGGGACTTTCCCCGGTGGGCCGCTGCCGTTGGTGGGCCGCTGCCGTTGGTGGGCCGCTGCCGTTGGTGGGCCGTGGACTTTCACAGCCGCATTCGCCGCCGCAAACACCCGCCGTTGCGAGGCTCTGGCTGTAACAGTCCACTACCGCCTGCGAGGACCCAGGTTCGATTCCGTCCTGAGGTCCAAAAAATGTATAATAAAATAAAAATAATAATCTCCCGTTCATCGCGTCCATTCGAGACCCACCTATCACTTCTTTGCGCCCCACCAGTGGGGCGGGCCCCACACTTTGAGAAACGCTGCATTAGAGAACACATCAATGTAAACTTAAGTTTATGGAAAACAGGTTAAAGAAAAAAAATGGCCTAATCATCATTTTATAAAAACAAAAAATGTGTGAAACTAATACTCATTGTATAATATTTAAAAGTTTTAGTTAGCAGAATGGCCCATTTCAAACCATATGAGTATATTTAAGTCAGTATGCATATTATTATCTATGTATGTTTCCATATATTAGTATACTGTATATGAGTATTGGGTAGGTTAATTATAAACTAAAATCACATTTGACACTTATATTCTGAAAGTAAAATGTATGTTTAGAAAGGTATCAAATAAACATAGTGGAGTATACGTTTAATATTTCCATTTAACATGTAGATACAATATTTCTAGATAAGTAGAAAGCAAAGGTCAATGGCTTTTTCTTCACTGCAGAAATATAGGCAAAAAGGCATTGTTGAACTCATATACGTATACTGTCACTTTTTAAAATGCATCCCATTTACCATATTGTATCCTTTTAAGCACACATTGAAATGTATGCTTTACCTTTACCCATTACTCTCTCAGTTCTCTTATTGTCTGATGATCCAACTTTTATATTCAGTACACAGGGGAGAACTTCTTACACTTGTCTGTTCTTTTGACACAGATGTTTGCTCTTGTTTAATGAGTATAAACACCACATGACTTTCGTATAGCATGTACCTCTTGTATCCTGCAGATCACTGTTCCATATTAGAAGTTCTATAATTACCATTAACACAACTTGACCTAGAACTACTAGAATGGTTCTCCCTTGACAGTTTATACATGTTTCACTCTAAAGATTAATCTGTTATTTTTCTGGGTTACTTCCTGTAGGTGAATCCCAGTAAAAGCAAGCAGGGCAGTAAGGCTGCTGAAGGCTACCACAAGAGGGAGCTGCACAAACCTACTACCTTCTTCAACCACAGCTTTGAACTGCCCTACAGTAACCCCTACTTTGAGCCAACACTCAACTCTCCTCTTCAGGACAGGAGGAGGGTGAAACATGAGAGCCTGGACAACCTGCAGTCCTCCACATACTTTGGTCCGACTACGGTCTCTGAGAGCATCAGCAGCAGGAAGCACAGGGACAAAGCAGGGAAGCAGCCGTCGTGGCCCGTGAAGAGCCTCAGTCTCAACACAGGAGAGGGGCCTCCAGAACTTGAGAGATCCTTTCTGAACAGCAAACCACTCAAAGAAAACCATCATCGCAATGTCACCATCCGAAGAACTGACAATGATCAGCATTTTCAGAGCCCAAAGGAAAAGGTGGTAGTTTCTCCTTCTGGCTTTGCAAAGAAAAGTGAAGGAATACAAACCAAGGATGTAGCAGTGATGGCGAGTGGGCCGGTGGGTTTGGAGAAAAGAGAAGCAGCCAAAAGGTTCAGGGGCAAAAACAGTCCTTCCTTTCAGGGAGTGGACAGCTCCTCTAGTGTTGGGACTCAAACAGAGCAGGCTGAGAAGAAGAAGGGGAAGGAATACCCAGTGAAGTACAGTGACAGAGAAAGACACGCCTTCAAGCATTGTGAGGAGGACTCTGAGATGGTCAGCGATGACATAAGCGACATTTTCCGTTTTCTGGATGATATGAGTGTGTGTGACTCATTGGGAGTTGTTCAATCGTCCTGCTACAACAGTAATGGTTCCCTCTCTCAGGTAACGCTGAAGTCTGAAGGTGAGAGCTCCCCTGAACGCAACACGGTCAAACTAGCCAAGTCCAAGCTAGACCGCCTCTTCCATTCGCTTGAAAACACAGACGATGAGCTCAAATCCAGCGTGTGCAAGCTGGTCATGAGGATCGGAGAAATTGAAAGAAGCTGGAGTCTCTGTCGGGGGTCCGCAGTGACATCTCCCAGGTGCTCTCCAAGCTCAACAAGCTGGACGAGAAGATCCAGGAGCCTAAGGCCAACGGGAAGCACGGGGGGCCGCCGTCAACATCTGGATCCAATGCCACCCCGGACAAGTTGCACCCCAACCCTCATCCACATCCCGACATCACGCTCTCACCTCGTGTTTTCCAGTGCCACACCACCGGTCACAACGTTAAAGTGGACAATAGCCCCTCAGCCGAGTGGGGCTGCTCCGATGGGAACAGTGATAGCCTCAGGGTCAAAGCTCTGAGGAAGAGCATGTTCACCAGGAGGTCGTCACGCTCCCTCAACGAGGAGAACAGTGCAACCGAGTCAAAGGTCGCCAGCATCACCAACTCTCCCCGGGACTGGAGGACAGTGTCCTACTCCTGCCACCCTGGAGACGAGGGCAAGGACCGACAGTGGAAAGGAAAAGAGGTAGGACTGTTTTTAAATTAACTTTTAAATGGCAGAGAAACACACAGTATTTGACTTATGTAGAATACAAAGCATGAAATCACCAAATCAAATAACTAAATTGAGCAGATGCTGTTCAGCAGTAAGAATACAAAAGTATAACTCATAAACTTAATAGTAGGACACTGATCGAGGCCAACAAATGATTGATACACATCCCTAGTGTGGGGGAAACGTCTGTGTAGCAATGCAGGAGGAGTCACCGACTCAAAGGAGACACGGGGAGAGCTGGAGCTTTGATGGTGTATTTGGAGCTTCAGCCGGAGGATTCACAAAACATGTCAAAGAGTCAGAGGTTCTGACTTCACGGTCGAGTTGCCACGTCAATTCTGAAGAACTCTACCCCAGACCCGTGTGTTCAGCTAGTTCAGAGAGCCTCATCAACATGCTGCATAACAAGATAGAACCACAACACCTCTATCAGCTGACGCCAACAGGCAGGAGCAGGGAGACAGAACACTGGGAGCACCGCAGCCAAGGTTACGGGTGCGTGTGCTCAGTCAGGACAGTTTGACCTGATACACTGGGTCACAGTTATGGGCCTTGGGAAATATTTCCCCAACACCTAGTTTCCGTTCCATACTCAGTGGAACTACAATGGTTGTATGTAAATACTCTGGCACTTCACTGACATCTCTTTTCTTTTTGTATAGTTAAAGGTGGGGTAGGTAAGTTTGAGAAACCGGCTCGAGATACACTTGTTGTTATATTCCATGGAATGCTCTTAATATCCCGATAGCAATGAATATCTGAAGTGCTTTGACACAAAATCCATACAAAAATGTCATCTGTAGAAGCCGTAATACTGTAAAAAGTACAACCAACCGATTGGATGGCCTACCTGCCTGTCAGCCTTCCATCGGGGCACAAACTTATCTCGTGCCCTCATTGGTCATGTGCGCGTTCGTGTGTGTTGGAGGAGGGGCTCTGAGAGGAAGTGGCAGATTTTCTCCGGTTGTGTATTTTCAAATTCTAGCGATCTCGAGCCGGTTTCTCAAACTTACCTACCCCATCTTTAACTGCAATGACTTATTTTTTACCACCCAGATGTCAGCCTAACATGCTGTAAACCAACATTGAAATATTATCCCTTACATAAAATCATATAAAGTTGTTATGGTAATCTTGTCAGCAAGCAGACTTCTATCTACACTTCCACCAGTGCCTGAGAGACGTATCTGTCTCTAGCTGCTAAATGCAACACCATGTGCACTATGGACTAATTCATGTTCTCCCCATGATCAACCCTTGTTAACTGATCATTGAAAGGAGAAAGGAAAGGAGGTTGGTGTGTGATTTGATGTTGCTCTACAACAACAACAACAACATCCCGAAGGTCACTTGTAATGCAGGTGAAGAGGTGAGGGGTCTAGTTTATGGCATGTGCACAACATATAGCTTTTAAATAAATATCCTGGAATGAATTAATAATAAAGAAAACAATAAAACATGTTATACATATATCGCTTTTCTCAGTACTTTAATACTTTACAATGAAACAAAAACATTGCATACATGCATTGAAACAAACATACTGAAATGATAAAGGTCCTAACCTGCAGACATGAAATTAAAATGACACACAAATAAGTGTGTATATGCCAATATGTTGAACTGTTCTGTTACCGTTATATTTGTATTCAGCTTTATTCTTTTGATCCCCACAGCAGGCTTTTAAAACAGCACGTTCAAATGTCAACATGTCTCATTAGGTGTTAAACACACTGCTTATTCCCTGTGACCTTTCTGCTCCATGCTAAATGGAGCGCATGTTAATTGAAAATGGTCCTGACCCGAGCAGTCTGCATGCAGCGGCTCTGGCACAACGACCGGCTGTATACCATCTCTGTAGGAGTAATAACACTGACTAAGGAGTCATTGTTCTCGTGTTTGGTTCCTGATTTATTTAAAAGGTGCCTTTTTTCAATACTTGCCGTCACAAAACCCATTCACTGTTACACTCTCTTGTTGTAAACATCCTGCATTGCTCTGGATAGTGCAGCTCCTCAGCTCTAATCCAGATAATAAACAGTTCCTTATTATATATTACATTCCCAATGTTTAGCCACATGTCTTGTGTTGACGGTTTTCTCTTGTACCATCTCTCTATAATCAAATTAAAAGCTGCACATACTGCAACAAATAAAATACTTTGGGCAGATATCAGTCTTCTCCTCACACTGTATCTCCTGTCACAGTACCAACGTACATGACCCCGGATTTTAAAAATATCCATTGAATGACTCGGTCTGAATTCCTGTTGTTTCCTTGCTGTCTCCGACTTGGTACCATGGCAGGAGCAGTAAGCCTGTCGCGATAATCAATACATTGACTTATTGTACGATAAATAAAAATGGACTCGATAACTTTTCTGAGCTCGATAAATTGCCGTTTACATGTGTGTTTGTTTACATAAGGATGTGACCAGAATTTTAGCCCGGCGTGCTGTGAGGGGCGGGGCTCACACACAGCCAGGTCAGGACACTCCGCGTGCAGCAGTGAAGCAGCCAAACTAATAATATAGAGACAAGCAGGAGACAAAGTGTGACTTACTCGAGGGGAATTTGAAGTGAAATGGAAGTGGTTGCAAAACCTAATACCACATCTCCGGACTACGGACCTGAACGAGCCGGGCGGTGTGTTGCATTTGTTTAAAAAGGTAGCAACAAAAGCTAGCAATACGACCAACCTTAAACTGCACCTGAAACACAACCAGCCCATTCCGTGTTCCAGCTGGGAGCAGACACGGCAGCTGGAGATGGAGAGCCCCCGCCTTCCCGACAGTTTACAATCAAAGATGCATTTGCCCAACAATGCAAACATGTTGTTGTTCCTCGCTCGAAAACTTTGAAATACAAATTTGGATATGGCCTGCTGAGGCATCTGGGTCTTTGGACAGTGGACTGTACACTTGACTGTTGTTTTAAGGAGGTTTGTTTTGCTTGTTTATATATATATGAGAGAGCTCTGTTTTCCAGCCTGAGTCGATTTAATTGATTGTTTTGGTTGTGTGTGATTTTAATTAATTTGTTATAATTAAATGTATTTGATTATACATCAAATACATTTATTTGTTTTATTTATTTGTTTAAATAAAACAAATACAATTTGTTTTATTTATTAGGCTATATATTATTTATATATTTGAATATTATTTCACATTTCATTTGCAATGTTGAATGTTCCATAAAAAGTTCTGTTTGAAAGGATGTACTTGAATTATTATTATATATTATCATTATGTCAGTGGACTACAATTGTCTTACAACGGAGCCGACAATATTATCGTTTATCGCAATAATTTCCGGGAAAATGTATCGTCCAACAAAATTAATTATCGTGACAGGCCTACATGTCATGGCCATTTCTGCTGATCACAATTCCATTGTTGAGGTCTACTAAAATAGATGTATACTGTGCAATTTCCCAAACTCACATTGGTTTCTCAAACAGCATCTCTCTGTCCTAAACGGCTCGTTGGAGCTCCTGCCCCCCCCTCCCTGTGAGCCCAGTGTGCTCCGATTGGTCAGCTCGGCCACTCTGTTCTGATTAGTCAACCACCAGAGAGGCTCCGCCCATGTCTAACAGTGCTTTTTTCGGCTCTGAGCGGAACATCAGTTTTACAATGGCGTCGGTACAGCCATATATGTTATACGCTAACTAACCAAACTGTACCTACAACTGTTGTTATTTAGATGCATTTGTGGAAACTGCGCCATGATGCCTACCAAAGTGGAAAACGTCTGTTGCAAAGAAATTAGAAAGGTAGCCTAGCTGACAGTTACAACATTATGTAGCCAGCTAGCTGAAAACACCAACAGTAGCACACAACATCATATGCCAAGATATACACCATACATACCCCACACCCATAGAACCTCCATAACATGTACAGATTCGATTATAGACCTTTGAGGCGTAGAACGGAAGAAGAGTATGTTATTCATACCTGTAATAAACTACTACTGTGTTTGATGAAAAATCAAATCATGGTTTGCTATATATGAATGATATGTTATAGGAGCAAATAATTCAGGGAAGAAAGGCTACTAAGTATTTCCATCAAACTTTATTTTTAGAAATGTACAAAATGAACATGTGTAAATATACATACACTGTATATCATCCATTCCTCTCCTTATAGGCGTTTTCGGCATCTTGCCTATCGCAGCTTTGTAAGCTGGTGCTGGGGCTTTTAGGACGAGGCATCAGAGTGGTCATCCCGTCATGTGTTGTCGGCCGGATACACCAGGAGTTTCCTGATCTGGCTGGACGAAATCAAATGCAAATCACAACATATTAGAGAAACTTAGTTGTTTTAGGTTTGTTAGCTTGCCAGCTAGATTAATATGCTAACCTACGTTTGCTAGTTGTTCAGTGTAATATGCCAACCTACTATGAACAACAGCTAGTGGTTCATATTAGGCTAGCAAGAACATGTTTACAATTGCAATCTTATACGGGTATACTCTGCTACGTTCGGTCATTCATTGTAGCCAGTGTTGGGAAAGTTCACTTTCTACATGAACTAGTTCAGTTCACAGTTCACACATTTTAAAATGAACTAGTTCAGTTCATAGTTCATAATTCAAAATGTTGAACTAAAGTTCATGGTTTCAAAAATGAACTAATTTATAGTTTATAGTTCTTTTTTCAATACGTTGCTGCGAGCTATTATTTGTCTCCTGTACGATGTTAATGGGCCATTTCAATTTTTACAATATCCTCAGAGGGCCGTACAAGTTATTGACCTCTGCTTAAAAAAACTAAAATCACAGCCCATTCATTTCATTCTGTGCAAAGAAAAAGCAACCTCCTAATCCAGATATCTCACCATGACTCGCGTATGCATGCACGTGCACGGTGTGGCGTGACCACCAACACAGAAAGATATGGACACAAGATGTGTGCAAATGTATTTAGTTTCCTATCCATGTGAACATGATTTAAGTGGGGGGGACCTAACCTCCTCTAGAGGGGTCCGGGGGGCATGCTCCCCTGGGAAGATTTGTTGCACTTTGAGAGCAACATTAGGAGATCTATGGACACATCTCTCAACACCCAAACACAACTGTAAGCAGATTTTCTTTTAATTTATGGATATTTGACAAATCACTCCCCTTTCAAACTGTATTCTTCTTTATTAATAACTGTCATATAGTATTTTATACCCGTTTACTTTATTCTCTTATTTTTTTTATAACTATAATGATCATATAAAGATGTGCCTTTACCTCACTGGTTGTAGACAAAGCTTCTTATATTCGTTAGCATAGCTAGCTAACCAGATGCTAATGATAACAACACAGTTATTGACTGTCTGATCAGTATGACAGATGAGCAGATCGCCACTGGGCTTTCAACTAAAGACACAGACACGCAGAAACTGCGGCATGTGTATGGACTTATCGGTACTGCAATTTCTGAAGTGGCGTTCTGGTGCTCTCCGTCAGAACTGCACCCTGTCAGTCGAGACATATACCACGTGATGACACGTTAGGCTCGTGTTGTGTTCAAGGACCCTGACCTTGGCCAGGAAAAACAGGCACTCGCTTGTTTAATTTTTTTGCGGTCTAGATTTCTTTCATTTTTTTATTTTTTGCGTGTGTTTATAAATTACCTCGAGGGCCGTACCAAATTGTCTCGCGGGCCGTATACGGACGGAGGCCGGAGGTTCCCCACCCCTGCCGTAGAGTCTCACTCTGAGCGAGTGCTGCTGCAGCTGCTCTCGGCTTCGTCCATACTAATTCATTCATTCATTCAATGCTCGCCGGTTCCGCGGTTCCACATTGTTTGTTGTGAGGAGTCTGATATATTTAGTATATTTATATTTCAGTGCGATAGCCAGGGGTGACAGGCGCGTACGCGTCACAGGCAGCTTGCTGTTGCCAGATTGGGTGGTTTTCCGCATTATTTTGAAGCCTGTTTACGGTGTGTTTTAACTGGGTTTTCGGCTGAAAGTCATATGAAATCTGGCACACTTTTGAACGCCGTTATAATACAGTGCTGAGAATGAACGCACTTTTGAACGCCGTTATACAGCGCTGAGAATGAACGCGTTCTCAATTACGTTCATCTAGCGGAAATACAGTACGTTCAGTTCACGTTCGCCCAAAATATGAACGCGTTCATGAACGATCGTTCATTGAACGCGTTCAGGTACATCACTGATTGTAGCTGGCATAAAAACAATGTTTTCCCTAGCATGTCTAGCTCTTGGTAGCCTTCTTGTTTAGCTCGGTAGAATACACGCTAGGAACGCCAACTATAATGTAATTAAGTTTCGTGACTGACCGTACAGTAAATCACCCGGAGTATACTGTCTATGAGTATTCTGTGTGTGAATGCAGACATTCTCCTGCTATGAGATACAAGTAAGACCATCTGCTGACATTGGAGTTGATATATGGAAACGCTAGCAACTTAGTTAGCCCAGCACAGTTAAAGAACATATTTCAAAATAAAAGACACGAGGATATAATGGCAATGCTGTAAAAGACCCAGAAGTCTGACGACCCTTGGCCCCCCTGCTTCCGGCGCCCATGCTGACGAGGATACGTTTATTTCTGCATTCACATGCAGATATGCGTTTATAGAGAATATAAGTAATCTTTGCATAACTTGATTTCGCTGACTTCCGGTTTGTACTGTGTCGGCAAATCCAGTGTCCAGCTTGTCGCTGTGTGACAACGTCATGTTTGTTGCATACCTGCAAGATTTACCTGTGACAAATGTCAGCGATGTGAACAGAACTGTCGCCCTACTTTCACCTGCACCCAGCAGCAAGCGGGAGAACGATATCTCATACAGTTCACACAGTAATGGAACAGTTGTTAAGCATTATTTTGTCCAAGTAGTCTCTACATTATGAATGTGATGTTTGTCTAAACTGCTAAGAAGCTGACCGCTGAGTTAGAACAGAATGAAAGGCAGGCCATAATCACTCGATGCTCTAAAGATGAATGTGTGTGTAAGGCTTACATGAACTGAATTGAAACACTGTCCATTAGTTGATTAATAAACAAGACATTCAAGTCAAAGTTTTAGGCATTTTCATTTGTAGCACGCTGTAAATATGGACTAGGAATGAACACATGCAATGTGGAAACACACAAATAGGTTTATTCTCAATACTCATAACAGTATCAGACACAATGACTTTACTGAGAGTGAAGATGACATGAACATAGTTACTGTATGGCACTGAAGACAAAATACAGTATATTGCATTTACCTCTTCCTCTAACTCTCTCTCCAATATTTGTGTGTGAGGGGAACAGCTAGTCCAAAAGCGTGTTCTCTTTTAGACTGCTGTCTGATTTCTCATCATTTTCTTTAGTTTTGATTTACTTGTGTTTTGCAAAGGATGACTCCTGTGTGTAAATTAATTCATCATTAATTAAATATTATATACATCACACATTTGCATCAGGGGGCTTTACAATCTGTACAGCATAAAACTCTCTCTGTCTTAAACCTCCCCTCGTAAAAGACCCAATTAAAGGGGAAATAAAAGACCCCTCTGGGAGAGGAACTGAGGCGGGATCCTTTCAGAGGACAGACATGTTGCACTGAAAACAAGTGAACCGTTGACTTTAATAAAGTGTATGATGTCAACAGTTTTTCATTTATTTGAACTTAATATTGTTGCTTTCAGCTAACCTAATGCGGTTTTATGAAATCTGTTGAGATAATTTAATTAAAGTCAACATCTCCGTTGTTTTTCAGTGTGTGTATATAGAAAACATAATATGCCTAAACAGATAATCCATATGTCTAAATGGATAACTTCACCACGGCCTGGGCTGTGAACTCCAGTTTATCATTCTTTGTGGTTTAGATGTTTTCCCCTGTGGTCAACATTCCTATTTATACAGCCAACGACTTTGTTAATTCCTGTATCTTTACTTATCCAAACATGTATTGTCGAAAACAATTTGCCCAGAGGCCATTACTCAGAGCTTGATATATGTTTAGTCAGAGCGGAGCACGACTCCTGACTTTTCCCTGTGTTTTATATATCTGTTGTAATTTATTGTCTTTTATTATGAATGTAGTAATGTGTTTTAAGTGATTGTAGTATTTATTACCAACACACTCTCACTCCCTAAGCGTCCAATAGCGACGTTTGGTCAGTGTCCGTGGCGTCCAATTGTGACGCTCCTAGGCTCCTTCAGCGTCATAAAGGGACGCAAATAGCTTTCAACTGATTGCAATGTATTCCCATCTGCGTCGGGATTTGACGCTCATGGAAGCACGGCATTCGTTTATGCCGGCTGCCCTTAAAAGGCAATGTGAGCATCCATTCCCATTGGATAACGGAGAATTTTACACCCGGAAGTAAGTACTCACCATAATCCCCAGCTATCGTTTGACCTACACCATGTGCTCTGTTTGACAAACCCCGTTTTTTTCACCATTCATTCCGATGGCTGGCGTCTATGTCACGTGATCTTCAAATGTCTCCCTGCAGAAAAAGAAAACATGGCCGAACTTCGTTTTATTCTAGTTGTAAAATGCCTATTTTAAAGTTAGTTTGGCCATTAAAATGCGTTTTGATGTCATTTGATGCGAGAAATATGAGTTGTTATTTCAGATTATGTGTGCAGTGGATGTACATGATCTTTAGTTTGCTAGTTATTACGAAGTTTTCATTGTTACCAAGGTGGTTGCTAGGGACGCTGCTATCGATATTATTTCTGTTATGTTGTGTAACTGTTTAATGGTGTTATCTTTATTGCTACCCCCTTCCCCGTCAATGTATAGTGTTGGTCCACAGCCTAAACATATTAGTTTAACACAATCTGCATCTAAAGATAGCCTACGTTATTTCCCCCCTGTGCAATTCCAGTCTCACATCTCAGAGCACATCGTCATTAACAAATACCGGAAACAGACCGAAATAATAATAATACCTTATTCCGAGTGTGCTTGCTTTTCTCTTTGAAAGTCATCACATAACGGCATTGTAATACACGGTTCGGCTGCATTACATATTACATATCTGCCGTAGTTCTGTATTTATAGAGCCCTGATGAGAAGACAAACATGAAGAACTGAAAACGTGACGTGGATCATAAATATATCAGCCATTAAACAACATCTTACATTTCTTTTCACACAATACGTCTCCTTGCAGTATCAACACTAATTCGGCTCACTTTTATATTTGATCCAATTGGTAGATAGGCTGTATTTACACCATAAAGGTGCACAGCTGATATAAAGGGACACCTGGTGGTTAAAGCATGTTATTGAATTTCAATATTTTTATTATTAGATATTAATACGATCCCTATAAAGTATATTCATTACTCGTTATTCTCTACTAATTGTTAATTAAAGACTGTATGTAATGACTATTTTGCACATCCCTTTCAAGATTTCAAGATTTTCTAAGGTTTATTGACATATCATATAGGCCTACACAACTGTGGTGTAGTTCTGCACTGAATGAAAAACTTGGGTTGCAGGTTCCTCAATAGTGCATTACAAGACATCTATCAATATTTGTGCATACCTCCAGCAATGTTAACTATGTTGAAGCACTTATTTTAACTGATATTATACATAATGTATTATACTCTTATAGATGTATGTAGATATTTCATCTCCGGCCTTGTCAGGTATTGAACAATCAATAAATAAAGAACACAGAATTGTTGAATATAAAACACAGAATTTATGTGATTATACTAAATGATTTTCAAATAAACACAACTGCATATTTAACTGTTACACATGCTGATGTAACGCAAATGTTCCAACTTGGGATCAATAAAGTATATCTTATCTTAAGCTGATCGATGGCTACTGCCATATTTGCACAATGT
Organism: Pseudochaenichthys georgianus; assembly: GCF_902827115.2. NCBI lineage: Eukaryota > Metazoa > Chordata > Actinopteri > Perciformes > Channichthyidae > Pseudochaenichthys > Pseudochaenichthys georgianus. The sequence continues at coordinate 3,757,789 of NC_047505.1, read as the reverse complement.
GCCTCTGAACCTTGACAAGTGCATGTTTCAGGCTTATCAATTAATGTAATGTAATGTTATCACAGGGGTCACACACATAAGACCAGCTGTTAAATAAAGCTCCTCTGACCTTAGCTGGCATGTGGGTATATATAGTAATACTGCCCATAATGGGCACAAGCAATTTTCACCCATTTATTAATTATATGTTTTAAATGTGAGTGTTTCCTTTCCCCTAAACCTCCAGGGATGTACACAGTTTAATACTGGCAACTTCTTATTATGGGAAATACGAAAACGTCTTTTAAAACTACAACTCCCAGTAGAGACGTGCCATAGAGAACATGTTGCGAAACAGAATAGCCAGCATGTGTAGTTCTGGGGACGGGGTGGGGGAGGGGGGACGCGGTGGACCCGTTCAAATCCAGTTTTGGACAGTCTGCCGTGGTTCCATCCCATTTCAAGTGCTGTTCGAGAATCGGCTTAACCCTCGGAGCACACTCTCCAATCACAGAGCTTGAGGACTATCACAGGGTTTGTCAAGAGCACATGGTGTAGTCCAAACGATAGCTGGGGATTCTGGGTAGTGTAGTGTCTTCTGCCATCCTTTACTCCTGGGAATGGACGCTCACATTACCTTTAAGGGCAGCCGACATAAACGAATGCCGTGCTTCCATGAGCGTCAAATCCCGACGCAGGTGGGAATACATTGCAATCAGTTGAAAGCTATTTGCGTCTCTTTATGACGCTGAAGGAGCCTAGGAGCGTCACAATTGGACGCTACGGACACTGACCAAACGTCGCTATTGGACGCTTAGGGAGTGAGAGTGTGTTGTTATTACATGTACAGCACTTTGGCCCGACCAAAAATCACTTTTAAATGTGCTTTATAAATAAACTTTGATTTGATTTGATTTAAGTAAGTGATATACCAGTTACAGGACAAGTGCAGATAAATGCAGTGCCATGAATAAGAGTAAAGAGTATCTCAAAGTAAAGACAAAAAACCAAGGACATAATACCAGAACACACTGAGTAATACAACATGTTTTCAGACATGTGTGTGTGCGCGTTTGTGTGTGTGTGTGTGTGTGTGTGTGTGTGTGTGTGTGTGTGTGTGTGTGTGTGTGTGTTGTGTGTGTGTGTGTGTGTGTGTGTGTGTGGTGTGTGTGTGTGTGTGTGTGTGTGTGTGTGTGAGTGTGTGTGTGTGTGTGTGAGAGATTGAGAGAAGAACACAAATAATAATACAAATAATATAATATGAGTAACAATATAATTGTCATTCATTCTAAGTAAACATGTAAAATACATTTCGGTAAAAAAAAAAAAGACTGCTGTCTGATTTCCACACGGCTCTTCTTTGTGGAAATGCACAATGTTATCACATGGCTTGGTTGAATACTTCATTCTGATTGGTCAATTTGGATATTCCAGAGGTCTGTTATAGACTGTCTGCTCGGTTAATGGACAGCTATGTACAACAAACATTCATCTTTTTTCTGCATCAGAAATCACTTTCATTTTCTAAATACTTTTGAATAATTATCTGTATATTTGTGGAGATTAAGAAATGTTGGATTAATGATGGCTAAACTGTCCCAAGTAAAGAAAAGAACACAAAACCTGAGGGCGATTAGCCGAGCTCAGCATCTCAACTGACCACAGGGCAGACCTCCATATTACAATTAAACTTTGTTCACATGGGGGGAGTGGCCCAGTTAGATAATGGTAGGACACCCGGGATATTAAAAAGTGATTATACTGTAAAGACAAAATAACAGTCAACAAAATGGCGAAGATACCAACGGTGGTTCTCTAACAACACAGCCATGATCTGAGAGAGTGTATACTTCACTTTACACACGGATGGCAATGCAGCAGCAGTGTTTCTCCTACAGTCCTATAGTGGTGGGCTGTTGGCCTTACAAGCTCCAAAATCATTATTTTATGCCAAAAACATGACTAATATTTATTCTAGTGTTTCCCCTTTTTTCTTTTTGCAGCTGAGCAGCACTGTCTGTGATTCACATGTCTGTACTAACAGGGCTGGTAGTAAACGACACGTACTTCTGTGTTTTTAAAATGAGTTAGGGTATAGAGCAGTAGCGTGGCTAATAACGTAACCAGATGAGTGATTACAGCACCCGGTATCATTTTACACACATTTATATCATACAGATGCAGGACTTACACACGCCTGTTATCTAACCGACAGGTCCGCACACACTCTCCAGCCCAAACTCTAATAAGCATTCATTCACAAACTAAATCAGGAGACCTTTAACGTTTTACGTCCGACTCGCTCCTGTGTTCCTCGCTGTACACAGCTCCAGTTTGGGCATTGGCCTGTCATCAGATTGTATTTGTTGTTGCTGCTGCTGTAGCAGAAGTTTAGTACAATTATTTTTGATTAAATACTCCAAATCTCCACCCTCCATAATTGCACTTGCTTCAGTTGCTTGCTACTTTCTAATGGCGGTGAGAGTGATGCAGTGGCGCTATCTATCTTCTATCGATTAGATTTATGATTAGAAAATGATAAAAGTAGGTAGACATGTGGATATTATCCGGCTGAACAAAATGTGCATTTATCTAACAGGTTCGTTTTCCACTGACCTATGGAGAAATCCCATTGCCTTTTTGTCGAGGGAAACATGAGGGAAACCGAGTGCAGCTTACTTCCGGGTTTTAGGACGCGTCACTGCAACACTAAGTTGATGCGATTTGATTGGATTGTGAGGCAAGGGAAGCCTGGCTGGCATGGCCCTGACCAATCACAGGTTGGCAGGGGCATGACGTGAGCCTTGTCTGATTGGTCAATCCCTCAATTTTTTTTCACCAAGGGAAGCCAATTTCGGCTGGCCTCCTCTCGCAACAGAGAGTGCAATCTACTGTTTCACCATAACATGTAGAGGGGCGCTGTTTCACTCTTTGTAAAATACTCAATGAGAATGGGGGAGAGACGGGCCGGCAGCAACACACAGCAAATAATTTCCAAAACTGTTTTTATTTATTTATTAAAATTATAACTACAATCCGAAAAAACAGGGGAAGCCTGGCTTCCCTTGTCCTCCAGGAGAAAACGCCACTGGTATAGAGAGCATTTGGTTTTAACAGATTAGCGATGTATTGCCCTCATGAAGTTTGCTGGAATTTATTTGCAAGAGGCACCAGTTAACCACTACTCATAATATTTTAATGGAAATGTATTTACTCCGGGTGTTCTTTGTCAGTGTTAGGAAATAACAGGGTACTGACAACCAGCTTCAGAAGTGGCTTAGATTGTATTTAAAATAAGTACGGTGTGGATTTTACGTAAACTGATGTGAAGGGAGGTTTATGTGAATATCTGAAGGTAACAGATAAATCATTAAAGAAGCAAGGTAAATAAATGGTAATCCCCCTCCCATCCGCCAGGCTGAAGCAGTTAACCCTGGGGAAACACCGACTCACCTCAAACTGTTAAAACCCAATGGGGTTTTTTTTCACGACACTGTGTCTCAGGGGATCTTAATATTTAAGAACCTATTGATGTGTTATACCAGATTAATGGGAATAATCTCAGCTAACTGACGATACAAACCATTTTTACCAAAACAAAACACAAGTCTCAGAAGCATCTAAATGACCCCTTAGCGAAAAATGCTAACGAACATTGGCACAGAACTCAAGATAAAAGTACCCTTATTACTTATCGTAGCTGCACATACAAGATATTCGATTAAAGCTGAGGTTCCACGGATTATTTAGGTATATAGTATCATCACTGAGTGATCCGGACTCGCGACAGGGGAAGCAAACACAGACATCACAACACGTACCTTTACAGAGCTTCGAGGGAGATCGTCTCACCGTAGCTGTCAATCTGATCAAAAGACGTGTTCAATGGCATTAAAACGAGAAAAAACGCGGCTGAATCGGTTAATCCATAGGTTTTTAACGTCTCTGTATCTCTGCCTTATCTTTCTTACAGTGCAGACGCTTTTCTGCTTGCTCCTGCCTCTGCTTACTTTTTATGCTGATTTTCCTATTCTTATTCTCTGAAAACTTCGAGCAGCGGCTCCTGGACATTAACCGATCACTGGGACAGTTCATCTTCGTAAATAGACGGAGGTTTTCAGCCATATTTCAACATTTTTACGACGACCCCAGTCTTACAGTAGCGTGGCCTAGCAACAGCTAAAGCCTGGTAGGCTACTGCATGCTATTTAGCTTAAGCTAGTTGGTAGAAAAATGCCTCCGTTCTCTACAGATGACTTCCACAAACTTCTACAGAAGATAGTTGTGCTGGAAATGAAAATGCAACGGTTGGAAGTTAACGTGGAAGTGAATGGACTATGTTGTGGGAATGACACCACTTTACCAGTGTTGCAAAATAGTGGAAAAGGGTATGCTAACTCACAGCTAGTTAGCAGCTACAAGGATTCCAAGGAACAGGAGGGCTGTGTACCGGGTAATAAATCTACAAGTGGTAGTCCTCCCTGGAACTCTCTGGGTGCAAAGCCGAAGAGTAAATCATTTCCATGGGATTTGGGAGGACGGATAACAGGCAGAGCCCAACACTCAGAAATATGTGATGCGACCGGCTGGCCTGCATTGTTATCACCCAGGAAGAGCGCCTCTTCAACCCCTAAACAGCAGTGGACAGCTGCTAAAGGGAGAATTACAAAAAATCCTCCTAAACCACCAAGTGTGCCAATCCAGAACAGATACGCTCCGCTGACCGAGAGCCGGAGATCTCTTTCTGATGACCTGGATAACCCGTCCTCTTCACACAGCAGGGTAAGGACCAATAGCTACTCCAAAAGTAAAAGGCTAGAGGGAAAGCTAACGACTGGGCCTGAAACTCTGATTGTGGGTGACTCTGCTGTAAGAGATGTAAAAGGTCTGTGTAGTAAGAACAACATCAAAGTACTCTGTTTTCCCAAGGATACGGTCTCTGACTTGGCTGAGAAGATCCTGCATATTGGGGCTGAACATCCGACTGTGAAGAATGTGGTTCTGCACATTGGAACAAATGATGTTGTGAAACAAGAGTCAGAAGTCCTGAAAAAGACTTTAAATGTCTGTTGGAAACTGCCAGCTCTCTAAATGCAGAGGTGTTCATCAGTGGCCCTCTACCGCCAGTCAGAAGAGGAGTGGAGAGATTCAGCAGATTGTTTGCACTGAACACCTGGCTTTCAACTGCCTGTACTGACCATTCTGTGCATTTTATTGACAATTTTAACTTTTTCTGGGACCGCAGACATCTTTTCAAGGCAAATGGAGTTTGCCTGAACAAGTCAGGAGCGAAATTGTTTATCTCTAACATATTCAACTGCCTGCGTCATCAATCTGTTCCCTCTGCCAAGGACAAGCGGCAAGAGGAATCAAAACAGGAGATAGACACAACACATCGCGCAGAAAACCCTGAAGAAGTATCACTGCACCCGCCTGAGGAATGTTCTGATTATGGGAGACCTATGAAACACACGGAGGAGTCCCCACCGCCCGTCACCCCCCCCCCCCCCCTATCAACGCCTTTGAGGATACTCCGTTCACCCTTTCACCCTCGCCCACCCTCCTGGAGATCGTTGAACACATGAAGGAGATACAGAGGGCTGGCACCGATTCCTTCCTGGATTTCAAAGACCAAACTAAGGCGTTACGCAGGGCTGGCAGCATGTCCTTTACCCCGCCCCTCAACGACGCCCACCAAAATCACCGAAGCAGAGATGCGCACCATCTCTCCCGGCTTCATCACCATGCCTACCACAATCATCCAAACCAAAACAACCTGCAAACTGATATCTGCTGGGTCCAGGCTCAAGGGCGTATGGCACTCTCAACTCTTTCCAGGACATGCCCGGGCCCTGCCTGCCAGTAGCTTCGATATCTGTGTTGATAGGTAATAGATTAAGAGCGGTAAATCATCTTAGATACAGGAAGCGCTCAAACGTTTGTGTGAGTTTATCTAATTTAGCAGTGATTCCACGTCAGCCACAGCTTGTTACAAAAAACATGACTGATAGTGTGTTTAACAAACTTAAACTAGCTTTATTAAATGTCAGGTCTTTGGCAGGAAAAACATTTTTAATCAATGATTTTATCACTGAGCACAATCTTGATTTTATGTTTTTAACAGAAACTTGGATTGAACAAAATAACAGTGCAGCTGTTCTTATCGAATCAACCCCTCCCAACTTTAGTTTTATGAGTCAGGAAAGAATGCATAAGAAAGGGGGTGGAGTTGCTATTCTGTTCAATGATTCCCTTCAATGCAGGAAGACATCGTATGGAAACTTTGATTCTTTTGAATATGTGGCCATTCAGCTGAAATGCTCCTCTCGAGCTCTGTTCCTAAATATCTATAGGCCACCCAAATACTGTGCAAGCTTTTTTGATGACTTTACTGAACTGCTGTCTATAGTGTGTATTGACTTTGACCGTCTAGTCATTGTTGGTGATTTTAACATCCATGTTGACAACCCCCAGGACAGAGGGGCTAAAGAACTGTTTTGTGTTCTTGATAGCTATGGACTGACTCAGCATGTGACGGAGCCCACGCACAATAAGGGGCACACTCTGGACTTAATTATCTCAAAGGGTCTGAATATCTCTAAGGTTGTGGTGACTGATGTTGCGCTCTCTGACCATTCCTGTGTTTTCTTTGAGAGCTCTATTTCTGTTCACACAAGTGTTCAAAAAGAGGTAACCACAAAGCGATATTTAACTGAAAATACTAGGGAAATGTTTACTCAGAATTTTTCTTCCACACTTGCCCCTGCTAACACCTCAGTAGATGAGCTAGTAGATCATTTTAATTCAAAAATTAAAAATGTTATAGATGCCATTGCTCCAATTAAGGTAAAGGAAGTGACTGGGAAGAAAATATCTCCATGGAGAAAGGCCATGACCGTTAAAACAGAAAAAAGAGAATGTCGAAAAGCTGAACGCAGGTGGCGAAAAACAAATCTCCAGGTTCACTTTGAAATTTATAAAGAGAGACTTGGCCTTTATAATTTGGAATTGAAAAATGCACGACAATCATTCTTCTCTGACATCATTACCAAAAACAAAAACAACGCACGTGCCTTGTGTGCTACCGTCGACAGACTAACTAACCCCCCAGTGTCAGTAGCCTCTGAATTTCTAACCACCAGGGCGTGCAATGATTTTGCCTCCTTTTTCACTGACAAAATTCAGAAAATCAGACAAGCAGTCAGTGCCTCTGCATCAGGAACAGCAAATGTGCTGTCTCTGTGTCCACTTAACATCAATTCAGACATCATGACACAATTCCATCAGATTAATGATAAAAACCTAGAGGACATTATACAACTTCTGAAGTCCTCCTCCTGCTGCCTTGATATTATTCCAACAGGATTTTTCAAAGATGTTTTGCCTTGCATGGCCTCAGAACTACTTCATATAGTAAACAAATCTCTTCACTCAGGTATTTTTCCATAGGCCCTGAAAACTGCAGTCATTAAACCGCTCTTAAAAAAGAATAATCTAGATGCTTCAGTAATGAACAATTACAGGCCCATATCAAACCTGCCATTTCTAGGTAGTTGTTTTTCAACAGTTGAGTAATTTCTTGCATTTAAATAGTTGTTTCGATGTGTTCCAGTCAGGCTTTCGTCCAAACCACAGCACTGAGACTGCTCTTGTAAAGGTCTTTAACGACATCCACTTAAACACAGACAGTGGCAGAACTTCAGTGTTAGTATTATTAGATCTCAGTGCTGCGTTTGACACTGTTGACCACAGCATATTACTAGACCGACTGGAAAACTGGGTGGGACTTTCGGAAACAGTTCTAAATTGGTTTAAATCCTACTTAAAGGATAGAAACAACTTTGTTTCTATCGGTAAATACACATCTGAGTTGACAAATATGACATGTGGGGTTCCTCAAGGCTCCATCTTGGGGCCTCTTCTCTTTAACATCTACATGCTACCACTGGCTCAGATAATGAAGAACAACAAAATAAGTTACCATAGCTATGCAGATGACACACACATTTACGTAACAATTTCACCAGGAGACTATGCTCCAATTCAAACACTGAGTAAGTGCATTGAACAAATCAATGACTGGATGTGTCAGAACTTTCTCCAATTAAACAAAGATAAAACTGAGGTAATGGTCTTTGGAGCCAAGGCAGAACGTTTAAAAGTTAGCGCTGAGCTTCAGTCTGCAATGTTCAAACCAACAGATAAAGCCAGAAATCTAGGTGTAGTCATGGACTCTGACCTGAGTTTCAACAGTCACATTAAAACAGTTACTAAATCAGCCTACTATCACCTAAAGAATATATCTAGGATTAAAAGACTAATGTCACAGCAGGATTTGGAAAAACTTGTCCATGCCTTTATCTTCAGTAGACTCGACTACTGCAATGGTGTCTTCACAGGTCTCACTAAAAAATCTATTAGAAAGCTGCAGCTGATTCAGAACGCCGCTGCTCGAGTCCTCACTAACACTAAGAAAGTGGACCACATCACTCCTGTTCTGAAGTCTTTACACTGGCTTCCTGTGTGTCAAAGAATAGATTTCAAAATATTGCTGCTGGTTTATAAAGCACTGAATGGTTTAGGCCCAAAATACATTACTGACCTCCTGCTAAACTATGAACCATCCAGATCTCTCAGGTCTTCAGGGACTGGTCAGCTTTCTGTCCCCAGAGTCAGAACTAAACATGGTAAAGCAGCGTTCAGTTATTATGCTCCAAATATCTGGAACAAACTCCCAGAAACCTGCAGGTCCGCTGCAACTCTTACTACTTTTAAATCCAGGCTGAAGACTTTTCTTTTTGTCGCTGCTTTTAATTGAACTTTTCATATCTTAAACTGCACTGTAACTTTTATCCATGTACTTTTTCTTGTAATGTTTAAACGTAATTAAACTCCATGACATTTATGAGAGGGACTGCTCGAAAGCAGAGATATTTGGAATATCTGGCATCGACGGATGAAAAATAGTGTTTTGGTAACACGGGGTGTTTTGGTAACACTTTAAAGACTTTGTTATGGAAGCAAAGCAGGGGAGGGGGTGTGTACAGCCTCCTGAGGGTCCGATTGTGGATGTCATGCGAGCAAAATATGGTGAAGAAAGTCTGTCTAAATTAAATATATGGACGGAAATGTTCGGATTTCCTAAGGGAGGTTCTTTGAGTAAAATATTCATATTTTAGACTGCACTGTAACTTTTATCCATGTATTTTTCCTTAATGTTTATTTTATTAGCACTGTAACTTTTATCCATGTACTTTTTCTTGTAATGTTTAATTGAACTATTCATATTTTAGACTGCACTGTAACTTTTATCCATGTATTTTTCCTTAATGTTTATTTTATTAGCTTTTCTTTTTTAATGCTTAATGTCTTTCATTTCTTTTTTGTAAAGCACTTTGAATTACCCTGCGTCGAAAAGTGCTATATAAATAAACTTGCCTTGCCTTGCCTTGCCTTGCCTTGCCTGTATAAAAAAATGATTTCATTTATAATCCATAATTCCATTTTTATGTAAAAATCGCAGAGCAAAAGTTAGCTGCTAATGGTAACCACCAGAGTGGCTGCTGCTTCCGGTCTTGGCTATGCGGCAGTCTAACACAAAAAACATTACCAAATAAGGACTAGGTGGGAGTTCCCCTCGATTCCATTGGCTCTGACGGTTAGAAAGATATGTCACATGTCAAAATCCAGCAAGGGGGGCCAGAGATATGGAAAATCCACCTAAATGGCCCCAGAAGAGGTTTTTTTTTGCTAAATCTGTCTAAAAAGGTCAAATATCACTTGTTTTGCATCAATCTTGATACAGGGTACATATTATATGTTGTACTTTGGATTCCTAAAGCTTTTAGCCTACTAACCCATCATCCAAGGGTAGTTTTCACTATAAGTACAACATATTCTTTGGACGGACACTATAATTTACAGTTTTTTTACCATTAAAATAAAAAACATCTATATTTATTCTGACTTTTCTACATCCAACTCACAGGTTTATCATTACTTTGAGAAAAAAGATTATTAATTTAACCCTTTTAGAAGATATGGTCATTTGTTCTGGGAATGTCATTTTCGAGCCTGAAACCTGAAAAACAGGCTCGGGGTTTACCAGGCTATTTCAATCTTGGGGTCCGGGGTGTGTCAGCGTCTGATGGTAATTAATGTTCTGGGTTCCTTTATGCTACACTGATGTAACGTTATACTCTCACAGATCCCAACTTTAACACAAAAATAATTACTCTGGGCTCCATCAAATCTGTCAGGACACTTAAACTGTGCTTGGACAGGGAAATATGATTTTGTTTCTTCATAGAAGTATCACAAAATGTGAGCTTAGAAAAGAAGAAACCAAGATATTTTGTATGAAAAATTCTTTTATTGATAGGAAAAGCTGCCTTTCATGAAATATATTCAGGCAGCAGCTACACCAACACTGAAACACATGAGCACATACTACAGTTTAAAAAAGCAGAAATAAAATCTGAGCTGACAGAAAATGCTCCGTTTTAGTTTATTACACACAGTTAAGCTCACACACACACCATAGGTTCACCTGCTGAATTAAAAACAGAACAAATTAACCAATTCATCGAACAGAAGAACATATCCGGACTCTTTCTTGGCTTTGGAAGAGAAATGAGGACCAATCCCAAATGTAGTGAGATATGCCACTTTATTCTCCCCACAACTGAACTGCTTCGCTACATCACTGTCAGGAAACATTGTCTGGAAAATGGCCCCTGCGTTCTCACATTCAAACCTTGAAAACATTTTCAAGCATTTTCAAGGATTTCCAGCATCTGTACGAAACCCTGCTGATAAGCACCGGTTTTTCCTGTTCACACCGCAGCGGAGCCGGATCTCTTCCCCGAAACCGGTTCTTACCAAGCTCCAAAAAAAATTCGGTCTAGAAGCAAGAACTGCATACGTCACGCTTACGTCAGGGTGGGATCAACCTGAGCAATAACAGTTAATGGGGAGTACGGTAAATAAAAGTTGTAACAAGCAGTAGCGCCGAGCAAAGTGACTAGAAGGCAACCACACACTTATAAAAAAAACACACTTTATAACGTCAGGCAACACTAACCAGGCTTTGTGTGATTCTGTTTATCTGTACCTTACTTTGACCATCCGTTCACTGTTATTGATCATTGTGGAGAGAGACAGACGTTTTGTATTATAGCAGCTATCGGATGGAATCAACACATGGGCTGCACAGGTTGTCATGTCCGACTATCACAAGTAGAATCATAATGAAAAATACGCCGGTAAAATGTGCCTGTAGAAAACAGCTTATGCCACAATAGGATAGCAACAAGTAGTCAAGATAGTCAGATTAGCTTCGGTTGCTATGCCAACATCACCCAGTTTATACCAGAGAAACTTTCATAACAGCGTTGTGATGCCAGACAGCGGACAGCACTGCAGCGATCGGTAAATGCCGCTGAAACACATGAATAAACAATGAACCACGACACTCTGGAGAAAGGTATAAGAGAAGTCGTTATTAATTTAATCTGGCTTCGTATGATTAAAAGCAACGCGATCAAAATCAGCGAAGTAAACGGTGACGTCATGACACAGCCACGGCAGCACCAGTCGGGCTCTGGGTGGTGTGAACAAAACGGGGGCTGAAAAGAAAAACCGGTTTCGAACCAGAAGAGCGCAAGCACGGAGCTAGAACGGGAACCGCGTTGGTGTGAAAGGGGCGTAAGAAACGCCTAAAAACCTTTCTTTTAAAAAAGGCCTTTGATTATTTTTGTTCCTTTCTATTACGCCTCTTGTAGCACTTTGGGATTGCTTTTAGCATTGAAGGGTGCTTTACAAATAAAATGTATTATTATTACAGAAACAGAAAAACAGAAGAAGAACTGGAGAGATATGAACATCTTTAAGAACTCATTTTCCTGGAACAAAAAATAAGAGCAGCTTGATGGCAGAGGACCCCCCCTCACACAGCACTGTGGATATTTTCATTAATTATTCAAATCTGAAGCAATAATTTCATGGTGACTAAAAACCAAGAACTGTGTGTTTTAAAAGCAAATCTCCAAACCCTATTATGTTTGCTATATAAAAGACATCTTTATATAGTTATATTAGGAGTAGAACTGTGGCTGTTAACTGTATTTATCATTCTTTATTCATCAAACATTTAAACAGCGTAATGAGGTACAGCTGCAGCACATTAAGCAGCCGTCTGTGCAATCTAACGTTGTCAGCATATTTAGGATGTTGTCTGTTGATAGTTGGGGTGTTGTGAATCAGCATTTTGGTTTTACTTCGGGTAATTCACATAGAGGAGCTTATTCTCTGCCTTGGAGACTTAATCTTCTTCCCCTTATATACCCTGTTTTCACAGGGATGAGTGTTTCACACAGTGTTTCCCATGCATTGATTTTGACTGCCAAATAGTGATTCTCTATACAACATGGGTTATGTCTTGATTCATCATGGTGCATTGATTGTCTTTCTCTCTCTAGAAAGATAGAAGCTAATGCTGGGGTGGTGTCTGTCGTCGTTCCGCATGCTGAGGTAGTCCATGTTACACCATGTCAGGCAAACACCAGCTACATTAAATCAGAAATACTGTTAGCAGTACTTCAGGTATTATGGATTTAAACCCAATGCTAATTGAGAAGCCAATACAGTGAATAAGGCAATCTGTAACTGTTAGGTATGCAGCTTCACATAGTTCCAGCCTATCGGGAAGCTTTGTGAAGCCGGCCCCCCTGCCAGCAGACTGTAGCAGGGACGAGCCCACCAGCTGGAACCCCAAGACGAGAATTATATTTAGAGCACTGTTAAACCCCAGGCTGGCATATTCCCTATGGGCTGATTCTGGGTTCACTCCTTATTGCCCCCTCATTTAGACATTAGATTGGTTAACATTTAAGCAAACTCTAATTTATAATGTATATCTCTTTAATGATATCGATATATTTGTGGTTTTGGATGTGGATTGACTCCATGGACAGTTTGTTAGTGTCGGAGATGACGGAGGGATTTTTTAGCGAAAGTGAGTTGAATCTGTCTAATTTACGATCTTCTGTTCGGTCAGCTTCATGAAAGCCATGATTGTTTGACATTGAAGGGTTCAGACTTTTTGGAATGTTTGATCTCTGTAGATTACCTGCTGTCTATCTTTACATCATAGCCACTTAAGCCACATTGAGGTTACACTCAGGCTTATAGATGGTTCCAGGCTGCATAAAGGTATGGCCAGATCAGATTTCATAAAAGAAGATGTACTTGTGTGCTAATATTCAAGATGGAACAGGTAACAGGCAACGCTGGGAAAAGTAGCAAGGCCGTTGTCTTTGCTTTCTTTCATTATCCATGCACTCACTGCAGCCAAGCACTCTTCCATTGTGCCTCCAAATAAAGTGTGCTAAAACATCCAATGGCTTTTCCCTAATTGAGAAGATTGTTGTGAATGTGTCAGGTTGTAACGTTAACTGTTGTGAGAAAGGTCAATGAGCTGTGGATGGTCTCCATGGTGAAGTGATGAGTGTTCATGAATCATGGATGTTGTTCTCTGTCAACGTACTGTATCACACCAATTTCTCTAAAGAACACACACACACACACACACACACACACACACACACACACACACACACACACACACACACACACACACACACACACACACACACACACACACACACACACACACACACACACACACACACACACACACACACACACACACACACACACACACACACACACACACACACACACACACACACACACACACACACGTCTTCACCTCAGACAGATGTCTTTGTTGTTGTTGGAAATTCTCTTTTTATTCAGCTTTTCCACATGTTTACAGTCTTAGATAATACAATAGTCTCTGTAAGCCTTCTGTAGTCAACAGTGAAATCAGAAATCAAACTTACATATTTGTGGATAATACAGAGGCAGGCCACACTGACCTTCAAACATCTGTCGGCTGCATGGCTGAAGATTAATGCCCCGACCCTTACAGAATATTCTTAGTTATAGCCTGTACAATGCTTCTTTAGTGTGCAGAACGTGACTATAGTCTTAAGGCTCTCTCGTGTGGGAGCCAGCTCTTCGGCTTCCTCTACTGAAAATAAAAACTCACCCGTTTATCGGCAAACAGCAGCTTTCAGTTCACTTCCATTCACGCTGAGAACTTGTGTCTAAAGGCCTCTAGCTTCTCCTTGTAGTTAACATTCCTGCCGGCTCTGTCCCGGGTCCCCGGTCTCTTGCTGGTGCGTCCAGTAATCCGCTGGATCCGTTCCAAAAGTGAATCTGGGTGCTTAATGACCGACACATGGAGCCCCCTCTTTACCATATCCTCAGTCGCTTCCTTCGCCGATCCGTATACGACAATTCCCTCCTCATAGAAGACTCTTAACCTGGCCGGGAACGGAGTTTGAAATCTTATCTTCCTCTCCCTCAGTACCGTTTCCGCTTCTGCATACGCCCTTCGCTTTCTTAACACATCAGGCGCGTAGTCATGATCCAGATTTACCTTCCTTTCGAGATGTTGAAATCCTCGCTTTTGCCTGGCCAGTCTCAGCAATTCTTCTTTCGTCCTATAGCTTGACAGTTTGACTACGATAGACCTCGGCGAGGCTTCCCCGGGCGGGTTCGGCATCAGGGCGCGGTGCGCTCTCTCAACTCGTAGTTCAAATGTAGCCGGGAGGTCCAAACCCTCCCTCAGCAAAGCCTCCACAAAAGTTCCCATCGACGGGGAATTATCCTCCGCCCCCTCTTTAACGCCGTGGATTTGGATATTTTCCCGTCGGGACCAACCCTCCAGGTCCGTTAGCTTAGCCTCCAGATGCACCTGTAGTTGTAGCAGCTCCGTCACCGCCTCCTCCACCACCTGTAGCCGTGTTTCAGTCGCCTCAATCCGCCCTTCTGCCTCGGCAATTCTAGTGTTAGTCTTGTTTATTTCTTCACGAATCTCTTTCAGCTGCTGGCCGTTGTCTTTCCTGAACTCTCTCTATTCTTTCAGTATGAGGCTCATGTCCGCTCTCCCAGTTTTGCATACAAGGTGCGTTGGAGTGTCGTCGTCGTCCACCACGCTGCTAGCAGAAGAAGCTAGGCTAGCTCTGTCTCCGTCAAATAAATCAGTCTGCATTAGTTTTTTACCCTTTCTTTTAGGCATTCTCAAGACCAACACTCTTAAGCCAAACCGTAAAATCAATGTTTTTTGTATTCCGGTTGTCGTTGGTAACTTTTAGCACCGAATGTTGGGAACACGTTCTTTAAGCAGCCATCGCGTCGCTCACCAAACCGGAAGCCGCAGACAGATGTTTTTATCGGAGCTTGGTATTGATGGTAGCTGCTGGTAGCTGCTGGTAGCTGCTGGTAGCTGCTGGTGCGGTCGATACTTTGTCTTCAGGAATGCGTTGTTCTTTTTTTCACATCAAAAGAGGGAGGGGAAATAATGAGAGGAGTTTGCTATAAAGAAAAACTGCTCCCTGAAGATTAATTAGATCTATGTCGGATATGTAATGTTTTTAATACCATAGAGTGTATTGGATTGTAAACTTCAAGAAAATGCAATGGAGTATTTATATGTATTTTTTTAAAACCAGAAAAACATATTGGCTCTACATTTCTCTATCTCACATTTTAACATGGCTGCATGGGATTCCTCCTTTGCTGCAACACACTGAGCTTTATGCAAATGGATGTGTGATGACAATCCAATAAACAATATGCAATGAGAGTAAAAGCTCTCTGGTGACTCTTGAAGCAAGTGCTAGCTAGTTTAGTTTCATGTATTCATAGAACTGGTAGATTTGCTGAAGCTAATGCAAAAGGCATATTCACCAAACACATCTATGATGATGTTTTAGTTCTTGGAATTGATAAACTCCCTGCTGACATCATCAAATCTTTGATGGAATGTATGTGGCCAAACCTGATAGGTACAATGAATAAATGCAGAAAACAAAACCCAGCAGAGGAAGAGATTGTTTTGGAGTTTTGAATATGTATCGCGGTAATGATTGCCATCTAGACTCTGACCTTGTCAATCCGAAAAGGGAAACACCAACAAGCAGTAAGTGCTGAGAGATGATAAAACAAGTATCCTTATGGGTCTACAGGTGGATGCTAGGTGGAGGTAGGGATTATAAGGAGATATATAAACTTAAATAAACCGCCCTGACATATAGACTGCATTTTTTATTCAAATGTTTTGAAATGTTTAAAAAATGAAACACTGAAACTCTATTTATTCCGTTACAAATATTTACTGTGTCAAATACTGTCACACTACCACACACATGCAAACTGATGTAGTAACGTGAATTGTCCTTAAAAAATAACAGCCTACTCTATGTCTATCTCTATAACCATAGGCCTTTTAAATGAAGTTGATGAAAGGAAGCCAAAACTGTTTTGGGGTTCAAAGGTTAGGATGCAAATCAAATCAAGTTTTATTTATATAGCACATTTATAAGCGATGTTTGGTCGAGCCAAAATGCTGTACATATAATAAAAATAGCCTACAGTAGAGACACTTTACAGCAAATACAACAACACAGATTGTTCAGAATATCAGTATGAGAAAAACGACCCCTCTATCCTTAGATAGATATGCAAATACTTTCAGATCTCAATCAACGAGTGGGACAAATACTTAAAATGAGCAGAGAGAGGGCTAAATGTGCACTCTAAAAACTAAACCAGTGGCTTTGTAAATATCACAATAATAAAAAGTTATACTACCTTAATAACATCTCTAAATATCACCAAAGTAATTGTTGAGTTGGATACCAAAATAAATGCTTAAAGATCCAACAGTTAATTTTGTCTTAAATTATTACTATTATTTAAGTTGATTACACGAAAATAAATGAATATTTGACTTACAAATTATATTTTTAAGATATCCTTAATATATTTGGTACATTTCAAAATATTTGAGAATTGGCTAATTATACTGATCAGTTTCAGGAACTGCAATTATTACTAATTCCAAATCAATATTCTTCATCTTTAACAACAACTTAAGACATTGAGTAAATTACACTAAACGTCATGAGTGGACCCGATTAACAATCGCGCGCAAATACAGTGTGCTCATGGGAAATCTACTTTTCTATCTGCGCCACATGTGGCAACCGCAACAAGCAAGGAAACACCACGAAGAGAAGCACCAGGAAAACTCCCTGCAAATCCTGGTAAGTAGCCAGCTAGCAAAAGGTAATGAAATATTGACCCTGTCTTTGTGCATATACAACTTTATAGTGTGTAATTATCTAAATACTGTCACACTTGCAGCCATGCTGTCGTAAGTCTAGCTAGTTTCTCTGTCCGCTTCTACACATGCATGGTGGACACAGTCAACCAGGTGAAGTGAAGCTAACGTTTTACTCGAGTAAAAGTAGAAACATTAGCACCTGCTTTGTCTGCAGTTGTTGTTTTAACATACCTAACCAACCAGCTGTCTGTGTAGCATAGTTAACTGTTTATTGTAAGCCCCTTTTACACTGTTATTCAGAAATGCTGTAGTAAAGAAGATCCGCCATTAAGTCAATTTCAATTGTCATTTTTATACTTACCTGTTAAGCCCTGAGCCTGTTTTTCAGGTCTCAGGCTCGAAAATGACTAAAAGGGTTAAATTAATCATCTTTTTTCTCAAAGTAAGGGTACATCTGTGAGTTGGATGTAGAAGTTTCAGAATCAATATAGATGTTTTTATTTTAAAGTAAATTCAGATTGAACACAGTAAAAAAATGTAAATTATAGTGTCCGTCCAAAAAAAATAATTACTTATAGTGAAAACCACCCTTGGATGATGGGATAGTAGACTAAAAGCTTTAGGAATCCAAACTACAACATATAATAAGTACCCTGTATCAGGATTGATGCAAAACAAGTGAAATTAGACATTTTTAGACAGATTTAGCACAAAAAAACACTTCTGGGGTCATTTGGGTGGATTTGATCTATCTCTGGCCCCCCTTGCTCGATTTTGATGATTGACATCTCTTTTTAACCGCTAGAGCCAATGGAATCGAGGAGAACTCCCACATCCACACACACACACACACACACACACACACACACACACACACACACACACACACACACACACACACACACACACACACACACACACACACACACACACACACACACACACACACACACACACACACACACACACACACACACACACACACACACACACACACACACACACACACACACACACACACACACACACACACACACACACACGTTACCAAATAAGGAGTGACAGTGACGCGTAGCCAAAACTGGAAGCTGCGATAACTCTGGTGGCTACCATTAGCAGCTAACTTTTATTCTCCGATTTTTACATAAAAATGGAATTATGGATTATAAATAATTTTTTCAAAGTGACAGACACATTGGATTAACCTATGGATTAACCCTCAGCAGAGTTTTTATCGTTTTAATGCCATTGAACACAACTTTTGATCAGAATAACAGCTAAGGTGAGACGATGTCCCGTCGTTTTTGCTCCGTAATGCTACGTGTTGTGATGTCTGTGTTTGCTTCCCCTGTCACAAGTTCTGATCGCTCAGTGATGATACTATACCTATATAATCTGTGGAGTCTCAGATTTAATTGGATATATTGTATGTGCAGTTACGATAAGTAATAAGGGTATCTTTATCTTGAGTTATGTGCCAAGTGCGTTAGCATTTTTTCGCTCAGGGGTCATTTAGACGCTTCTTATGAGACTTGTGTTTTGTTTTGGTAAAAATGGTTCGTATCGTCAGTTAGCTGAGATTCTTCCCGTTAATCTGGTATAACACATTAATAGGTTTGTTAAATATTAAGATGCCCTGAGACACAGTTTCGTGAAAAAACACATCGCAGCCCCAGACTGAGGGGGCTCTCGGGCTAAACAGGTTAACCAGACAATGCCAGCATAATGCTGCCCCAGTGTGATATTAGATGGCATGCCGGCCTGACGTGTAACACAACAGCGCAGGCAAATATGTGTGTCTGCAAGTCCCGCCATGCCGGAATAACGGTGCAACAGTCTCGCCTTGAACAGGCTGTGAAGGGGGCTTTGACGACACACCCGGTTACTAAGCACCGCTTATTGCTTATTGTCCCTGATAAGGAGGCAGTCATATAATTAACTAGAACTAGCTAGATCTGATCGATATGGACATAAAAGCGAGTGAAGTATAATCGGGAGAGAGTGATCAGGTTCTGCTGACTGAGACACGCAGCTCTGCATGATCACCTGCAGTTCTGCCGCTGTGAGGGAACCGGTGAGCAGAGCACACGCTTCAAGTTAAACCTAGCACATTTAGCAATCTTATCTACCTCTGGAAGTAACCAAACTAGTTGTAAATATGTTTAATCTTTACTGTCGCGTCACTCAATACTGGATTAACGAGCTGCATGAGAGTAAACTGACGGGCTGTCAGGAGAGAGGGAGGGAGAGAGGAAAAGAGAGCACCCTGTTTATTTCTCTTGTGTTACTATCCGAAGTTACTGTAAACTTTTGAATAATGTAGTTCATCTACTATTAGTTTTTTGTATAAATGTATTACTTATGTTGTTGATTTTTGTAGAAGCGCCGATACAAATATGGATAATATAAAGATAAATGTACCTTGTTTGTGTAAGGTGGCTGTTAGGGGGTGATTACTGTATCGTGCGAGTGATTTCAGATAACGTCTGCCTACATGACATTTATGAGAGGGACTGCTCGAAAGTAGGATATTTGGGATATCCATCGTAGCCAGGGTTTACGATCAGTTTTTAGGTGAGTTGTACTGAGGAACAAGTATCACATCACCGACGGGTGAAAAATAGTGTTTTGGTAACACGGGTGTTCAGGTAACACTTAAAGACTTTGTTATGGAACGCAAAGCAGAGTAGGGGGCTAGGGGGCTGAGGGTCCGATTGTGGATGTCATGCGAGCAAAACATGGTGAAAACAATCAGTCTAAATTAACAATCGGGACGGAAATTAAAAATCCAGAACGGAAATATTTGAACTATTCATATCTTAGACTGCACTGTAACTTTTATCTTTTAATGTTTATTTTATTAGCTTTTCTTTTTAATGACTGATTTTAAATGCCATTTTCTTAATGTTTCTTCATTTTTTGTTTTTGTTTTAATGTTTCTTTTATTATCTTTTACTGTTTTTAAATGCCTTTGTCTGAATGTCTTTCATTTTTGTAAAGAACCTTGAATTGCCTGGTGCTGAAAGGTGCTATATAAATAAACTTGCCTTGCCTTGCCTTACTGTATCCGCGGTCCAGCAGCTGTTACTAGTCTTGCCTATATGCTTATGAAACTGTTCATTATCATCATTATTCTAATAAGGCATTGCATTTTCTAAGGAGGAGTGGCCTACTTGCCCCACTTATGTTGTCATATTTATGGGGGAACACTTGATGCTAGAGCAAGTAAAGTTGCATTTTTTTGTGAAGCATGTTAAATATTTTCAATATCTGTTTCACAGCACCGACTGCGCTAATGGAGAGAAGTTGAACGAAGATAACAAAACAGAGGAGGTAAATGTCATTATTTTATTAAACACAAACAACGGTGCCAACATATTAGTTTGCTTTATACAAGTTTAAGAAATCGGTGAATAAGCAAAATTAGTTGCACCTTGATTTTGACCATGTTTGATTGCAAAGGCCAGGAAGCATTTGTTAGAAACACAAACAGTGACTATATACAAATATCTAGGACTTGATAATACAAACTGTTACTAATTATATCCCTGAAACATTGGGTCACGGATATTAAGCATTTACTTCTGCATTGTCTACTGCAATTGAAGATCCTGGCTCTGAACACTGCAACTCCAATCATTTGTATTGACTGTTTTCCAAATGTTTGTGCAATTACGGTAGATGTTCCATTAACTATAGTTTGGAGTAGATGTAATTATTGGCATCAATGAGTAAATACAATTGGGAGTAATTTTTAAAGCTCTGTATGATAAAACAAATTAGTCCAAAAAGTATATAGGTAAATGAAAGTAGCATTAAACCAGTCTGTTCAATCCATGTGATAACACTATTTATCCTCACTTTGTTAGGTTGCAGATTATGGGATGGCAATGTAAGCTCTGCACATTTGTGGCTTCAGCGAAAGGGTCATTTCTTTGGTCGTGGATATTCAGTACCCTGTCTTCATTTAAACTGCCCTTGCTCCTTTAAGACATGGGGGGGCCTGCAAACACACTTGTATATATCCCACAATTCGCAGGAAACTGACGAGTGTGAAGTTGTGCAGTCTTTAACATGTACAATTTGTGACTCATTTTATCCTAATACAAAAGACTATTTTCAACACATCAATTCCCACTTGAAAAGACATGAAACCATAGAATGTGCTTTTGATGGATGTGATTTCAAGACAAACATACAGTATATGGGACTTATGCGACACACAGAAGTAGAAAACACAGATCCTATTCATGGAAAGATTTTAAGACTGAAGTGATTGCAAAACATCCAGGGTTGGACTCGCATGGTCATGTGGACATAGATACCACCTTAGAGCTGGGTTGTGAAAGGGATACTTCAAGTGAAATAGTGAAAAATATTGCTTCTCTCTTGTTAAAATTGGAAAGCATCTATAATGTCTCTGGCAAATGTGTTGATGACTTGGTGGAACAGTTTCAGTTTATCAGCACATCCTCAACTCAGTATATTCCAAAGTTAGTTAATGATATTTTTACAAAGAATAACTGTGCTGTTGATGAAGCAATTGTCAGTGAATTGGTAGACAAACTGTGTCACTCTAATCCTCTTAATGCAGCCTTTGGTCCCGAGGGACCATTTTCTTCAACATTTTGGAGGGGAAAATATTTTAAGAAAAACTTCAGTATAATTGAGCCAGTTGACTATATTTTGGATCCAAAGGAGAATTGTAGCTTTCAGTATGTGCCTGTTCTTCAAACCTTACAGCAATTGTTGAAAAATGTGTGAACAATGTATTGAATAAACATTCAAACATTTCACAGTTGGCATTCTTCCATGATGGCAAATATTTCAAGCTAAATTAATTTCATGCTAATGGAGAGTTCAGAATTGCACTTATACTTTACGTAGACAATTTTGAAATCTACAAACCTCTTGGAACATCGCAAAAAAAATCACAAAGTTATAGCAGTTTACTGGGAACTTGCTGATGTACCATCTGAACTAAGATCACAGCTAACATCAATTTATTTGGCTCTCCTTTGTAAAGCGAATGATGTAAACAAATTTGGCTATTAAACTGAATTTCTTTGCCTCATGTTGGTACACATATCAGAGGTACTGTTTTTTGTGTTTCAGCAGACAATCTTGGTGCTCATTCTTTGGGTGGACTTGTAGACAACTTTTCTGGACATTATATCTGTAGGTTTTGCATTGGGGACCATTCTCACTATCAGCAAAAGGAAGTGCGTTAAGGAGCTTTTCCACCAAGAACAAAAGATAACTATGATTTACATGTTCAGTCTGTTGTTCTGTTTATGTTTGTTGTTCTGTTTATGTTTTTATGTTTCATGTGGAACTACTTGAGCAGGTCTCCCTTGGAAAAGAGATCAATGATCTCAATGGGATTTTATCTGTATAAATAAAGGTTTGAAATGAAATGAAAAGGAAATCCTGCTCAGGTACAGTGTTGTGGTGTGAAGAAAGGTTGTCCCATAACTGGGAAATTAAGTTATTTCCATTTTGTAACACCAGATGTTTTACACTATATTTTTGAAGGCATCATTCCGTTGGAATTGGCACTATGTTTTAAATTGTTAATCCGCAAGCGGTATTTCACCTTGATAGAACTTAACAATTCCATAAATCAATTTCCATACAGATGGACTGATAAAACTGATCATCCCCAACCTATCCCCAGGCCAGTTTATTTATAGAGCACATTTCAACACAAGGCAATTCAAAGTGCTTTACAAAAATGAAAGACATTAAGAGCATTAAGAAACATAAAATGATATCTGAAAACACTCATTTAAAAGCAATGATATAAAATGACATTTAAAAACAATAATTTAAAAGTAGAGATACATGAATAAAAGTTACAGTGCAGTGTGAGATACACACATCTGAAATGTTTAGGTCTGACTCTCAATCATTGCTCACTTTTTAGCAGAAATAGTTTTCAATCACCTCCCTTTCTTTCTACTTTATTGTTTAACTTGTCTTTTAAGTTATTTCAAGTATTTCATGCGAAACGAACCCCCTTTGTCAAATTATAATTTTAGTTTTCGCCGAAACTATTCCTCTTTTTTATTTTTAAATGCACATTAGTTAAGTTTAAGTTGTCTTTTCTAAGACTTTTTTGGTGTCTTCCGCGAACCAGGGTCTTGAAACCAAAACGGCACACGTAGGGGACTTTAACCCCAATAATGACTTTAACTACCAACGGGGGGACAAGGCAATTCAAAGGGCATTAAAAAGCAAAGATAATAAAAGTTACAGTGCAGTTTAAGATGTGAATGTATCAATTAAAAGCAGCGGCAAAAAGAAAAGTCTCAAGCCTGGATTTAAAAGTAGTCACAGTTGCAGCGGACCTGCAGGTTTCTGGGAGTTTGTTCCAGATGTTTGGAGCATAATAACTGAATGCTGCTTCTCCATGTTTAGTTCTGACTCTGGGGACAGAAAGCTGACCAGTCCCTGAAGACCTGAGAGTTCTGGATGGTTCATAATTTAACAGTAGGTCATACATTTATTTTGGGCCTAAACCATTCAGTGCTTTATAAACCAGCAGCAGTATTTTTAAATCAATTCTTTGACACACAGGAAGCCAGTGTAAAGACTTCAGAACAGGAGTGATGTGATCCACTTTCTTAGTGTTAGTGAGGACTCGAGCAGCGGCGTTCTGAATCAGCTGCAGCTTTCTAATAGATTTTTTAGTGAGACCTGTGAAGACACCATTGCAGTAGTCGAGTCTACTGAAGATAAACGCATGGACAAGTTTTTCCAAATCCTGCTGTGACATTAGTCTTTTAATCCTAGATATGTTCTTTAGGTGATAGTAGGCTGATTTAGTAACTGTTTTAATGTGACTGTTGAAACTCAGGTCAGAGTCCATGACTACACCTAGATTTCTGGCTTTATCTGTTGTTTTGAACATTGCAGACTGAAGCTCAGCACTAACTGTTATAAGTTCTGCCTTGGCTCCAAAAATCATTACCTCAGTTTTATCTTTGTTTAATTGGAGAAAGTTCTGACACATCCAGTCATTGATTTGTTCAATGCACTTTCGGTGTTTGAATTGGAGCATAGTCTCCTGGTGAAATGGTTATGTACATTTGGGTGTCATCCGCATAGCTATGGTAACTTATTTTGTTGTTCTTCATTATCTGAGCCAGTGGTAGCATGTAGATGTTAAAGAGAAGAGGCCCCAAGATGGAGCCTTGAGGAACCCCACATGTCATATTTGTCAACTCAGATGTGTATTTACCTATAGAAACAAAGTTGTTTCTGTCCTTTAAGTAGGATTCAAACCAATTTAGAACTGTTGCCGAAAGTCCCACCCAGTTTTCCAGTCGGTCTAGTAATATGCTGAGGTCAACAGTGTCAAACGCAGCACTGAGATCTAATAATACTAACACTGAAGTTCTGCCACTGTCTGTGTTTAAGTGGATGTCATTAAAGACCTTTACAAGAGCAGTCTCAGTGCTGTGGTTTGGACGAAAGCCTGACTGGAACACATCCAAACAGTTATTTAAATGCAAGAAGTTACTCAACTGTTGAAAAACAACTTTTTCAATGATTTTACCTAGAAATGGTTTGATATGGGCCTGTAATTGTTCATTACTGAAGCATCTAGATTATTATTTTTTAAGAGCGGTTTAATGACTGCAGTTTTCAGGGCCTGTGGAAAAACACCTGAGTGAAGAGATGAGTGAGTAGATCTGAGGCCATGCAATTAAAAACATTTTTGAAAAATCCTGTTGGAATAATATCAAGGCAGCAGGAGGAGGATTTCAGAAGTTGAATAATGTCCTCTAGGTTTTTATCATTAATCTGATGGAATTGTATCATGGTGTTTGAATTAATTTTAAGTGGACACAGAGACAAAACATTTGCGGTACCTGATACAGAGGCACTGACTGCTTGTCTAATTTTCTGAATTTTTTCAGTGAAGAAGGAAGCAAAATCATTGCATGCCCTGGTGGATAGAAATTCAGAGGCTACTGACACTGTTTTTTTTTTTAGTCTGTCGACAGTAGCAACCAAGGCACGTGAGTTGTTTTTGTTTTTGTCAATGATGTCAGAGAAGAAAGACTGTCGTGCAATTTTCAATTCCAAATTATAAAAGCCAAGTCTCTCTTTATAGATTTCAAAATGAACCTGGAGATTTGTTTTTTGTCTTGACTGACTAACCCAGAGGTCGCGTTAACCGAATATTTTCCGTCTATGATGGATTTTTTTTAACAATGACGGAAAAATCTGAAAGCAGTCCGTCATTTTGACGGATTAAAACAAACTCGGAACAGCGCCAAAGTTTCCCCGCAGCGAGGCTCTGGTATTAAGCATGCCTGCCAAAAAGGAAATTATACCGTTTCCAAACCCAAATCATTGAAATGTCTGTGAGTTTTGGCTTTACGCTGTGCGCACTCCCGCGAGGTGCAGTGGGCATGCATAACACGGCGCTAACAGTTCACAAGCGTGCGCCCCGTCCCCCGTTGACAGTTCACGACCGTGCTCTCCCCTCCCCCCCCCCCAGTTGACAGTTCTCTCTCTCTCTCCCCCCCCCCCCAGAGTGTGGCCGACGAGTAATACTGCTGACTTTTGAAGGAAATGTTACGATCCTGTCCGTCAAAATGACAGGCAGTGAAAAAGTCTAGCGCAACCTCTGGACTAACCTATGCCTTGGCTCCGAGATACCCGAAGAATCTCAAATATAGTTATTCCAAAAACTACTGTTGGAGCTGGATCCTGGAAACCTTTCAACCAAGGTTCAGAGATTGAAAAATTGCCTGCATATGTAGTTGCCGACTACTGTTCAGCAAGATGCTAAAAGGTGTGTTGAGAGTTCCATTGATTGAATTGCATTTTGGACTGGTATTGTTGTAAAGTGTCACTGTTCTTGGTGCATTTCAGTCATATGCAGAGTTCAGCCCGTTGCTCCCATAGCTCAATGGAAATGTTCACATGCTCATTGGCAAACATATACCTGGTTTAAAGTTAAGCTAGATAAAATGCCTAACAGTTTTATTATGATATAATCCAAGTTGAGATTTCCATTAATGCTAAGATTTCTCTACTGACTGGCAATTGGTCTTGTTGCATTTTACCTATGTTTAAATGACCGCTTAGTTATATGCAGAGCTCAATTCAGCTCATCGTTTTTATAGCTTGGCCATTGTTACCAGGGCTGCCCCTTCTTAGTCGATTAGTCAACTGTATTGGTGGTTTTGGTCGACGAAGATTTAAAGTAGTGTTTTTGTGTGATTCTTTGTGAAGAATCTGTTGATTTAATCGATTAGTCATGACATTTGTATGAGTGTTAGTCGACTAAGAATTTATTTTGTCAAGAACAGCCCCTAATTGTTACAAATGTAATTTGTAAAGTAAACCAGGTTGAGACTTAATGTCATGTGTATGTGTTATACTGGTCAAATATGAACAATACATGTATAATTAAAATGTCAATGTGTACAATTGCTTTATGTTTATCATTTGGTTTTATTAGATTGATTGACCTCAGGTAAAGCACTCCTGGAGTAAAGGGTAAAAAGCGCAGACTGAAAACTCATCTCTTTCGACTCCAATTCGAGCGATAGAACTATTAACAAAGCACTTATATACTAATAAAGGACTGGCTTATCTAAAGCCAGTTGAGTAGCACTTGAAATGTTTTTGCTCTATGAAACCTGATGTACTTATATGATTCTGTTTTCTTAAAGTTTGTATTTTGTTGGTCGAACGCACTTATTGTTAGTCGCTTTGGATAAAAGCGTCAGCTAAATGCAATGTAATGTAATGTAAATACAGTTAAAAAAATAAGTAAATGTGACACATATTTATATAATTAATAGTCCAGTTTTAATTAATTAAACATTTAGTACATTTAACACATTTATTTTGTTAAATAATAGTCTCCTTTTCAGTTACATCTACCTAGCATTTAAATTATATCTACAATTTAGTTTTTGTGGTTTTGACTTAGGGTTACTATTGCATTGACTTTTTAATGACATTTACTCAATTGTATTTCAATCAGGAGAGACATGATGTATGGAATACATATTTATTATCGGTCACATTATATCAATGAAACATAATGATGACAGTTCATCACAAATGAATGAATGTTGTTTTGGCGATTAGGCCCAGGTTTTAGTAGGATATCAATCGGGAAGGGAAGAACCGTTTCCGATGAACCCCCCTGGGTCTAGACACTGGTGGTGGTGATAAGTGGTTAGGTCCGGTTGGAAGGGAGGAGGATACGCTTGGCCCTGAGTTGAAAGCAGGAGGCGAAGGGGTGGAGGAGGGTTGCGCGTTGACACCTGGAAGACAGCTGATAGGAAAGGGGAGAGCATATATAGAGGGATTAACAGGTGCGATGATTAGGCTTGTAAATGGAGGGGCGTGATAGGTTTAGCTGAGGAGAGGCGCTCCCTGTCATTTAGATGCAGGGAGCAAGTATTGCCATGACGAGCAATACGGAGTGTTAGGTCTTCCTGTCTGAACTTGCGCTAAGCTTCATATGTTATGCGGGCGAGGATTTTTCTGCCGTGCCTTAATCCACAGCAGTGGCGTAGCCAGGAATTATTGTGTGGGTGGGCCTGGAGAAATGTAGGTGGGCCAGGGGGAGACATATTAAGCGTGGGGTCTGAGCTGAAACTTCATTAATGATTTTTTAATGCACTAATAGAACATTAGCAGTGAAAACAAAAAACATAGGCACGGTGTCCTCAGAATGTGTGTAAAACTGACATCCACATAGGGATGGGTATCGTTAAGGTTTTAACGGTACTTTTTATCGATAGCGCTTATCGATCCGGTTATTTAACAGTACTTTTATCGGTTCTTTTGGAGAAAAAAATAAGGTAAACTAACTAAACAAATTGTGAACAAAACTAACAATGCTTTTTATTTAAATTAAATACATAATATTTCACATCAAAAGAAACTACAATGTTTTAACAAATCGTATTAAGTATCTGATGACAGAATTGTAAACAGAATAGCTGAAACTCTCAGTTACCTCTAATCATTAACCCATGTTTGTATAATGTAGTTAACTCCGTGTGTTGCTGCCATAGACTGTATATATAAATGGACGTAGTGTCCGTGACGTCACCCATAGGATTCTGCAGAGTTGCCGTGAAGCCCTTAGTAGGCGGAGTCGGCCACTAACGGCTCGACTGTGACGTCAGAGTCTAATCCCGCCTGCTCCAAATAAGGGCAAAGAGGTGGAGCCGAGGCGGGACCTGCTGCCTCCGAACTGGAAGTAAACAGAGCTAGCTCAGGCTAAGAAGCTAAGCTAACGTGAAATACATGCATACCAAGTTACTGCTAACAGTGTAGTTCCCCTATATAAACGTTACATTCATAATCAAATGAGACAATCTGCAAGAGAATTAGCTATATTTTGTTATTCTTAATGCTTGTCATTCACACGTTGAGAAAAGACAGACTCCACCGCCCGGACCTAACGGAGCCGCAGTGGGCTAGCTCCGGGACACCGGCTGGAGCTATTCCCCTGCGGCTCCGTTAGCTCCGGCGGCCACCACTGGGATAATTGGGTCCCCTATTAACATTTGCTCCCGTTTAGCATTATGGGCGTCATAGCCATAGACTATAAAAGTCTTACCCAAGGCTGAATCATAAACTAAAATGTATATGTATGCATAAAGGGTTACGTCCTTAGCTGGCTAATAAGTAACAAGCTAAGCTACCAAGCACAGAAACACCTGCGAACGGGGTTAACATGTATAATATTATCATTTTAGACTTCTTGGAAGTTCTGTTAGTACATTCAAGCGCACAGCACGACATTTTAATTGTCTGGTATTTGTAACAATATTCCCTAAAAGGCACAATCACTACGAACACGGCTAAAGCTAAAGGGTCAAGTACAGTACTATGACTAACTAACGTTGTAGCCTCTATGGTTGTAGCCTAGCAGAGTGGACAAGTTGCTGTTAGCTGACAGTGAGGCATGTACGTGTCCATCAACGTGACCACGCCCTAATTTATGCAAACACTTTAAGACCTAATATAAATAAAAGGGTCGTGTTAGAAAACAATTCACTCACAGATTCATATTCATGAAGGTGGAATCTAACTATATCGATAATAATATTTATTGCATCCATGGGTAGAAACATGTTTTTTTCTGCTGTAAAGTTGGGCATTTTAACATGGGGGTCTATGGAAATTGCTCCTTTCTGCAGCCAGTCCCTAGCGGCCCATGTATGAACTGCAGTGTGTGGCACTTCCGTATTGGCTTTCCGGCGGTTCCCCAGAGTTTGCCGCTTGGTTGCTGCTAGCATACATAACACCTGACGTGGAAATGTTACTCGTGGATGGGGCTACAGAGCTACTAAAGACATTTAGTAGCATTTCTCCGTCTGAATGTGGTGCACTTTTGCAAGATGTTTTGACAAATTGCTCGTGTTACCGCCCTTACATGCTAAACTCTTATTCCACTTTTGGTAACGAGTATTGTCCACATCGACACGGCTATAGTTTAACCACACCTCGGAGCGCGTTCACTCTGCCATCTCCTCCGTGTGTGTGTTGCTGCATGTAGCAGCTGCGTGTGTGTTAACTGCCCCGCCCCCTCACACACAGACGGGGGAGAGAGATCTCTTGTCTGGATTGGAAAGATCTAAAATACTAAAAATAATCAGACGCATTTTGCAGTCTTTTTGCATATTAGAAACGGAGTTGGCGACACTTAAACTGCAATGTAATGTTTGTGTAGCAATAATACATACGACATATATCGGGGGCCACAGGTTGTTTATCCTTGACAGTCGCACAGTGGGCACACACTGAGTCTTTTCATATTCAGCAAATGTGTACACGCTAAACTGCAGACCTCAAGAAGAAATAATACTTTCATTCATTCACGGCAAAAGTTACTTTACTTAATATAAAAACTCACGGTAAAAAAATGCACTCCCTAATCCATTGTCATGAAGGTGGAATCTAACTATATCTAGAATAAGTGTTATTGGATCCAGGCTAGAAACATGTTTATTTCTGCTGTAAAGTTGGGCATTTTAACATGGGGGTCTATGGGAATTGCTCCTTTTTTCATCCATCCCCTGTCGGCCACTAGACGAACTGCAGTTTGTGGCACTTCCTTCTGGGCTTCCCGGCTCTGCGCTATGAAGCGCTGATTGGCTGTGGGTGGGCCAGACGTGCATGTGGGTGGGCCCAGGCCCCACCCACAGCTACGCCACTGATCCACAGTGACATGCTGCTCTGCCTGAAATAAAACTCTGACGTCACTGCCTTATTCTAACTCTGATTGGCTGCCAAAAATTAAGATCTCTTTCTATGTGGATATGGAACGTTATTAGCGAAATAATGCGGCTGATGGTCTTGAAACAAATATTAATCTTGCACATTGCAGACAAGAATGACTTGAATGATGGTTTATATTAGTGCAGGCTTCATATGACCCGCAGGTATGGGGTTATTCCCTATCTTTATTCAAGAGCGTGGTCTTTAAATTTGAGAACATCATTTATTGATTTGACGTTCAGATTATGTATTTATTTCCCTCAAACCCTGTCCTTGCACTCAAATAGTGCCTGCTTGCGCTTAGATTTGCTCTGCTTGTGCTCAAACTGTACGCTTGCACTCAGATATATTGCTGCTTGCACAGATTTCCCGTGTTCCAGCTTAAAACCTTCTCCTCTCACTCAGGCTGTTTCTGTGCGCTCGTCAAATGTCTGCTCTCAGATCTTCCATTTAAAGTGATGTTTAAATCTAATGTGGCTCATTTTTATATTGCTTCAGTTTATAATCGTAACAGATCGAAAAGTTCAGATTCAATGTTTAATACACGATGCGCTTCCACAAACAACATCATTATTACATTCAAATGAAGTACCTTATTCAAGTTATTCACATTAACTTTGAATAATAACACGGGAGAAATGGGCGGAAGTCCTCTCTTTTCCTCTCTCCCTTCCCTGACAGCCCTTCAGCAGCTCGCTGATCCAGTAACGAGTGACCCGACAGTGAAGAATAAACATATTTATAACTAGTTTAGGTTGTTCCAGGGGTAGGCCTTTATAGAGAGCACCGATCACACTATTAAGAGTGAATATCGGCCGATAACCATCGGTGGCGGATCGATCGGAGCATCCCTAATTATTAATGTGAGTCTTTTATTTAGCCACACTGAGTGATTAAACTTAAACAGGACATGTGCTACACCCATGGATGAAGGGAAAATGAAACTCACAGAAGCATAAATTACGATTACTATATTGTGTGTATTTAAGAACCATTTGAAATATTACCACCTTCGTTTAAGCTAAAGTTAATAGCCATGTTAGTTCATGCAGCTGTCAATGAGCAAGACCTGACATGGTTGATTCACGACACCCTTGCCAGCGTAAAAAGTATGGCAAATAAAACTATATGACTTTGCGCCATGTTGGACAGCGATCCTCCAGACTGTTGTTCTGCTCCAGCACGGTGTGCTACGGCTACTATTAACGTAGCTATTATGTAAGGTGCTGGTATATATTAACTGTGCTTTTCCCCCCCCAAAAGTTGTAAATGAAACAAGTGAAGTACAGGTGATAAAGCCGTGGAGGGCGGGAGTTTATAAACCAAAGAGTGACCCCTAGATTCCACTGGGTCCGTCTGCGTCGCGTTACGGCCGTGTTACGGCTGCGCCGCGACATTCGAAGAGATCACGGCCACTCTAGTCAATGGGTGCTATTCCACCAGACGCGCCGCGTTACGGCTCAGAAGCGTCCCACAAGCGTCTTGCCGCTGGGCTCCGCTCTAAATAAGATTCAAGTTTATTTTTCGACGCGTTGCAGAGGCGGCGGGCAGGAAGTGGACTGGTGACAGCATCCGGCCCATCCCCCAAATAAACTAATTGGCAGACCCTATCCCTCCGTAGTCTGGAGGAGAAATGCCAGCGTTCTCCTCCGGTTTACAGGCACTGTGTAAATTATATTTATAGAATAATTATGATAATGAATTAATTGTTTTACCACTAAAATACAGCAACACGTCTTTGATTCATGTCGTCTACAACTGGAATATTACAATTATTATTAACTTTGTCTGCACGACATATTTGTTGATTTGTCATCAACAAAAACTGCGAGAAGTCAGGCAAGACGCTCCGCTTCTGAAACGCGCCCGGTAGGGTGTGACACCGGACCAAAACCGCGGCGCAGCCGCGACGCAGACGACCCCTAGATTCCACCGGGTCCCAGCGGCGAGACGCTTCTGAGCCTAACGCGGCGCGTCTGGTGGAATAGCACCCATTGACTAGAGTGGCCACGATCTTGTCGAACACCACGGCACAGCCGTAACGCGTTGCAGACGGACCCGGTGGAATCTAGGGGTTACCGCCCTTACGGGACGCTCTAATAAGTAAAGCGAACGCACCCGCAAGGACACTTGGCCTCCTATTGGTTGAGGGATTTTGACAGGGTTGTTGCACAATAAATCCAAGCGCAGAGCATAAATCTGAGAGCAGACATTTGACGAGCGCACAGAAACAGCCTGAGTGCGAGGAGAAGGTTTTAAACTGGAACATGGGAAATCTGTAAGCAGCAATATATCTGAGTGCAAGCGTACAGTTTGAGCAGAAGCAGAGCAAGCAGGAACTATTTGAGTGCGAGGACAGCCGTTTGAGGGAAATAAATACATAATCTGAACATGAAATCAATAAATTATGCTCTCAAATGTAAAGACCACGTTCTTGAATAAAGATAGGGAATAACCCCCATACGCAGGCAGGTTAGGAAAGCACACTTCCTCTTTGTTTCTTCTGCTCATTAGTCTTTTTATTCTTCTCTCCCAGGTATAAATTACATCAGCGATCTTGTGACGTTAGACCCTCTGTTCTGTTATTTAGGATGAACTACAATGAGTAATACCCTAAAAAAAAGCAAATGACAGACTAGTTCAATCAATCAATCAATGTTTATTTATATAGCCCAATATCACAAATGTACATTTGTCTCAGTGGTCTTCACAGTGTGTACAGAATATCAGTATGACAATACGACACCCTCTGTCCTTAGACCCTCACATCGTACAAGGAAAAACTTCCAAAGAAAACCCAGTTTAAAGGGAAAAATGGGAGAAACCTCAGGGAGAGCAACAGAGGAGGGATCCCTCTCCCAGGACGGACAGACGTGCAATAGATGCCGTGTGTAAATTGACTAGTTCTCCTACAGCAGAAGCTCAGCAGGCTGAATTCTCTTCTCTTGTCCTCTCCATCCCCAGGCAGAGCGAGAGCGTCAGTACGAGTTCCCCCAGGCCCACCGCCCGTCTAAACCACCGAAGGAGTCCTACCTGAGCGAACAGGTCTTCTCTCCGCACCCCTTCACCCCCTCCATCAAGGCCCATGTGAAAGGCAGCCCCCTGTACACGGACCTGAGGATCAGCAGCCTGTCAGAGGGTCCGAGGGGCCTGCCCTCCTGGACCCTCGAGGAGTTCAAACGCAACTCAGGAGAGAAGGGGAAGCAGCTCACCGCTCTGGACCTGCAGGTACTGGACTCACATCACAGGAGGCCATGGGGGTGAATATGTTTAGCTGCCCTGGGGCCTCATTTATAAAGGGATATACGCTCAAAAGATGGCGTACACCAGTTTCTATGCAATGTTTGCGATTTATAAAATACTAACTTGACGGGAAAATGTGCGGTCCTCCACGCAAACTCTAACCCATGCGTACGCACTAAGCACAACAACGGGAGAGACGAGAAACTGCGACCCCGTTGGCAGAAGGAAGAATGGAGAGAAATATGTGGAAATAATACCATAAATAAAATGTTACCTCATTTAGCATATATGAATAATTCATTTTCAAACATTGATTAAAGCCAATCTTAAAATGATTAAACAAACGCCTGCTTGAGACTCCTCAGTGCACACATACATAACTTGGAGAAATAAATAAATACGGATATGTTATTGAAAACCACCTCGAATATGTTGTGTTAATGTTATGAAATGTTTTCTCATAAATGATGCGGTAAGCAGAAGGACAGAATTAGGTCTAAACTGACGCCGTTTTGCATTTCTATAGGTTGTATACGAGCATGGTTTTATATACTATCATGTTTAATCGTGTTTTATGCCGTTTGATAAGTCGCTCGTAAAACACAGGAGGTATGGAAGCTAAGAACACCATATGTGGTCAATTGTACAGCTAATATAACACAACACATTAGTTGTATTTCCTTTAACTGGTGGATATAGGGTTGCTGCGGGGGGGCACAGACTGCAGTGGAGATGCTGCGCACAGCTGATCGACAGCTGGGACACAAACCACCAAATACAAAAACATAATTCAGATCCAGTCGTCATGACTCCACTCCGGAGGGATCCCCCGTTCATTTCTTACAGTTTCTCATCAAGGGGGTGTCTCCTGTCCCCGGCACAAACACACTGCCTGAGGAAGGCTATGTGTATTGTTTTTGTCATGAACCTTTTTCGGGCCATTTCTTTCTTTATTTTGGTGACGATCCGACCTCCATGCTGCTACTCTGGTTCAAACTGCATCCACCAAACAATATGATTTATCTCGACCTCCCCAAAATAACCAAAATCTGACACTGTGTGAGATGTCTTTTTTAGCTGTTCTGTCGTCATTTCCTGCGATCTTCTTCATGCAGTCAGTCAACATGAATGAATGAATGAGCGTTTCTTTGACTATTTATAGGCAAATATGGGCGTTATGTGAAGCCCGCAAAAGCTGCACCGCATTTCGAGTCGGTTGTGATTTATAAAGGGAAACCGGCGTAGGAAGTGCTGTACACACTTTCCTCGCCGGTGCGCAATGTTTAGTGTATCGGAACATTTCTGTACCTATTTTTTGGATTTCTACTACGTAAGCAACCTTCCCACGTGAATCCTACGCATGGCGTTATAAATGAGGCCCCTGATCCTTTGTAGGTACTTTACACCGTTTTACATTTACCTGCATCAAAGCATGTTTCTGGGGAACCGAATACAGTTTAGAGCCGGTCTTTTAAAAAAAATATATATATTAGGTCTTAATATAATTGCTTTCAAACAACCTAATACAGTTATGTGTAATTTGTTGACATAATACATTTAAATCAAATCAACGTTTCAGTATTTTTCAGTGTGTTTAGGGCATCTAGCGGCTTGATGGAAACAAAGGAAGGAAGCCACAACAACAGTCAAACCATACTTGCCAACCTTGAGCATTTCAAAACCACCGCGGGGGGGGGGGTGCTAGTGGATCGCCGGAGCTGTATTAGATTGACGTTAACATGCTTATTGTAGTTGTAAGTGCACTGCCTTGCGGCCTTGTAGCACCATCCTTGATGGGAGGCCCGGACTGGCCATCGGGAGGACCGGGAGGTTTTCCGATGGCCTGGCCTGTTAAGTGGCCTGCTGGCCTGAGGAATTGTTTTGTTTATGTATTGTGAACGCAACGCTGCGCAAATGTGGGTCTGACTCTGTCGCTGTCTACATGATGTGGCCTGCCGACATGGCCACTTTCATACAGATCATACACTAATGCCCTCGATTGGTCTCTGTGTGTCATTCAAGCTCGGGAGGGTGTGTGTTAGTGTATGTGTGGCGCGAGCGAGAGAGAAAGCGCGCGCACCGGTTACGTGTATTGTTGTTGTTAGCATCTGGTGCTAGCTAGCTGCGCTAACGGATATAATGAGCTGTCAACAAGGTGGAGGAGAGTCCTCTC
The DNA here is from genome assembly GCF_902827115.2 of Pseudochaenichthys georgianus. Lineage (NCBI taxonomy): Eukaryota > Metazoa > Chordata > Actinopteri > Perciformes > Channichthyidae > Pseudochaenichthys > Pseudochaenichthys georgianus. The sequence continues at coordinate 3,721,925 of NC_047505.1, read as the reverse complement.
CTGTCAGACTGAGAGACTGATAACTACAGCTCAGGTGAGGTAAAGGACTCTCTGAGTGTTTAGATCAGTGGTTCTCAAATGGGGGTACGTTGGAGTACTGCAGGGGGTACGTGAGATTTATTTTATGTTAATGAAAAAAAAAACATAAGTAATGCATTTACACAAACTACTAATAGTAGATGAACTACTTTCTTCAAAGGTTTACAGTAATTCTGGATAATAAAATGGGAAAAGTAAACGGGGTGCTCTCTTTTCCTCTCCCTCTCCTGACAGCTCGTCAGTCTCGTGCAGCTCGCTGAACCTGTAATAAGTGACCCGACATTAAAGAATAAATATATTTATAACTAGTTTATCTAGTTCCAGAGTAGATAAACTAGCTAAGTGTGTTAGGTCTAACTCTTAGTGTATTTTGCTCGGCTCAACGATCCGTCACAGCGGCGATCATGTAGAGCTGCGTGTTCTCCGTCAGCAGCAGCTGATCTGATCTCCGATCTCTCTCTCGCGTCCGGTTAGACTTCACTCGCGTCTATGTCCAAATCTATCAGATCTAGCTAGTTCTAGTTAATTATATGACTGCCTGCTTTTCAAAGGACCTAAACAATAAGCGTTGCTTGACAACGGCATGTGGCCGCAGAGTATAGCGCAGCATTATGCATAATGTTTTTATGAGGGGTCAAAATCCCATGCTCATAAAATGTTCATATATTTTGTTCTCTTCATTCCCCACGCCCCAAAATAAATAAATATACACATTTTAGGAAAAGTAACGAAGTTTGAGCAGTGTGGGTTTTATATTAACAGAGTTACACATAGGCCTATTTCAAAATGAGAAGTGTAATAACTGCAGTTTGCCTCCCTGTCAGAATGACAAATATCCTCAGTGAAGCACAAGCCCATGTTTCTCACTACATTGTAAGTACAACTTATTAAAAAGATCAGTTCAATGCAACTAATGTCGTCTTAGTGTTATTGCATGATGTTAAAATTGATTTGCCATGAATTTAGTGATGGATTGTAAACATTTGAAATCTAGCATTTAAGTTTTTCTCAGTTACAAGGTTGTTGTTTTAATAAATCAGACACTGATGGTGCAGCTGTACTGTACCTCTTTATATAGGCTTTTTTTCCTTAACAAATAGTTTTTGCGCTGATCGGGGGGTACTTCGCTGCATTTTTTTTTCAAAGGGGGTACATTATTGAATTTTTTTTTGAGAACCACTGGTTTAGATATAACTTAGTCTAAGTTCTCAGTGGGTCTCAAACGGTTTGGTCACCATTTATGTAAACACATATTTCCATTTGAAGGGGGAGTGATTAGTAAAATATACAGGAATAATAATTAAAAAAAAATGTTAACTAGGTGAAAAAATGTAAGATAAACTTTAAAAACCTGTTGAGAGCTAAAACTAGTCTTTGCTGCTGCCTCAAAGAGGAGCAGGGGGGAGAGGGGGGAGACGGGTGAGGCTGGCTCAGGAGCACAGACACACTCACAACTATAAATGAACCAAAAACAAATAAATAAACAAGTTCAAATGTTTTTTCATATTAGATATGGTATGTTATTGGTTATGGCCATGTTCTTATGATTTTAGGATTATTTAAATGTATACAGTTCTGTTTCATATGGGTGTAGTCTCTTTTTTTCCCCCTCAAAGTGCACCAGATTGATGCATTTAACTCCAACATTTAAAAAAAAAAAATCTTTGAGGATTTGAGGTCCACCTCCACTTAAAATATGTTCACATGGATAGGTTCCTAAATAGATTTTCAATAGATACATTTTTTTTAAATAGTAACCCATGTCCATATGTTTATTCCAACACATCCTCACTCCCAGGTCGGCCTATGTTGACGTTATGTCAAGTCCCCTGTGTCGACTTTTTCCAACGCAAGGGGGGGGCCCTTAGCGTCCATTTTCAGCTTTCCGGGATGTCCATATGCTTCTATGGACGCTCATGGAAGCACGGCATTCGTTTGTGTCGACTGCCCTTAAAGAGCCTGTGACACGGTTTTCCCCCATCATCCAAACCCATCAATTTGAGTAAATATTGTCCCCTTGAAAACCGTTACTGAACTAATTTTGGATATTTGTACTTTGATAACCATTAATCTGCCCTTCAATGTTGACAATTTTCTGGATCTTCTCGCGGATTCTTCAAGTCCCGCCAAATGATGGGTGACGTCAATGCGGGCACAGCGCTCCAGCTGCACCGTTCAGGATCCCAGTTTCTGCATGTAAACGCACGATGGTGCACACAGCAGCAAGCTCAGACAGCGATGACAGTTTAATTTTGAACGTGTCTGAGAGCTCATATGAGGCTGAAGGATCGGTTTATGTTGCATCAGTTAGAAGTTTAGGAATTAGGTGCGTCAATATGGGCGATCATACGGTCATGTAGCCAGTGGTGGACTGGGACTAAAAATCATCACGGGACTCTCGACCGGCCCACTTCGGTACCGCTAGTAAATTGTCAACGGGGGGAGTGGGGGATGTCAGGGGCGGCGGGTGCTGTAGATAGTAAATGTAAATATGTAAATATTTGTGTCACTGCATCCTGGTAAAATACAAATATAATGTATAATGTCTGTGTCTTTGACCTTAGCGCTGCTAGCCACCTGTGCCCTGTACTACGAAGCCATTTCAACAGACCCTGGATATGTTTGAGTAACAAACAAACTAACAACAACAAACTAACAAACGAGATTTCGCTAAGCGGTCCTACGACGCTGGTTATCAACTCGGTAAATCAAGCCAGGGTTTCGCTCTCCAGCTGAGAGCGCATTCACGTCTAAGACACGAGTGGATCTGACTTTAATTACATTTGTCTCGAGTGTTTCGTCAACATAATGTGTTGCTTAAAATAATACGTCTGCATACAGTCTGTGACACTGAGTGTTGCACGGCCAGATGAGGCTGGAGAAGCTGACTCAGATAAGGAAATATGATATATTATGATAGATGATCTGATTGATGATGTAATATGAATGATAAGTGCGACACGTCGGCGTCTTCTCTGCATACGGCAGTTTAAACTGTATTTCCTTTATCCTGTAATATGACTTGAGAGATTTAAACTCCGCACACTGAGTTGATCTCTTTTCTATAGACGCCGGAGGCGGGCAACGTCAGGTAAAAGAAGTTATTTAGCCTTCTCAAACCTGAGCCTCACGCGCCGCCTATGGGGGATGTGCTAGTTACTTATCCGACCGGCCCACTTCGGTACCGGCCCATCGGGATTCGTCCCGATGGCCAGTCCGCCACTGCACCCAGCCCACGTAAACTGTCAACGGGGGGAGCCTCGCTGCGGGGAAACGGTGGACCGAGTGTCCCGATCGGAGTGGGAATAATAATCTGTGCATTTTATCCATTAATTTCCCTAACATTGTGGTAAAAAAAAAAACACACGTTTAATCCATGTTGTTGGTGTACTACAACTACAAAAAGCATCGGTTTGTTTTCTCATCAGGAAATGCAGACCGGCTCAAACAACCGATTTTTAATCATCATCCTCACGATCATTTAATGTGTTCATATGTTCGCCGAATTGACATGAAAGCACTAATAAATGTAGTTTCATCCACTTGAGTTTACAACTACAAAAATAATCGATTTGTTTTTATATCACATCTGACGGGAGGAAATTCAGCAGCTCTCACTCCCGATTTTTAATCCTAATGTAATCATCATCTTCACCACGATCATTTATGTTTATGTTCGCCGAATTTACATGAAAGCACTGACAAATTTGAATATACTGTAGTCAACTTCATTAAAACGTTATTAACGTGCCTAATCTCAGTAATTCACCATTTCTACGCATGACAACACACTTTGTCCGTGTTTGGCTTTCGAAGCGTTCCCGCATTGACGTCACTTCCGGCTTCCCCCAAAACTTCAAAATGAGTCGATGGAATTTCCCCGCGATGTTCGAAATTATTGATATTTAACGGAACGGTATCGCTTTTTCTTTTTTAAACTGACGGTTCGAGATTACTAGTAGCCCAATATTTCATTGCACAACAGTTGTTGGGATGCTGTCACAGGCTCTTTAAAGGCAATGTGAGCGTCCATTCTCATTGGATAACGGAGAATTGTACACCCGGAAGTAAGTATTCCCCTTACTGTCGATTGATTTTACAGTGATATCTGCACTACTCATCGACTAAAAAACACCAGATTATCCTTGTTAATTACACAACATTGATTGGTTTAAATTGTGTGCAATGCTTTTGTATTTTTCCCCTTCGATTCGGAGAAACAAATCTTTTTTCGGAGTAAAGGATGGCAGAAGACACTACACTACCCAGAATCCCCAGCTATCGTTTGGACTACTCCATGTGCTCTGTTTGACATCACGTGATCTTCAAATTTCTCCCTGCAGAAAAAAAAACATGGCCGAACTTCGTTTTATTCTCCGGCCTTGTCAGGTATTGAACAATCAATAAATAAAAAACACAGAATTGTTGAATATAAAACACAGAATTTGTGTGATTATACTAAATGATTTACAAATAAACACCACTGCATATTTAACTGTTACACATGCTGATGTAACGCAAATGTTCCAACTTGGGATCAATAAAGTATATCTTATCTTAAGCTGATCGATGGCTTCTGCCATATTTGCAAAATGTGCCTCTGAACCTTGACAAGTGCATGTTTCAGGCTTATCAATTAATGTAATGTTATCAATTAACAACTGCTTGTCTGATTTTCTGAATTTTGTCAGTGAAAAAGGAGGCAAAATCATTGCACGCCCTGGTGGATAGAAATTCAGAGGCTACTGACACTGGGGGGTTAGTTAGTCTGTCGATGGTAGCAAACAAGGCACGTGCGTTGTTTTGTTTTTGGTAATGATGTCAGAGAAGAATGATTGTCGTGCGTTTTTCAATTCCAAATTATAAAGGCCAAGTCTCTCTTTATAAATCTCAAAGTGAACCTGGAGATTTGTTTTTCGCCACCTGCGTTCAGCTTTTCGACATTCTCTTTTTTCTGTTTTAACGGTCATGGCCTTTCTCCATGGAGATATTTTCTTCCCAGTCACTTCCTTTACCTTAGTTGGAGCAATGGCATCTATAACATTTAAAAATGTTGAATTAAAATGATCTACTAGCTCATTTACTGAGGTGTTAGCAGGGGCAAGTGTGGAAGAAAACTTCTGAGTAAACATTTCCCTAGTATTTTCAGTTAAACATCGCTTTGTGGTTACCTCTTTTTGAACACTTGTGTGAACAGAAATAGAGCTCTCAAAGAAAACACAGGAATGGTCAGAGAGTGCAACATCAGTCACCACAACCTTAGAGATATTCAGACCCTTTGAGATAATTAAGTCCAGAGTGTGCCCCTTATTGTGCGTGGGCTCCGTCACATGCTGAGTCAGTCCATAGCTATCAAGAACACAAAACAGTTCTTTAGCCCCTCTGTCCTGGGGGTTGTCAACATGGATGTTAAAATCACCAACAATGACTAGACGGTCAAAGTCAATACACACTATAGACAACAGTTCAGCAAGGTCATCAAAAAAGCTTGCACAGTATTTGGGTGGCCTATAGATATTTAGGAACAGAGCTCGAGAGGAGCATTTCAGCTGAAGGGCCACATATTCAAAAGAATTAAAGTTTCCATACGATGTCTTCCTGCATTGAATGGAATCATTGAACAGAATAGCAACTCCACCCCCTTTCTTATGCATTCTTTCCTGACTCATAAAACTAAAGTTGGGAGGGGTTGATTCGATAAGAACAGCTGCACTGTTATTTTGTTCAATCCAAGTTTCTGTTAAAAACATAAAATCAAGATTGTGCTCAGTGATAAAATCATTGATTAAAAATGTTTTTCCTGCCAAAGACCTGACATTTAATAAAGCTAGTTTAAGTTCGTTAAACACACTATCAGTCGTGTTTTTTGTAACAAGCTGTGGCTGACATGGAATCACTGCTAAATTAGATAAACTTACACAAACGTTTGAGTGCTTCCTGTATCTAAGATGATTCACCGCTCTTAATCTATTACCTATCAACACAGATATCGAAGCCACTGGCAGGCAGGGCCCGGGCATGTCCTGGAAAGAGTTGAGAGTGCCATACGCCCTTGAGCCTGGACCCAGCAGATATCAGTTTGCAGATTGTTTTGGTTTGGATGATTGTGGTAGGCATGGTGATGAAGCCGGGGGAGATGGTGCGCGTCTCTGCTTTGGTGATTTTGGTGTGCGTCGTTGAGGAGCGGGGGTAAAGGATATGCTGCCAGCCCTGCGTATCGCCTTAGTCTGGTCTTTGAAATCCAGGAAGGAATCGGTGCCAGCCCTCTGTATCTCCTTCTTGTGTTCCACGATCTCCAGGAGGGTGGGCGAGGGTGAAAGGGTGAACGGAGTATCCTCAAAGGCGTTGACAGGGGGGGGGGGTGACGGGCGGTGGGGACTCCTCCGTGTGTTTCATAGGTCTCCCATAATCAGAACATTCCTCAGGCGGGTGCAGTGATACTTCTTCAGGGTTTTCTGCGCGATGTGTTGTGTCTATCTCCTGTTTTGATTCCTCTTGCCGCTTGTCCTTGGCAGAGGGAACATATTGATGACGCAGGCAGTTGAATATGTTAGAGATAAACAATTTCACTCCTGACTTGTTCAGGCAAACTCCATTTGCCTTGAAAAGATGTCTGCGGTCCCAGAAAAAGTTAAGATTGTCAATAAAATGCACAGAATGGTCAGTACAGGCAGTTGAAAGCCAGGTGTTCAGTGCAAACAGTCTGCTGAATCTCTCCACTCCTCTTCTGACTGGCGGTAGAGGGCCACTGATGAACACCTCCGCATTTAGAGAGCTGGCAGTTTCCAACAGACATTTAAAGTCTTTTTTCAGCACTTCTGACTCTTGTTTCACAACATCATTAGTACCACATTCTTCACAGTCAGATGTTCTGCCCCAATATGCAGGATCTTCTCAGCCAAGTCAGAGACCACATCCTTGGGAAAACAGAGTACTTTGTTGTTGTTCTTACTACACAGACCTTTTACATCTCTTACAGCAGAGTCACCCACAATCAGAGTTTCAGGCCCAGTCGTTAGCTTTCCCTCTAGCCTTTTACTTTTGGAGTAGCTATTGGTCCTTACCCTGCTGTGTGAAGAGGACGGGTTATCAAGGTCATCAGAAAGAGATCTCCGGCTCTCGGTCAGCGGAGCGGATTGGCACACTTGGTGGTTTAGGAGGATTTTTTTGTAATTCTCCCTTTAGCAGCTGTCCACTGCTGTTTAGGGGTTGAAGAGGCGCTCTTCCTGGGTGATAACAATGCAGGCCAGCCGGTCGCATCACATATTTCAGAGTGTTGGGCTCTGCCCGTTATCCTTCCTCCCAAATCCCATGAAAATGATTTACTCTTAGGCTTTGCACCCAGAGAGTTCCAGGGAGGACCACCACTTGTAGATTTATGACCCGGTACACAGCCCTCATGTTCCTTGGAATCCTTGTAGCATACCCTTTTCCATTATTTTGCAACACTGGTAAAGTGGTGTCATTCCCACAACATAGTCCATTCACTTCCACGTTAACTTCCAGCCGTTGCATTTTCATTTCCAGCACGGCCATCTTCTGTAGAAGTTTGTGGAAGTCATCTGTAGAGAACGGAGGCATTTTTCTACCAACTAGCTTAAGCTAAATAGCATGCAGTAGCCTACCAGGCTTTAGCTGTTGCTAGGCCACGCTACTGTAAGACTGGGGTCGCCGTAAAAATGTTGAAATATGGCTGAAAACCTCCGTCTATTTACGAAGATGAACTGTCCCAGTGATAGGTTAATGTCCAGGAGCCGCTGCTCGAAGTTTTCAGAGAATAAGAATAGGAAAATCAGCATAAAAAGTAAGCAGAGGCAGGAGCAAGCAGAAAAGCGTCTGCACTGTAAGAAAGATAAGCAAGACTAGCCTAGACTAGTGTACAATTCTCCGTTATCCAATGAGAATGGACGCTCACATTGCCTTTAAGGGCAGTCGACACAAACGAATGCCATGCTTCCATGAGCGTCCATAGAAGCATATGGACATCCCGGAAAGCTGAAAACGGACGCTAAGGGCCCCCCCCTTGCATTGAAAATGGACTCTAAGGCCCCCCCCCTTGCGTTGGAAAAAGCCGACACAGGGGACTTTACATAACGTCAACATAGGCCGACCTGGGAGTGAGGATGTGTTGGTTTATTCTGGGGTAGCAGCAATGCTGTAAATATTGACAAGTAAATCCAGGAAAATGGCACAAAAAAAAACTGTTAGTGGCCTGGCTGGGTGTATAATTCCCGGCCTGACTTATTGTCCCAGTCCGACCCTGCTTGATGGAGCATATGTGTGGGCTGGACCTGTATTTTACAGGAAAGGAGTGAGCAAAGGGTCGAGTTGTCGATTGTTGTTCCGTTTTCTGTGACTATCTTCCTCACCATCTCAGACTTTCAGTTGCGCGCGCTACTAAAGAGACGCGCTACCATGGAAACCAAACAATGGTGTAGCTGTATTAAAGTCTGAGTGGAAACAGTCCTGAGTAAATCAGATTTTGTCAGAAATCGGGAGAAATATGACCCCGGGAGGAAACCGGGAGAGGGCAATGAAATCGGGAGGGTTGGCAAGTATGAGTCAAACACACATTCACACACTATAGGGACATAAACTCAATCATTAAGACAAACATAAAATGAACAATCAATTCCTCAAGAATGAAAAACACACTTTTACAACAAATAAAGTCAATATTAAATCAGATCATACATAAGTTATTGTCTGAAGTGACCATAAATAGTAGATTGATTGTGCTTACAAACATCCATGGTCCATTTAAATAGGGTTGTTAAATAAAGAAAATGAAAGAAATTAGTCAAGGGAGATTTCTAATTTCACCCTTGTTTACATTTAGTTTCTTACACCATAGCTCGTAGTTCATATTATAACTACACACAGAGTAGTATACATCCCATCTGACCACGGCTCTCTACCAGCTCGTACTCTGTTTCAGTTTTCAATATGAACATAAAAATAGGTTTTGCTGTAATTATTCCATACATACAGGCCAATAAGGTTAAAACTAATTTTGTTGTTAAAGTATAATGGAGGGTTGCACAACCCGATAAAGTTAGTACTTTTATGCTACTTTAGGAAAATAAAAACAACAAGCACAGTCATTGGTAAAGGACTGTGAGAATGCGTTCTGCTTTAAAGCCGGGAACAACTAGTGAACTACTGTCAAGGACAGCAAGAATTCATCTGGACTTACAACAGTTATGCCGTTTTACAGTCCATCTCCATCCCACTGTGTTTTCTTGTTGCTCAGCGACACCTTCTGAGTCCTCAAGAAGGTCATGCCATGTCTCCTTTTCTAAAACATTATTCTTAATTGTGTAGCTTGTGTAGGCGGAGAAAGAGACAGCATTGAGCTAAAGGCCTGGACTTGCACCCTGTGTAGCTGTAGGACAGACTTAATATTTGTACAGTATGTGGGTCAACCGCTAACAGGTAACCGAGGCAACACATGCTTGAGCTGCGGTCGAATTATCCAAAAAATTAGGTCCTATGTCTTTTCAGTGAAAAGGCCTCGTGGGGATAAGGAAACATGTGATTTAGGAAAAAACAAACCTAGGCGACATATTTATGATGCGATGGAGGATGTGATTGATTGGCTGCCTTGGGTAATCTAACTTAGAGACGGACTACTGAAAGATATTTTGCCCCGTGCCTTCTTATGTTGTTTCATGCAGGCTTCATAAATGTTTGACTTAAAATAAAAGAAGGAAGTGAATGGTTGCTTACGTCCAGTGTATCCTTTCCTAAAGGAGATAAGAAAGGAAGCATTGAAGCTCCTTTCCTATCATCTAGAGAGGGGTGTCAAACTAATTTTAGTTCAGGGGCCACAAACAGCCAAGTTTGATCTGAAGTGGGCCGGAGCAGTACAATCATAGCATAATAACCTATAAATAACTCCAAATTGTTCCTTTTTGTTTTTTGCAAGAAATTGTTTTAGTAAATAAATGAAGAATGAAAAAGAAATGAACGAACTGTAATAAATAGAACAAGGTAGCGTAATTATAATAACAGCAGCACACATTTCAATAAACTTACAATTTATATATATCCTTTATTTAACCAGGTAAAAAACTCATTGAGATTAAAATCTCTTTTCCAAGAGTGAATAAAAATATATATTTTTTATACTTTATATAGAAAAACTAACTGTAATAAATAGAACAAGGTAGGTAGCGCGGTAATAACAGCAGCATACACTTCAATAAACGAACAATTTATTTCCAATCTTTCAAATAAATCACAATCAGGTTGCAAGCTTCATTTGACTAAGCCGTAAGCCTACCTACACTCTGTTCATGTTGTGTGCGAGGAAGATGAGTTCGTCCACATTCTCAGGTAAAAGTGAACTTCTGGTCTTGTTCACGATGTAGCCAGCCTTTGAGAAAATGCGCTCTGACGGGGTTGAAGTGGCCGGAACGCAAAGGCAGTGCTTGGCCGCAAATGCCAGTTTGGGATACCGGTCACTGTTGTGCTTCCACCATACAAGTGTGCCAGACTGGTGTCTCTCAAGTATTGCTCCATCTCTTTATTTGCACTGTCTCCATCGTGTTCTTTTTCCTCATCGGACTCAGACTGCATCAGCATTTCCTGCTCTTCTCTATCGCTTGCTGCCGGCTCTTCTTCCACCCCCCGAACGGTCTGTCGCTGGTGTAGATGTTCAGCCAGCGGACAACCTTAAACTCAAATAGCATTTTATTAGTCACGTGCACAAGATAAAGTAGTGTGGCATAATAATAGCAAATATAATTTAAATATTAGTCCAACCTCAATGTAGACGAGGTCCTTCTTCTCTTTCGGGAGGAATTTTAACTGCTTAAATCGCTGGTCCAGTGCTGAAGAAAGGAGGTAGATGCTGCTGGGCTCCAAAAGTGACAGCTTCCACCTGCTGTCGATCTCCGTGACGAGGGTCTTCTTCATTTCTCTGATGGCAGGGCTGTCATCCTCCTCCGGTGACAGGTGGAGTCTCTTCAGGTTAAATAGCATTTGTATTGTTGCAGACAACGACAAGTTTTCCTCCTGAGAGCGTGATTAGGGGCCCCAGCACTTCTGCTGTCTCCTGTGCCAGTTTCCACTGGTCTGCTGTCAGGTCCAGGGTGCGATCTGCTTTCTTCGTGATGCTGGGATCTGACAAAACAGCTGTCACTGGCCATCGTTGCTCCACCAGTCGGTCAAGCATTTCACATGTAGAGTTCCATCGAGTAGCGACGTCATTTATGAGTTTGTGCACTACAACATTCTGCTGCTTTTGTTGATCTTTCAACGCAGCTGTAGCCTTTGCACTTTTTCTGAAGTGTCCCACGAGATTCCTGGCAGCCGAAACTGTGCGACGTATTCTGTCCTGTTTTAGTGCTGTATTTATGCACAGCTGTAGCGTGTGTCCTGAGCAGTGGCGACTGGTCATTAGGGGCACAGCCCCACCTAGTGTCAGCAGAAAGTATTAAAATAATGATTACAACAAAATGCAAAAAATAAATAAAAAAATATATACAATATATTTTAAGTAATGCTGTCAAAATTATCGCGTTAACGGCGGTAATTAATTTTTGGAATTAATTGCGTTAAAATATTTAACGCATTTAACGCATGTGCAGAATGGCCCGCCCCATACATCCCACCAGTGGCAGCGCCAGGGTTTGGCTGGGGTAGGCTACACCCATACCAAGAAATGGCTTAGCCCCACCATGAAAAATGATGTTAAAGTAAGCAAAATAAAGTCCGCCAACTCGCGCCGAGAATTGCACAGACAGCCGTTAGTAAGATTGATTTCAGTAGCCACTTGTCTGGAAATACCTAAGACCAGAAACGGTTTTGAAAACTTTTGTCACGTAGTGATCGTCTTCTCAATAGAACATCTTTGATAATGTCTTCTGGCCAATCAGAATCAAGATAACGGCGTGGTGTTGTTGCAGGAAGTCCCGACGGAGAATACTTTTACTGTAGTACAGGGGTGCACATAACTGGTACCAGCTTATGTGCGTAATCTGAAATGTGTACCGTCACTTGTGTCAGAAAGCGCATTTGCGTACCGACGTACTTGTGAAGCTTTTCCAGAAGGCGGTTAGATCACCGGACGACAGAGTCGGTCTCCGTGTGCACAGACAGGGCTGCTGTTAACGTCGGTCTTAACAACGGAATTGTGCCAAAACTACGCCAACCGGCTGCGGAGGGAGAATCCCCCCCCTTCACTGGAGCACTGCGCTAAAACAGCTGATCACAACATTCACACTCTGTGGTCACGAAGTACTACACTAGCCGCCGCCGCCGCCCCCCCCTGTCGACTTTCCTGAAGTACTCCCCCGTTGATAGAAATCAACACTTAATGAATTATGACCCCACCGGTTGATGATTGATAGGTGTGTGGGCTGTCTTTCATTTTGACACGCATACAAATGTTACAATAAACATAGATACTGTATGTTAAATGGATATATCCACCTTCTTTCATTTATATTTCCATTCCCACAACAATATACATAAAGAAATGGCATATTTTGGACATAGTTCGAATGGTGATTAATCATGATTAATTAATTTTTAAACTGTGATTAATCTGATTAAAAATGTTAATCATTTGACAGCCCTAATTTTAAGATAATGTTTAATCATCCGATTCGTTTGTACATTGCTGTTTTAGTATGTGTTCTTCTAATTAGTGTCTACAGTGTGTGCCTATTGAGCTGTTTAGAGCCATGTGGGACAAAACCCGATCATGCCCCTCCCTCTCGCTGTCTAAGTGAACGGTGACTGTAAAAACTACACTGCGCATGCTCAGAGTATTTTCCTATTTAATGTGTGTGGCAAAAAATAATGACCATAGGGGCATTGAGCTGCCATCCCCACCATACGTCATCTCACATAATTCAGAGCTGATTGGCTGTAAGTACGTGTGCCGCGAAAAGTGTGGTGTGTGAAGAGGAGGAGAGAGACGCGTCCTAAAACCAGGAAGTAAGCTGCGCATGGCTTCCCTCCACAAAAAAGCAATGAGATTTCTCCATAGGATTTTAGAAAATAGCTCAAAATAAGATCTGTGGGAAACGTAGCTGTTAGATAAATGTACGTTTTGTTCAGCCGGATAATATCCATATGTCTACCCTACTTTTATCATTTTCGAATCATAAATCCATCATTTAGATTTATGATAGACTATTGAAACTACAAGAAGATAAGGAGGACTTTTACAAAATATTAATAGAGATTTTTGTCCAGAAGGATAGGCAAATGGACTTCATCTTCAAGTCAAGGTAAGACCACCATTGTATTGAAAATGGGATCTTACTAACAATTCAATATTTAAATGATACAATTAAAAAATGTGGGTATCCTTCTGTTGAACTGTCTGTTTAAAATTAATTGAAGCATCAGACTAAAGAGGCTTTTGAAAATAATATTATATTTTGATTTAGGTCAAAATATAATATTTGTAAACCTGAAGAGTCAGTGCCAGTGCCTCACCAGCCATGAACCTCACTGCAGAAGCTTATATATAGACATCTGAGTTTTTTGTGCCCCACCACTTTTGTACATATAGAAACGCCACTGGTCTTGAGCAGTAGACTACTTGTACGTTGCCCCAGTTCTCCAGTTCTTTCTTCAGCGTCTCTGTGCACAGCTTCATGTGGCTGGCATTGTCGTGAACAACGGCTACTCGCTTGTAATTTGGAATGGCAAAGGCGTCCGCCACTTCTCCGAGCTGTTCTGCAATGTTGACTCCCATATGATTCACCTCCATTACTTTGGTTTCCAATACGAAGTTACAGAGTTCCCACTCCTGAGTTATAAAGTGACAGGTGACAGCCATGTACGCCTCCATACACACCGAGGTCCAAATGTCCGTTGTAAAACTTACGGCAGTTGAGTTTTCGATGAGTTACAATTTGGTCTCAGTGATCGCTGTACTTCAGAGACATGGCAAACCTAAATACTGGAGCGTTTGGGGACAGTGTAGTCGGGCTCCATCTTCTTCATTAATTTTCTGAAGCCTTCGACTATGTAAATGGTCTCATATCCATAGCGATGAAATCTACTATGGCATCTGTTATCTCTCTCTTTCTTTTCTCCGTTGTCGGTTTTTGGAACTGTAGGGCCTGCTGTATTGTCTTGGGAGTGTTGGGTTCAGAATTCCAGAAAAGACAGACAACTTCTAAGTTTAACTATTTATTGTAAAGAGAGCAAAATATATATATTACTTGGCCAAGGACTCATCACGTCTTTGGGAATCACAGGCAGCAAAGCTGTAATTTGTAACCACCAAATCCGTCAAGAGCCTCGAACCTCGTGCGACAATACATTTTATTACACAGGGCCCATACATTTACATTTACAAGACTAGCTGAAGAGATACCACGGTTTAGACTTGGTTCTCTTTGGTTGGTGCGCAGACTCAGATAGAGTCTCTTGGCAACACGATCCTCCAATCAGCATTTGGCCGGCCTGTGGAAGTCCCTCCCTACTCTGGCACCATCATACGTAATTTGTTTTGAGGAAGCTTCTACAGAAAAGTGTAATCTTGGTTATACTGATTCCCAGCTATGCGTGGGCGCGGAGCTAACCCAGGCGGCCAAGGCCGCCCCTGCGAGATGGAGTTCATGACTTTATGAACTGTTCATGAGCACTCATGAAACATTCATGAACAACTTATATGTTCACTTGTCATGTTCATGAACCAAAATTCTTAAAATGCTCATGAACCATGTTTTGCTCATGACAGACTTTTATGAGCAATTTATGAACTTTTCATGATCCAGCCAATCACAAAATTATAATTAAAACCCCAAAAAGTTTGCATGAGCATTTCATGAACTTTTCATGACTATTAGCATTTCATGAATTTTGGATGATTGTGGCAAGTTCAGAATATTCATGAGCATTTTATGAACTTTTGATGATCAGTGTGATGATTTTAAAGACCTCTTGAATATTCATCTACTATTTGAACATTTCTTTCTTTTTTAAAACGTTTAATCTTAAAACAAAACAATAGTGAATTTGAAACTGAACATTATCTGTATTTATTTTGGTGACATTCATATAATTGTATGGTTTATCTGTACTGTTTGAGAAGCAGTACGAGTAAGTAGCGCCAAGGTGGAACCTTAGGCAGGTGAGCGGTGACATCTGGGTTATTTTAGGGGGGACACTTCCGCCCCCTCCTCAGAAGCAATCCAGATGATCAACCGGATCCTGTGTATAATTATTGCTGATGCACTTTTCTGTTTTCTACAGGTCAGTACATGATGAAAATGATCGATGTTAACTTGTGTGAATTAGATATGATGTTGGAGATATTTAGGAGAGTGTGTCAGAAAGTTTTGAGCATGTTTGACATAGTAACGGTATTTTAAAAATACTAAACTGTCGGCAACAATAGATGCCATTTTCGCGGGCTTCAGCCACGCCTGGGTAAGTGTGACCTGAGTAAGGCTCGCAGGCAGGTTAGCTGCTGCGCACGGGTAATATGTTTTGTTTACCTGAGTGAAGTCTTGCAGGCACATTGCCTTGTTTTTTCTTTATTAACATTGACAGTGTATTTTTGTGATCTCCATAATATGTTATATTTGGTAAAGATAGATATATCGATAGAAAGTATTATTTGATAGCGTTATGTGTTTATAGATAACAACCTGTCCTTCACTGCAAACATAGCTGCTACAACCCGCTGCTGCAGATACACGCTTTACAACATCAGGAGGATACGTCCCCAGCTGACCCAGAAAGCGACGCAGGTTCTGGTCCAGGCTCTCGTCACCTCACGCCTAGACTACTGCAACTCCCTCCTGGCTGGTCTACCTTCATGTGCCATCCGACCTGCAGCTCATCCAGCATGCAGCGGCTCGTCTGGTCTTCAACCTTCCTAAATTCTCCCACACCATGCCACTCCTCCGCTCACTTCACTGGCTTCCGGTAACTGCTAGAATCCACTTCAAGACAATGGTACTTGCGTACCATGCTGCGAATGGATCTGGCCCTTCCTACATCCAGGACATGGTTAAACCGTACACCCCAGCACGTGCACTCCGCTCTGCATCAACCAAACGGCTTGCTGCACCCTCGCTGCGAAGGGGACCCAAGTTCCCATCAGCAAAAACACGTGGGTTTGCTATCCTGGCTCCAAAATGGTGGAATGAGCTCCCATTGACATCAGGACAGCAGATAGCTTACACACCTTCTGGCGCAGACTGAAAACTCATCTCTTTCGACTCCACTTCGAGCAATAGAACTATTAACAAAGTACTTATATACTAATAAAGGACTGGCTTATCTAAAGCCAGTTGAGTAGCACTTGAAATGTTTTTGCTCTATGCAACCTGATGTACTTATGTGATTCTTTTTTCTTCAAGTTTGTATTTTGTTGGTCGAACGCACTTATTGTAAGTCGCTTTGGATAAAAGCAGCTAAATGCAATGTAATGTAATAATTTATATTGACTATGTTGAATTTCTCCTTGAGATACAGTAATTGACTGTGACAGACGGATAACTTAAATGGAGAAATGTGATGTTTGTAAAGTTCAGCTATTTGAATATAACTGTGTACTTTGAATTTTGAATAAGAAGCAATCCAGACGATCAACCGGATCCTGTGTATAATTATTGCTGCTGCACTTTTCTGTTTTCTACAGAAATCATTTATTGTTGCTGTGGTACCCAAGCTTTTGGGACCCGTAACACATTTTTTTGTGCAGCTGAGTGTCAAGAACTGTGCTTCAAATAGTGATAGGATTAATTGTAGTGCTCCACCTGTATACATGTATGTTTGTATGTTAATTTGAGTAAAGTTCCATTGTGATTGACATAATTGTTGTTTTCTATGGTTGCCAATTGACCCACAGTCAATGGTTCATGAACAGTTCATGTACATGAACAGTTCATGTACAGTTCATAGCCAGCCATTGAATTATATTCAGTGACTGGGTATGCACTGTTCATGAAGGGTTCATGAAGTTGTTATGAACAGTTCTTGAAATGTTCTTGGTTGAATATTGAATATCCCTACACACTCACTGAAAACTCAATTTCATGAATTGTTCATGAACCTGCCTAAAACCATATTCCATGAATTGTTCATGAACCTGCCTAAAACCATATTCCATGAATTGTTCATGAACCATTCCAGCACAGGAGTTTCATGAGTAGTTCATGAACTGCCCTAGTGCCATTTAATGTTCATGGACATTTCATGAACAGTTCATCAACTTTGTTATGAGCTGTTTATGAGCTGTTCATGAATATGGTTCACTGATATTCCATGAACTTTTCATGACAAGTTCATGAACAGTTCACTATCATCTCACTGATAGCCTCAATAACTCAATTGTTTCTACAGTGCCTGCATCTGGCTTCTGCTACTTTCTATTGCAAGCTAAAACTTTCTTCTGACTATTCCCCTCGTTGGTATCTAACCCATCAGAACTGGGATTAGTGATTGTGTCTATGTATTCTATAGTCATAGCAATCTCATGAGCACAATAAGCATATCATGTAATAACAGAGACCCAGAAAAAGATCTGATTGCTTTCTTTTCTACTGAAATGCGTAGTGCATTGTCCGAGAAGGACAAACACATCAACGTAACACTGTAATATTACAGATCAACAACACAGATACCATTCTCATTTATTCATTTTATATAATTAAATCGATTTTTTGTTTGTTTTATCTGAGTGTTCCAGGGTATTCTCTGAATACCCTGAAGGCCCTGACGGTTCGCCACTGTGTAATAATAAGAATCAGTCTTGTAATGTTATATAAAAATAGACTCCACAGGTGTAGTTGAGGATGTTGATGGCTGGGATGCACCCAAGGACACAAGTTATTATTAGGCTGCAGCTACTCAACGTTATGTTTTTTTATGCCAATAATTGCCTTAGCCCCAGATGTTCCCACATTACTCTGTATGTTTTATTTTAACTATTCGGATAACATTTGAAAACTAATATACAAGCTATTCGGTTGCTTGCTTGCAACTATTTTTCAAGCAAAGTAAGTGCACGTTTTTATCATGTGTAACTTTACTGTTTAACCTGTTAAGCCCGAGAGGACCCTAACCCGGGTTTGGCGGGTAGTTTTTTTTCCCGAAACTGTGTCTCAGGGTTTCTAAATATTTAAAAAAACTATTAATGTTTCATACCAGATTAATGGGAATAATCTCAGCTAACTGACAATACGAACCATTTTTACCAAAACAAAACAAGTCTCATAAGAAGCGTCTAAATGCTAACACATTTGGCACAGAACACAAGGTAAAGATACCCTTATTACTTATCGTAACTGCACATACAAAATATCAGATTAAAGCTGAGACTCCACAGATTATATAGATATAGTATCATCACTGAGCGATCAGAACTCGCGACAGGGGAAGCAAACACAGACATCACAACACGTAACATTACGGAGCAAAAACGGGACATCGTCTCACTTTAGCTGTTATTCTGATCAAAGGTCGTGTTTAATGGCATTCAAACGAGGTTAATCCAATGTGTCTGTCACTTTGAAAACATTATTTATAATCCATAATTCCATTTTTATGTAAAAATGGGAGAATAAAAATTAGCTGCTAATGGTCTCCACCAGAGTTATCGCAGCTTCCGTTTTGGCTACGCGTCACTCTCACTCCTTATTTGGTAACATGTGTGTGTATGTGGGAGTTCCCCTCAATTCCATTGGCTCGAGCGGTTAAAAAGAGATGTCAATCATCAAAATCGACCAAGGGGGGCCAGAGATATGGAAAATCCACCCAAATGACCCCAGAAGGGGTTTTCTTTGTGCTAAATCTCTCTAAAAAGGGTCAGATTTCACTTGTTTTGCATCAATCCTGATACAGGGTACTTAATATATGTTGTAGTTTGGACAGTGTTGTGCTAGTTACTGAAAACCAGTAACTAGTTACCATTACTAGTTACTTCATTTCAAAAGTAACTCAGTTACTTTACTGATTACTTACACCAAAAAGTAATGCGTTACTGTGAAAAGTAACGTTTTAGTTACTTAAAAAAGGGCTCCCATTAATGCCCTTATAGCCTTCATTTCAGTACTGTTATTGCATTGGAGAATAATACAATCTGTTGATCAACTTGACATGCATTATATGCAATCTGGATTGCATCGATATTAGCTGGCTTTACATTTTTGTATATTCTTTCTCCAGGTAGTTGGAAAAAGTGTTCCGTTTCATATGCCGTGTGCCGCCCGGACATGCTATCATGCTAACTAGCTCCCTGAAAGCGGGTGACTCCACTGTAGCGATAGCCTGCATGTGTTCTACAACATACCGTGCAATGGCTTTATCGACTTTCCCCTGGCTAGCAGTCCCTTGGTTAAAATCCAGCCGCTGTTGCTTAGGTGCAGGTGGAGGTGGAGTGGCGTCGGCTGAGTCTCTGTGGTGTTAGCTACTAGCTTCGTCCCAGCATGTTGTTTTTGCAGATATTTTAAGAGATTTGAATGACTGGTTCGGGCAGTAGATAGGCTCTTTGACCCGCCAGGACACAACTTACATTTAACTAAAACGTTATTTTCTTTGTGCTCGACAAAAGTGAAATAGTGAGAATATCTCCAGGTGGAGAAACTAGACTTGAGCTCCGCCGCCACCATGACAGTCTTGTTAGTAAACAACACAAACACGCCCACAGCCCGTCTCCGCATGTGACACAGGAAGTATCTAAGTACATTTACTCAAGTACTGTACTTAAGTACAGTTCTCATCTCTGTTCGCCTGGCTGTTGACTATATAAAAAAACTAACGGAGTAACGCACCATGTAGTAACGGTAACTGAGTTACTGAATTTAAAAAGTAATGCGTTAGAGTACTAGTTACTGCCAAAGATAACGGCGTTACAGTAACGCGTTAGTCCCAACACTGAGTTTGGATTCCTAAAGCTTTTAGTCTACCTTACCATCATCCAAGGGTAGTTTACACTATAAGTAAAAAAAAATTTTTTGGACGGACACTATCATTTACATTTTTTTACTGTGTTCAATCTGAATTTACTTTAAAAATAAAAACATCCATATTGATTCTGACACTTCTACATCCAACTCACAGATGTAACCTTGTTTTGAGGGAAAATATTATTAATGTAACCCTTTCAGAAGTGAAGATAAGTCATTTGTTCTGGGAATGTCATTTTCGAGCCTGAGACCTGAAAAACAGGCTCAGGGCTTAACAGGTTAAATGGCGGATAAAGCAGCTTCATCATGGCAACTGGACAACAGCTAAGCTAAGCTACTACTTACAGCATTCAGGTGACTTTTCATAGTTGTTGTGCCACCGTGGTAGGCCAGTTTCTCATCGCATATTTGGCACACTGCCTTCGTCTCATCGTCGTCCAATTTAAAATGGTCCCACACAGCTGAAGTCTTCGGCATTTTGTGTTCAGGTGTGTGAAACGAGGTGAAGCGTGACGTTCGCGTTCGTGACGCTGTGAGTGAAAGCGATTTTAGGCACCCAAGCTGAGATTGTATATATTTCCGCATTTTAACAGTGCAATTAAAAAGTATAAATATAGTATAAGAATATGGCAATTCGCCTTTATTGATAGCATACATTTAGAAAAAAAAAAGAATATCCGAATAACTAAATTGAAAACCGAATAGTAGGCCAACGACCGAATATTCGGATATTCGGGTACAGCCCACTTTAACATCATCACACGTTCACTTTGGAGTTTAAAGGAGCTTTCACTTACTGCTTTAATGACAAAGTGGGAAAAAGCTTCTTTTTTTGTCATCAGTTTTTCTGCAACATTTATTTTTGTGGGGGGCATCAACTTTCCCCTCTGAAATAATAATCTTAAAACCTGGAAAGCAAATGTTTTGTATCGGTGTGCAGTGTGCACACACACCTCCATCACACAGAGCTATTAGTCCAGAGGCCTGTACTACAAAGCTGGTTCAACCTAACCTGGATATGTTTGAGTTAGCCGGTTGGCCTAATCCAAAACATACGCGCTCTCGCTAAACTGTCCTGCGACGCGGGTTATCAAGTGGATCGCTCAAGCCAGCCGTGTCCTATCTAGTTAGTTGCGCGTTCACATGAAAGGGGTGGTATTTGGAGCATTCGACCAATCACAAACATGGACAAGCGTACTGACAGCGCAGCGTCATACTTCCTGAATGAAAAGTCAACTATAATATTAGTCAAATATGAAGAAGTTAAACTTTAAACATCCATGACTTAAACACTTGATCAGGATCAAAGCCTCAGAGCTGCACCTGCAAGGAACAGAAAAAGTGTTTGAATGCGTACATTAACAGGTTTATGATATCACTGCTGCGTCTAAGACACGATCTGACTTTAATTACATTTGTCTCGAGTGTTTCGTCAACTTAATGTGTTGCTTAAAATAATACTTCTGCATACAGTATGTGACACTGAGAGTGTTGCACGGCCAGATACGGCTCAGCTGACTCAGATAAGGAAATATATGATACATTATGAAGTGATATGCCGCAGACTGTACTTAATGTACTCTGATCCGGTTACTTATATCGTGGCAGATATTTAAGTAAGCTTTCTTAACGCTAATGTTATAATAGTCAGATTGCTCTGAAGATGGAGGTGATATTCTGTTCATGTTCACGTTCACACAGTCAGTGATCTTTGCCGGCCGTCTTTCCTGCAACGGCAGCTTTTCTGTATTTCCTTTCTCCTGTAATATGACTTGATCGCTTTAAACTCCGCACACTGAGCTCTGACTGTGACCATCATGGTATTTTGTGGTCAACCATGGTATTACCATGGTTGGCAATGGAATACCATGGTGACCATGGTCAACCATGGTTACGTTTCGCAGGGGTGGTCAGCAGGCAGTGCTTTCACTGAGTTGAGCTCTTAGCCTGCAACCTAACCTGGTCTTGACCAGGTTAGCCGCACAGCATAAGTTACCATGGAGATCTAGCCCACTAAAAAGAGAACCAGCTTCATAGGACCGGAAACCCTGAAGTTAGCCGGCTAAGCGAAAATCCTGCTTCGTAGTATACCCCCCTGGGAAGCATAGAACCATAATAACAAAGAGAGTGTTGTGCACCATATTCAGCATAGTAGTCCAAACAGCAAGACATGTCAATAAATCACATCCATTCACTACAGAGCCACCAACCCCACTGACTGTTTGGGATTTCCCTGAACCTATATTCCCTGGGGCTGCAGAAGATGAAGATGGCAGCTTTACAGGAAATGTTGTGAAAACACACACTTGGGATTGTTTAGAGGCCGTCCCCAGACAAATAATATCACTCTGGAGGAGTGAACATCATACATCAGCATGCTACATCTTAGCGTCAGAGCTTGGGACTACATTTACAAACAGACAAAAGATGGCGAACCTTACAAAATACAACCTGAGAGCAAAAATAATTGACTTAGGATAATAAATACAAACAGAGTCTCATTTATGTTCTGTAGTTATTAAATAGCACTTTCATGTAAGGACATGTATTCTCATTAATATTGCGCTGAAAGGTAGGACACATTGAGTTTGCACAAAAACAGTTTTCGAGGTTGGTGTAACGACTGGTGCTAACACAGGCAGCGTTTTCACCCTCCATCTGAAACCAGAGCCCAGTCTGCTCTGATTGGTTAGCTGGCCGGCTGTTGTGATTAGTCAACCGCTTAGAGATGTCCCGCCCCTTATCACCTACAATTTGTCGGAGTGCTAGCCAATAGAAGCGAGAGTATTACGAAGTGATATCAATATCTTACGTATGACAAAGGAGTCCAATGGAGTGGAGGAGTGTGGGAGAGAACTCTGGGATGTTGGCCTCTGCAGACCCTTTACATGCACAAAAAACCTATAGAACACACTGCAGTAAAGGGAACAACCAAAATAGAATAACATGGCCTATACACACAAGGTATAGAAAACAACAGCAACATTTAATTGTTACGTTGTACAGCTCATGTCATAAAACATGTTTTTTGGTGCAGAGATGGAGCACTAAATAAATAAAATGATATTCTGTAATTAGGTCTCAATTGTAATAATGTACATATATTTAATTACAAATAAGGTCATAGAAATGATGTTATCTCAGTCATCTGGTGCACCTTGCCCACCTCTGTCCCCCTCCGTCATGACTCCACTCAGGAGAGGCTTCCCGGTAATTCCTCCTTGTCTCTTTTAAAGGGAGTGTGGTCTCTCCTGTGTAAGGCTGGCATGTATTGGCCTCCAGTTTTGCTGTTGGTATACTACTTCTCTTTTTATTTGGTGAGGCAGCAGCTTCACAGCCTCCACTGCTGTCACTCTCTGTGCCCACACTGTGTTCACAAAGCTGTATTATTACTGCTCTCCCCCTCCCCAACAAGAACTTCCATTTGATTATTTTTGTATCCGTTCTGTCGGCAGTTGCCATGATGCAGAGTATAAATAAACAATAACAAAGAGCACATCGCTCTATAGGTGACTGTGGGTGTTACGTGAACCTCTCAAAGCTGCGCCCCGTTTCAAGTTAATTGTGATTTAAAAAAGCTAGGACATGCATACGTGCTGATATAAATCAGAATATTTTTGTACGTAGGCACTCACACGTAAAAACACCTTTTGACGTGTATCCTACCCTGCACTTCTTCACTTGGGATGAATCATCTATCTGTTGTTGTGTGCATCCTCACAACTCACAAGCCTATTGGAAAAGTACATAGCTCTCACTGCATGTTTGTACATCACATTACTGTGGAATATGTTCCTGCTGCTCCTTTTCACAGTACCAACGAATCCGTTAAAATAACGATATGTGATCGTGGGAAGCCTTACAATGATGAATGTCTCTCCTGCAGTGCATTCAGCAAAGCCATTACAGAGAAGATTGGAAAAAGAGCTTTGTTGCAGGGTATAGACTGCAGTAAATGTTCTCATCACATTTAGGCTCCAGAGAATGTTCCTCCACTCTCCACCTAAAGAATAAAATGGTATCTACACTTTATTGATCTGGAGATGCTTAACTAACTGAAACTATAAACCTGGCATCTCTCCAGGGTGCTGCTGGCCTCAGGCTCATCTGCAGCTCTTTACTGATCCGTTCTACTATAACACAAAGTGCTTCACAAACACAAAGCAATCAACAGACAGAAAGAGCAACACATAACTTTGTGATCAATAAAAACACTTAAAACCAACAGAAGTGAATAATGTTGCATGTCGTGTGAATAATATAAGAATAAATACAATTAAATTACAATTAAATTAAAAGCAGCATTTAAAGGGTTGGCTGACTTGGCTCTGAAAAGTACAAACATTCTCTGCCTCCCTCAGGTCTTCTGAAAGGCTGTTCCACTCTCTGTAGGAATAAATAAAAGGCCTCTACTAGATGAGCTAGGGGTTATAAAGGGTTCATAGGTTAAAAGCAAATCTGATTAATAGCTAGGACCAAGAAAATGTAGACCTTTAAAGCAAAACAAGTATTTTGAAATCAATTCTGAAGGAGATAAACGCAGAAACGTTTACACTTGGGTTGTGATTACATTTGTGTGGCAAATAACCATACACAGGAGAGCTTTGAGCTGATGTCAGACACTGATCAGAAGAACTAGGCCAGAGAATTGCCTCTGACCAACCAACTCTGCTTCTGTCCCCTGAACGTCTCATGTTACCATCAAAAAGCTTGTAATCAAACATTCCACCCGAAAGACAAACCCAGTTACTTTTCTTGCAGAGAAGCATTCTTCAGAAGGCTTCTGTCAGATTAGCTTTTGCTAGGGGCTATGGAGCACGGAGGCGAGTAGACGTGTGCCCTTACGGCTCTGTGATTAGTGACTTTAAAATACTTTTTCATTGTGCAGTTTGGCTCACTAATAGTATGCAACAACTTATAAAGTACTCTAGCGAACTCTAGCTCAATTATTTAGATTTTTGACCGGCCAAAATGACTTCTACTCGGCCAAAACAAGACCCCGCGAAAGGAGGCCACAAAGCCTCCTTTCGTAATTGTAGATAGACTAGTGATGTGTCGGCCGTGAACGAGCCGATTCTTTTGAACGGCTCTTTGGTACGAACGAGGGGAACTGAGTCATCCTTGGTGAGAGCCGTTCTTTTTATCGTTCAATCGTTGGTCCGCACTCACTGCCTGCCAAAATCCACTCGCCTTTTAAAAAGCTTGATTTTGTTCCCCAAACGTATTCTGTGAAGGCCCGCCCCACTCTGATTGGTGGGATTCAGCACGAGGAGTGATATGGGGTGGGTCTTAACGGAATACGTGAGAGAGAGAAGTCATAACAAGTGGTACAGGACAGGTAGACATTATTGCCAACCTTGAGACCTCGAGAAAACGGGAGCATTTCAAAACCACCGCGGGGGGGGGGTGCTAGTGGATCACCGGAGCTGTATTAGCTTAACATTAACATGCTTATTGTAGTTGTTAGTGCACTGGCTTGCAGCCTGTAGCATGGAAAGGAGTTAGCAGAGGGTAGAGTTGTTGATTCTTGTTCAGTTTACTGTGACTCTCTTCCTCACCCTCTCAGACGGTCAGTTGCGCGCTACTAAAGAGACGTGCTACCATGGAAACCAAACAATGGTGTAGCTGTATTAAAGTCCGAGTGGAAACAGTCCTGAGTAAATCTGATTTTGTCAGATGAGGGAGGAAACCGGGAGAGGGCAATGACATCGGAAGTCTCCTGCGAAAATCGGGAGGGTTAGCAAGTATGCAGGTCGAGGACGTGTTTTTCGGATTGAAAATGAGCCAAACGCGAAAACGCAGCAGCATTTGGATGCACTTCAACCAAAACCCAGCATTTGTAAAGGCAACATATCCTTTAAAGCAGGGTCAACAAATAATCTCCATCGCCACCTACAAACACAGTATCTAATATTAAAAGTTTATTAACACAATTCAAAGTAGTACATTCACTGAATGAATGACATGGATATGGCGCCACCTTGTGTCACGTTTACAATGCAGATTATTGACATTAGGTCTGGCAATACAGTCAATCATTATCCTGGTGATTATTTCGCAGATAAACTAGTAACCCCGCCCCCTTTAAAAAAACTGCTCTTTTGAACGGCTCTTTGAAAGGAAAGGAGCCATAAGATCCGGCTCCCTTCAAAGAGCCATAATTCCCATCACTAAGATAGACTGCCGATCCTATAGTGCAGTCTTTCTCAAAGAGTGGTCCCCTAGTGATATGCGAGTATATTTGTAAAATGCCACATTTGAAATTCATATAAGTTTAGAGTGTATCATAGATGTAGCGTAGGTAAGTAGGTTCGTTTTACGTCTTTTATGTCATAAATGATCTCCGCGGTCAATTTGAGCGGTCAACTAAAAGAATAAACAAAAGAACGGTCAACTGACAAGATGGATCGATGGCAGGGTCAGTTAAAAGACAATTCTGATGCGACAGTCAAGGTGCATCGTCCTGATGCAGGTGATTCAGCAGCAACAAGTGATTTTGTGTGCGTTACTGAGTCCCAGGAGAGTGGTTCTTTCTTTTTGAAAGTAAACACAAGGATTACATTGGGAAACCTTTGGGAGTTTTTGAGAAAAAACTTGATGAATTTAAGAAACACATGACGAAGACGCCCTCACAGTTTTTTGTACCGGGGAAAAATACGAAGGCTACAGAAGCATCATACAGAGCATCCTTTCTGATTGCAAAAGCAGGAAAACCTCATTCGATAGGTGAGAATTTAGTCAAACCAGCTGCCAAATGTATGACTAACATATTGTTTGGGGAGACCGCAAGTGACGAAATTAACAGTGCCCCCCTCTCTAATGACACTGTCCAGCGGCGAATAACGGCCATGGCTGAAGATGTGAAAAATCAGCTGATCACACGTTTACGCCAAAGCCAGTTTTTCACACTGCAGCTGGACGAGTCAACTGATATCGGGAATGAGGCAAATCTGCTGTGTTTTGTAAGGTATATTCATGCTGGCGGTGTGCAGGATGAATTTCTTTTCTGTCGTTCCCTGCCGACCAACACCACAGGGGAAGCCATTTTTGACTTGGTCAACAATTTCATCGTGCAGAATAATATCGACTGGACACGATGTGTTGGTATTTGCACAGATGGTGCGACTGCAATGACTGGAAGCGCGCATGCGCGCAGTTGCACCTTGCGCCACAGCCATGGGCGCAATTTCCACTGGGGACATGTCCCCCACTTTTCAAAATCCCATTTGTGTCCCCCCCACTTTATAAATGTGTTTATTATTTATTTTTTACGCAAGCGGTCATCGGCACGAGCGCATCTTGTGAGAGAGAGACATAGAGAGTTACGGGGGTTGTTGTTAGCATTTGGTGCTAGCTCGGAGCTAACGGAGATTAGTAGCTGTTTCAACAGAGAGAGAGAGAGATTTTTGAAAAACACTTTTTTAGATTTTCAACAAACAATTAAACTATTTGCTTATTTACATTGAGAGAATAATTCCCTTTTTTCCTTACACAAAGATATAGTTAAAAGCGAGCTCCCCCCCCCCACCACAGAGCTGTAGTGAAACACCACCGGTTTAAAAACTCTTCCATGTTTCTCATCAGACAGTGAAATCTAAAATCTACACTCACTCGTGCCTTTACCAAAGATAAAAACATGTTAGTGAGTTGCTGACCGGCTGTACTGTTTATTTTGTTTTTCCTGCTTTTGTAGATTGATATTTTTGCCTGCCCCACAATAAAATGCAACAGTTCCCACTTCCCTGCATTCTAAAAACACAGTTTTTAAGGCGAGACACCCCAGGTGAATAGGGTAATGTTTTTAACTTAACGGTATCAACTAGAAATTTCTCCAGTTAATTACTTACAATAAGGCAATTGTTTTTTGTATTACAAGTTTTCTGAAATAGCATGTTTAAATAGGTACATTAACCATTATCTCATTAAATATGCACATATTTTAACACATTTCAGGAATCGAAATCTGAACTTTGGATAAAGCCAGATTCAAAATTCTTGTTTCATTTTGTAGTCATATTAGTATCTAAGGCTTTTACAGAAGGGATATTGGATATCTCTTTTTATCACTCCATAAATCAGAAAATACTGTCAACAGCCCTAAAATATCAATTTTCACCATGTTCTTACGTATACAATGTTGTATAATTCAGGCTATGAATGATATATGAACAAACCCTTCTGTAAAAGCCTTCATAATATTGATAGGAATATAACTGGAAAGTTTGGTGTATCTACGTGCTACTGAAGTTGAAATTTCGATCTCAGAGTAGGAGAAAAAACTCATTTTGAGAAAACGACCTTTAAAGATTGCAGTGAGGCGCTCGCTAAACCCTCCTGTTCTTTGGATGACAGCTTGCGCATCGACGCACTCCGTGAAGGTATTTCATGTTCGGGGTCATTTGTTTTTTGTATAACCTTGCTTCGTGCAAGTGACAATTTGTTGTCGTCTTCTCTGTGAACGTTTTTTTCGCCTTTCTTTTGCCATTTTGAGATTTCAATTTCTAGCGGAAAGCTAACCAGGAAGTGTTTTAGCACACCACGTGACGCATCTGAACGAATCACGTTGTCAGAAATTGACACCAGCCAATGAGATTTAGTTTCTTGGTTTAAGACCCCTTTGTGCTTTCACGATTGGTTTCTGGTACAAAGGAAATGACCATATTTGGATCTGATGAGATTGTGCAGGAGAGACGGAGCTTTCCAACGATATCTCTGTTGACATGGTGCACAGACGCAAATAAACTATAGTAAAATAAAGTAAAATAAACACTTAAATGTGTATTTTGTACATTTTCCTTCCAAAAGCCTGAAAGAAAACATGTTATAGAATCAAAATAGCACACTAGAACGGACACTCGGAGGACACGGAGGGGTTTATCTGCCACACAAAGGCGTTAACGCCCAGGGCCCCGTGGAGGATCCTCCACTGCAGGTCTCCTGACCGCTTGTTCAGTGGAGGTTTGTAGCAGAGCCTCAATACTGGTTCACAGGCCCCAGGGACGTTAAGCCTCTGTTTCCACACCGTGTCTCTCCTCTCGCTTAGTTTCTGTTTGTTCAGGGCCAGAGTGCAGAGTCGATAAAAACCTTTTCCATTTTGCATTTGGAAGTCTGCATGGAGTCTGTGTTTGAGTCCATCCTGGTCTGCTCCATTCAGCATGTGGAAGTCTGCATGGAGTCTGTGTTTGAGTCCATCCTGGTCTGCTAAAATCCTAATGTCTGGAAAAGGGTCTCCTTCGTCAGGGGTTTCCTTCCTGTTGGAATACTCCCGCAGCATCTCCATCTCATCATCAGATAGTCTTTTAATCCACTCGTTCAGGATGGTTCTGGTGTGGCGGGCCGACTTCAGGCCGAGCAGAGAGGCCACAGCCTCGGTGCTGTGGAGTCCAGGACCCGCAGCATCCACGATGTTCCTCAGCTTCAGGACCCCAACGGACTGAAGCCTCTCAGAGAGTGCAGGTCTGCTACCATCCTGGACGTCCAGCCGGGCCCCCCACACCAGAGGCTCTTCCAGGAGCCAGAACAGAGATGCTGCGGGACCCTCTCTGGCCCATTTAAAAAGTGTCCATACTTTAAAAAGTCCTTTGTAAAATGGAGGCAAAACACACACACAAGTAAAATCACAGTTTGTTAAAAACAATGACGCATCCAAACCCAGGCCTGCTACCCCCCTTAAAATGGTGCTGGCTACCGGCCTCCAGGCGACATCATCGTTTCCTGTCAGGTATCTTTGTAAAAACTGTAGTTTAAAAGCAGCTGCTCGACTCTCCAGGTGCACCAACCCTTGCCCCCCTTCTTCCTTTGGCAGGTACAGCGTGCACTGAGGAACCCAGTGCAACTTAACCCAAAATACATTTAAAATAATAGTTTGCAACTTTTTTAAAAGACCAGCAGGGGGGTCCACACACTTGAGCTTATGCCAGAGGCTGGATGCTATCAGGTTGTTGATGACCTCTGTAGGACATGTGGGGAAGCAACTAGCGCCACTTGTTAAGCTTCCCCTCCACCTTTTCTAGAACTCCTTCCCAGTTTTTCGCCAGTGTGACCTCATCTCCATGATGACCCTAACGGTTTAACGCAAAAAAAAATTAACGCGATTAACGCATGTGTATTTTTTGTCCTCGGCCGCCCAGTAGTTTCAGAGCACATCGAGTTTAAAATACCATCTACAAGCTGATGCTGACAGCCCCGCTCCTGCCGCCTGCTTGTGGCAGACCACACTTCCACGCTCACCGGAAGGCACCGACTGGCCATCGGGAGGACCGGGAGGGTGTGTGTATGTGTGGCCCGAGTGAGCGAGAGACCTTATGGCCCAATCCCAAACCACTCCCTCGACCCTCCCCCTCAGTGACGGAGTGAACTCCGTCTGTAGGCACACTCACAGCTGAATGAAGTTCCCTCCATTAAGGGATAAGGGTATAAATACAGCGGCAAGCTTTGGGACGGCCTCCCCTCTCTCCGCAGGAAACGGACGTCATGGTGTCCAACCCACATCTGTCGGCTGCATTGACCTGCGTTGCTATCCGTCGCCTGTTAGCGGGTGCAATGGCAAGATCCAACAGAAGGCGCTTCTTATACCTATGAAGCGCACACACATATCTTTATTTAAGATGCTGATATTCAGGGTTAATCTTCAGACTTTGGAAAAAACACTTTAGTTCCGTGCACACCATTACTTTGTGCACAACTTTTCCTTCTACATTATGAAACCCACACAGAACAATGTAGCCATCTAACAATCAAGCAAACGCAATGTCACCTTCATCACCCGTCTACCTGTATTTACTATATCCCATACAATATTGAAGACATGAAGGACAGTACGTTAAATTAGGTTTATTGTCTTCCAAATAAATAATACAAGCGAACAAAAACAAGTCTTTTAAGTAACATCAATAATCAACATAGAAATGGCCAATGGTGGGGGGGGAGAAATAAATCACATTTTGTCAACCATTTTTTCGAACAGGGTTAGAAATGTATCTGAGTGCTGCATTATTTCTCTGTGGCGTTCGTCCTCTTTTTCTGCCTCGCGTTCTAGGCACTCCAGCACTCCCATAGCACCTTTTCTTTTTTTGGGGGGGGGCTGCTGGGTGGTTCCAGCCTCAGACAGTGATGAGGGTGGTGAGGGGTCTGGATCATCAGCCACATTTGGGGGGGGAAGGAAGAGGAGCAGGAAGCAGCCTCCGGATCAAAGAGGATTGTGGGGTTTGCCAAGGCTGAGGCAACAAGGACAGGAGGACTAATTGAAGGCCTTGCACCTATGGCCTCATCCATGGCCATGAAGAAGGGCCATGTTGCAGGGGTTTCTTCCCCCTGATCAGTCCCTGTTCCAGTCCTTGGCCTTTTAAGTTCCTATTGCAAACAAATGCATGTTAGAAATCTTTTTACAATAACAATACACCATTTACCTTGTATTTCTTTTTTAGGTTCTCCCATTTCTTGGAGGCCTGTTTGTGAGACACATGTTGCCCAAGGTCCAGTTCCTTAATGATTGACCTGTTATCATAGAATATTTAAACAATATATATTGGTGTTAAGGCAATGACCCACAGTGCACATTCATTACTTTCATTGCACAAAATATGAATTGAGTATATAACTCACTCCCATGCTTCTTTTGCAGCATTGCGTTTTTTGCAGAACAGGTCATCCTTTTCCATTCTTAAAGCAATAAGTGCCTTGGTTTTTACCACAGTCCCTGAAATTACAAATCACACTTAAGTTTAAACCGATTTCGTAAGTGAATGGATACATGAATTGACACATGTATTGTTAGTTTGATTCCGATTTAGATTTGTACATCTTCAAAATTAAAATCTAATGTAATCTTGGCAAATCAAATTAACACGTGTAGATTTATAAATACATGTTTTAGTTAAGGCAACGTATTATTTATCCTTTAAAAAAATAACCACATGGAACTCACATTTGTATGACGTTGTTTCCTCCATGCCCGAAAAACGGTTGCACACCTGTGGAGTGAGATTATCAAGCCTGCATCCATACAAACTCGCTGTCGGAGGCTTTTATAACCCACTACGCCTCCGCCCTGATTGCTTTGGACCAGCCCTGCGTGAACGCGCAAACGGAGGGGTAGGGGTAGGGTGTAGGGGGCGGTTTGGGAATGGGCCTATGTGTATTGTTGTTGTTGTTAGCATCTGGTGCTAGCTAGCTGCGCTAACGGATATAAGGAGCTGTTTAAACGAAAACAGAGGAGCGACATTTTGCCACAACTGCGCCGAGCACTTGACTTTATGCAGGAAGCAGACAGTGGGACATTGTACGAACAGTCAGCAGACTCAGCACGGATAGTGCGCAACATGATTGCAGCGTCCAGGCAGCTCCCGTTCGAGCATATGCCTTGAGTTGCACATAGCTCCAACACACACACACACACCATTTGTATTGTATTATTGTATGAGAGGTTCCAGGTTGAATTGAGGCGAATATTTGTAATGCAGAGGTTGTTGTGTTTAATATTCATGAGGATATTTGTCATTGTTCAAATGATAATAAACATTAGCATAAAGCATATGTGTCCACTCATATGTTGATAAGAGTATTAAAAACTTGAAAAATATTCCTCTAAGGTACATTTAGAATAGATAAAAAATGAGCGATTAAATATTTTAATCGACTGACAGCCCTAGTTTTTATATATTCTTGTGTACTTAATTACTTTGTATTAAATAGTAGCAGTCTGTATAACAAGAAGCTGGAAATATGAGAAGTGAAACATTTGTATTGAGAGTAGTGGGGATGGGAGAGATGAGATATCCTTATTTGGACACAGCGTGGCAGACATCTGAAAGACAGCAGAGTAAGATGGGTGTGTGTGTTCATTGCAGTGGCTATATACTGTACAATTACTGTTCTACTATACCTGTGTTTGTGTTTTATTGATTTATCTGTTTTATTCTTTCATGTTGTGAGTACTAAATTGCCACAACATTGTGAAGTAGTTGGCTTAAATGTGCTTAATTACTCTGTATGAAGTAGGAGAAGTTTTGCATGACAGGAGACTATAGATGTGGGAGAGGAGACATCCTTATTTGCACACAGCAGGGCAAGTATCTGGAAGGCTAAATTAGGTGTGGGATCTAAAGTAACTGATATGTATTACTTGTATTGGCCAACTATAAACAGCTAGGTCGTAAACATATCTTTAAGATACCAAAAGTATGTGAAGCTGTGTGTGTGTATTGAACTGATGGGGGAGGGGGCCGGAGAGAGGGAAGTCTATGCAGAAAATGGGTGTGTATGCAGGGCGCAGGAATGTGGAACCACGGACACCAGATGTGTTTGTTTTGCCTCAAACTGAAGAGACTCTTTTTTCTGGGCTGCCTCCTGGCTGGCTCGCGCTGATTCGCTACGACAGCTAGGGTTGCCAACTTCCAGAAATGGAAAAACTGGACTCATGCATGTGTCCCCGCGTGCGCGAAGATTTTCGGGTTTCTGGCGGATTTAGTTACTTTTTTTTGTTACTTTATTTCGGTTTTAGGGTTAGGGTTATGTTATTTCATTATTTTGGGGCAGCCAGCCCCTAGGGTTTGAAAATGTTTTCGGGGGTCAAACCCCCCAAAACCCTCAAAATGCATAGAAAACTATGCATACCTATAACACAATACAAACACAATGGTCTTACACCTGCATTAGGCTACTACATCACATTGTACATCAGCATGTTCAAATCGGATAGGTGGGCACTAGGGACATCTGGGCACCTCAATGTACAATTGGCTATTTTGTCCAAAATGTTAAAAAATTAAATATTTGAAAAATGGTATTAAGTAATGCAAAGTATACATGATGTGAACATGCACGGTACATCATTATTAGACTTAATGTTATCCATCAACCAACCATTTCCCCATCAATCAGCTGACTGACTGTCTGTCTAATGTTCAACCAAGAAGACAAAAATTCAAGTTTCAGTATTACTTTAATTGGCTTTTCCAGAGAGAGATTGATCAGTATCAGTACAAGGACCAGACAGAAAGGCATGTAGGCCTATTACTACTGATAATATATGGACAGGATATGGATGATAATAATGTTCATTTAAATTTGTAAACGTCCGTATAAGTGTCCTTCATGGGGGGTCGGGGGAGTCGGTGACAAAGTTCTGATTAGAAAGAAAAAAGAACAAGAGGAAAAACACATTAGGAGTGTGTAAAAAGCACAGTAATAAAAATATTACTCACCTATTTATTCTTCCGGGGATACTTCTTGCTGCTCCTAACCGCACTCAGCAATTCTTTGTACTTCTGCGCAGCAAGAAAGAAGTCTTTGCAGGGCATGTTCATGTTCACTGAAATCTGAAGCTCAGTTTTGATCAGGTCAGTGCTGCAGTGATTTCTTGCATCTGACCACTTGTTGGCCATAAGTGAAAAAATCCTCTCCACAAAGGCATTTGATCCGGGCACACTGAGAACGAATGACACTATCTAGAACAGGTTGGTCAAGTTAGCTTTTCCGACTTTCTGGAAGACAGACACCCACTTCTCACTGGTTGATTTTTGGGGATCCTGTCTTGCCGTTTCAATTTCTTCCTGGCTTTAGGGCAGCCGCCACCTCTTCCAAGTCAGAGAATCTGAGTGTCTCAAACAGGCCGATTGGTCTGAGATTCATCATTACATTGTCTGTGGATAAATCAAACCATTTCTCAATGTATGAAATGACAGTGCTGTAGAATTTAGTGAAATACACTTTAACTTTGGCCTTTTCTGCAGGCAGCAGTTTATCCATCAGCTGCCTGGTCTGGAATCCACAGAAGCTGTCATCTTTTCTTTGTTGAATTTTTGCTTTGAATTTCCTGATTTCCTCATACACATCAGTGATTGAGAGGTTTGTTTCCTCTAGCTTATTTACAAGCTGGTCGAAGACAACTCCCACGTTTTGAAAGAAACACAAGTAGATCTCAACTGTGGCAGCTTTATCCTCATCATCATCAGAAAATATCTTCCTAAGCACCACAGGGCAGGCCTCGCCGAGTGACCTGAAATATGCTGTTATTGCTGGCCAGCTCTGTAGGAGACGCTCAACAGCTGGATACAGTGACAGCCATCTCGTGCAGAGACGTGACGCAGAATCTCTCTCCACTCAGCTGACACTGAGAAGTGGCTATACACTTTTAAGACAACTGTCTCTATGTCCACTGACAGCTGGTCGCATGCATGTTTACAGGCATTGTGAGCGACGTGGGCTGGGCAATTTGCTTTCAAAATGCGACTGTTGTCACACTGTAATAACTGGTAAACAGAGTGATGCCTGCCATAATTGACATTGGCATTGTCAGCAGAATAAGATGTGATACACTCTGTCTTGAGTTCATATTTGGTCAAACACTCAATTATGGCGTGGTGGATCCCACTGGCGGATTCGTCAATGTCTTCATAGAAATCTAGTAGTTTGGACTGTACTCCGTCTTGATTGAAGTATCTCAGGCACACAGGAAACCTTTTTCGGTTCCCCTTGTTTGAGACACAGCTCTTTTAGAATATCCCGAACAGTTTTGGGGCCAAATTGGCTCTTATCATCTCAGGCTTTGTTCTTCCACATTGCATTTTCTTTGCAGTGTTCGAATCACTAAACATGGCACTTGCCAGCTTATTACTGCAGTCCATGCTGTTGTAACTCAAACCATGCTTAACTGTGTGATACACTGATGTTACCTCACATGCAGCAACTTTGTCCTGTTCTGCAGTTGAACTGCCGAAGAATTTTGTGTTGCTCGCTTGTGCAGTTCTGTGCCAGCATGCTGTTTCAGGTCGTTTTCTCCACCGTGATCTATTGAAAACTCCCTCCGACACAAGGTGCAGAAGACCCGAGACAGATCTCCACTCACGGGCTTTACCCAACTGTATTTTTCTTCCCACTGTGTGTTGTAAGACACAAGTCTTTTCTTTTTAGAAGGGCCAGGGCCCAGAACCACATCCTCTCTCTCTTCTCCTCTTTCATTATCACCTCCTCCACCGGCAGCGCTCATTTCCCCACACGACTGAACAGGCTGACATGCCACACAAACAAAGATGCCGCGCCCGCGAAAATCTCACACACACGTGCGAGCATTGTGCCTGCCCTGTCAACTGAGTGGTCCTAGCGCCCTTCGCATACAGCACAAACACACAGGCACGCAGCCACACACTGCATTGCGCGCAAACAGAAAAATATGTTTTATTTTTCCCTTTACACTGGAGTCCGGGACACGCCCCTTTTGGCTCAAATACGGGACGGTTGGCAACCGTAACGACAGCCCATCGTTTTTATATCTCCCAATGGATGTGCCCTATGGGAGGAGCATCCAACGCAACTCCTCCCGTTGTTCTTACATGTATCCTGTTGTGTGCTTTGTCCGGTCTCTTAAGATAATAAGATCTAACAGCACTCGGACCAGAGCAGGGGGTACCCCTTTTAAACTTGTATTGCTGTTCTTTTACCATTAAAACAGATTATTGTTTAACCGTTATCCTGGTGCTTTGAATTCCTTCTTTTATAAATTTGACTAGCTCATCAAAGGACGCGCGGAGCCGAGGTGGGTTTCAGACCGCTCCTTGCTCCAACAAATCTCACTAGTGTTTAGTCAGTGGAGAGTGCCATGTGGAGTGCACAGAGCAGGGTTGGTGGTGAATAATACGCGGGGAATAAGAAGAGAGGGTTATTTTGGTGTTTGAAAAATCTGTTACTTTTCTTTAAAGCATCTGTCAATTGTTGTTGTTTCAGTTCAGAGCAGCCACTTCATGTGTTTGTTTATTAATATTCAACCTCTGTAGAATAAATGGTAATTGGCAGTGGTAATAATATTCACAAGCGTGCTGTGAACATCTCAATTGCTTTCCATGCAACATTAGTTTTGGAAATCACATAAAGCTGAGTACATATCTTCGGAATTATTGGTATTTTCCACAACATGCTCTTATTCTGAAATGTTTTTCAGTTCCTAAACACAACAAAACTCATATACTTAAATGCAGACATGAATGATGCTATGTAGAGATGGAACAAGTAGAACCGTGGCTATGTTTGGACCCTTATTCCTCCGTTGACAAGGTCTCAAGTTCCTGAACACAATCATAATTCAGAAAGTGCATACTATACGTTAATAACATATGTAACTTTTTTCTGACCTGCATCCTTTAATTGTGTGCCTCCGTTTGTCTCCCCAGACACAGGAGTCCCTAAACCCCAACAACCTGGAGTACTGGATGGAGGACGTGTACACCCCCGGCTACGACTCACTGCTCAAGAGAAAGGAAGCAGAGTTCCGGAGGACCCGGGTGTGTAAGATCGGAGCGTTGATCGCAGCAGCTGCCTGCACCGTGATTCTGGTCATCGTGGTTCCAATCTGCACCATGAAAACATGAGAGTACCAGCATGGAGGGACCCTTCTTATTTATGCTTTTACTGCTGCCCTGTGTGGACGGGGCTAGTGTGCGGTGGATTTACGGACAAAATATGTTAGGGTAAGACGATGTCAGCTGGAGGTTTTAGTTTTTCATTCAGTTCTTATACTTGAGGTCCTTTTTTGCACATATTAACATAATTAAGACATCTATTGTATGATAGAAATGAATTCAGCAAGTGCATCGTATATAAATATACTGTATATCTATTGGTTTACCAGTTGTAGTTGATAGTATTGTTATAAACTCTGCCGGACAGTTTGAAGGTTATTGATTTCATTTAGCATCTTTGCCGCAGATTAACTGAAATTAAATTGTTACTGTAGCCAGCGTAAAAAATGTTTCCCTAAAATTACTGAAAGGCGTATTTTGATCAAAGTTATTTTTGAGGAATTATCTGGTTGAATGTGAGACTTTCTTTGTTTTATTATTATTTTTCAATAACAAGCATTTAAAGTTATGAAACACTTTTTTCCAACTTAAAATATATTGTACATGTACTTCAGTTGAAATATATAATATATGAATATCATAGGTATACTTGTACATGGATTGCAGACAAAGTATGACTAAGCAACCGATCTGAATGTATTGATAACTATATCCTGTTCACTTGGAACGGGATGACTTGAGAAGTCACTTGAACGTCCTGCCGTCCCTTTTTTCTGAGTTCTACCCAGCTCCTCTACAGACGTGGACATGTTCTCTTTCGTCCCATCAGAAATCTAACCTCACCCTTTTTATGAACACATGTTTTTCCTTCTTGATAACCCATACAAGTGCATGTTAAGGCCCGGACACACCAAGCTGACACCAAAGAACTGACAGAGACGGACCCCAGACTGTTGCCTCGCGTTTCTGTGTCTTCGTCATGTGTCGCACTGGAACACACCGCTAAGACTTCAGCCGACGGCCAAGAAGCACGTACGAACTGCGCCTGCGTGAGTGGCAATAACTCTCCTTACCAGCAGGCGGTGGTAGTGTGTATTCGTCATTCTAAAGAGGCAACAACCGGAAGACAGACTGCATGATAACCGAGTGAAGAAGAACAGACTGTGTGACAACAAATAGCGTGTGCGTTCAATTTTCACTCTACAGCGAGAAGCTCACGGGGCTTTCCAGAACCTGAGTCGAGAGCTGGAGTTAAATGAAATCTCATATTTGCCTTCTTAATAGTTTGTTTGGGTCCCTCACTTCTGTTTCGCTTCTCATGCACTGATTCGCTAGCTGAACAGCCAATCAGAGTGATTTATTTTGCCGACAGCCTTTGGCCGACTGTTTTTACTTCTGGGCAAACCAGGCAATGAGTGAGCAGTTTGTTGATTCCATCTCCTTACAGTGTGTGTGTCTACCCTTAGGCAGTCCCACAGTCATGCTTTGGAGTCATATCATTTTCACAGACAGAGGACTCTTTAACAGAACGCACACTCATCTTATCATGTAGCTTATCACACAATAGTCATATGTTTTTCTTTATGAAAGCCATACTTCTGTTGGCTATTAACAGTCATCATCTCATGACCTCCTCAGGACCAGCTAACCAACAAAGCTTAACTGTCTTCATACCCCCAGGCCATCTCAGAACTTCCCTCCACCCGAAGTCAGCTCACCCAGAATCAGAAGGACCATTGTCTCTCTAATTGTGTGTGACCCAATCGTCTCCTGCTCTTTTAGGAGTCTTGAAATGAACGCACATACGTTTCTCTCATTAACTAACACTTAACATCCCATATATCAGGTGACATAAAAATGAATATACCAGCATTACGCTGTATTAAACTTTTTGCCATAATACTTTACATCAATTTCCACAAACGTTATATTGATAATGTACTCACTAAACTTACCATTCATTTAACTTATTTTCTTCCAAAAGTTAATTATCCAAAGCCTCTGTACACCCCCCTCTATTTACATGTAATGGTTTGGTCCTGCCTCCAAAGGCACCGGCCCTTTCTAGCAGAGAGTGAGAGCATGTGAGGAGGGATAGTACTTACGTGTGCACGATGTCTCAACGACTAACAAAGTCAGGCTTTCAAGAAAGGAGAGAAAGACAAGAGAGGGACTAAAGGGCGACAGTATGTCACCCAGTTTTTCGAAAGAAAAGGTGGGTGTGGTCCATGAGTGGTGGAAATTAGTCTGTTAGCTAAGCTGAGTCCTTCGTAAATAATAATTGTAATGTTTGCTGACATTGAGTACTGTTAATATCTTCACAGAAAATGCAGAGGCTTTTCATTTCACTCCTGTTTTAGCTGACATTTAATAAATGCAGGTACATTTTTAGCAGCTATTCATACTAAATAAGTTGTCCCTCCCCCTGGTGCCAGGACCAACAGATCCATCTTCAGGCTCAGCAGCCCTGTCCCCCCATAAGGCTGAACCTGAACCAGCTTTTCTCCCAACTGAAGGAGGTGAGCAGCATTGTGTTGAATGACATGCCACTTAACATATCTGAAGGGGTTTCAGAGTTTAATTCAGAAAAAAACAACGGTCTAATTTTATCTTTGCACTCACGTGGATTAAACCACATTTATTTCGTTAAATAGAAACAAAATATGATTTTTTTTATATGATTACATGTATCTTATTCAATGCAAAATATAATTATATCCGTGACCAGTGGTGTAGTGGGCGTTGGACGCGGGGGTACACCCATACCTTGAGACCTCAGACCACAGAAATTGGGAGCATTTCAAAACCACCGCGGGGTGGGTGCTAGTGGATCGCCGGAGCTGTATTAGATTAACATTAACATGCTTATTGTAGTTGTAAGTGCACTGTCTTGATGGAGCATATGTGACTTTCAGTTGCGCGCGCTACTGAAGAGACACGCTACCATGGAACCCAAACAATGGTGTAGCTGTATTAAAGTCAGAGTGGAAACAGTCCTGAGTAAATCTGATTTTGTCAGAAATCGGGAGAAATATGACCCCGGGAGGAAACCGGGAGAGGGCAGTGAAATCGGGAGTCTCCCGCGGAAATCGGGAGGGTTGGCAAGTATGGGTACGCCGTACCCCCACTTATTTGAAGCATGATTTTTTTTTTAATAGTCTAATAAATATAAAATCATTGCCAGTGTTATCAGTTGCAAGTGTGTATTTGTTGTAATAATAACGAAAACATAATATGCAGATTTCACAGTAATTATAATAAAAACGTAGCTCAAGCATTTATGCAACTTGATTTGAAGCGTGTGTGTGTGTGAGGGGCAGCACCGTGTGCGTGTGTAGGGTGACCAGGTGTCCCGCTTTATGCGGGCGGGTCTGCACACACAGCATTTTTATTATTTGTCCCTCGTCCCACAAATTAAGACTATGTGTATTTGAGTGACAGTTGCGCAGAAAGGCCGGATCGGTTCTCTGACGGCCGGAACCGCCCTTTATTATTATATTGTCTAAACGGCATGTAAGTTGCGCTGACAGGTGACACAGAGGTCCACAGGTAATTTTGCATGACAAAATAATGTTGTTTAATTCACGTTGGCATACTACAACTACAAAACCATTGGTTTGTTTTTTCATCATGAAATCCAGCCCGGCTCAAACAAACGATTTTTAATCATCATCCTCACGATCATTTAAAGGGGACCTATCATGCAAAATGCACTTTTGTACGTCTTTTATACATGAATGTGTCCCCGGTGTTCCAGGGAACTCACCAAGTGTCAGAAAACACAACCCTCTCTCTTTTCTTCCATACCCAAATCTCGGTGCTGTAACGGATCTGATAAAGACTGATCCAGATTTGAATTATTTTCTACATCACAGAAGTGGTGCTCCGCCCATATGGCCAACTCTCCACCTATCAGGGAAATGTGAGGTTGGTCCACCGCCGGCCATTGCCGCTCGATAGCGCTGGAGACGCTGTAGTACATATGCCAGGCCTGTAAGTGGCGCTGTAGTCTGCCACAAAAGCAGCGAAGAAGATTTCCCGCGCATGGTTGACCTTCTGTTTATTCTCCGCTGTGGCTCTTTTTCTCCCTCCCCGAGGCAAGCGTTTGCTCCCGCTGCTGTAATTCATTGCAATCCCTCCCTCGCTGTAATTTTCTCCGGAAGTCCACCAGCAGATGACAAACACCCACCTCTCCGCCTCTTCCAAGGGACGAGAGGACCGTGCGGTAGAGTTTCAGTTAGATTTTTTTTCTGCCGGTCAATGTGTCCGTTAAAGTTTAAATCTTCCGGACAAAATTTTAAAAGTGCCTGTCAATGGTCTTCTTTGTTGTTTATTGAGCTTTAAAACAAATTAATAATGACTCTATATAATCAGGGCTGCACATGCCAAAAAAAGTGCACCGGGTCATTTGAAAAAAGGCACATTTGCGTACCAACATTGAGAGAGAGAGAAAGATAATTTGCGAGTTGCATATGAACTGGTAAGAAAAAATGTCAAGGAAGCAAGCCACGTTGAGTAGTTACTTTGGTACTCCACCCCCGCCCAAAAAACGTCAGACTGAACCTGCTCAAACAAAATGTGTATTCGCAGAGAAGTGGCTACAGGATGTAGGCTGGCTCCAAACCGATGACGAGCGCACTGAGATGTGGTGCAAAATATGCAGAGAAAAGCAACGTCTTTTATATAGGTTGTACGAATTTTAGTCATCCAGCTTTTGAAAAGCATGAGAATAGCAAAGAGCATGTGAAGATTGCTGACAAGTGCAACCAGGATAAGAACCCCAATCGTCCCCTCGACAGGTGGCAGGAACACTCAATGAAGAACAGCGCCAAGCTCTGAGTAATATGTTTCTGTTGGCCTTTCACAAAGCCACACATGCACGTCCTATGCGTTCATATGAGGAGGACATTGCGCTTCTCAAGCAGGGCTCGAGCTTAAGGATGTCCCGTCGTCCCAGGGCTGAATAGCCCTAAAAAATAATTTTGGGACGAATTTGGGACGAGAGTCTCTACTACAAACGGCGATTAAAATGAAACCGACTGCACGTTTTGTGTAGCACACAGTTATTAAACCTCCTTGTCAACATAAACACACACGCACAAAACATTTAGCAACCCGCGAAATACACACGTAGCTACAGCTGTGCCCGTGAATTCCTGGCCCGCAAATTCGCGGGTCTAGCTATGTACTGAGTGTGTGTATTTCGCGGGTTGAGTGATGTACAATGGCATCTCATGGAGGAATTCTGAAATGTTTTACCGTTACATCACAAAAACGCACAGCAGAACCCGACCCTGGAGCGCCGGACTCTTTATTTACTTACTCCTCTTCATCCCCTATGGGTAATAAGGTTGAGATGAGAACTCTCCATCGTATTTAGCCCTTAGCAATATGCTGCGCCTCTCCCCATGTAGGGATGGGTACTGAGCCCCGGTATTAAACGGGCCCCGGGCCGGAATTATTAAAGACAGTGGTAACGTTAAGCTCCGACGTTATCGGACTTTTTATCGGGACTGGAGACATTAAAAAAATATATGTCATATGTATTATTGCTACATACACATTATATCACAGTTTTAGTTTCACCAACTCCGTTTCTAATATGCAATAAGACTACAACATGCGTTGTATGATGTATTTTCGAGATCTCTCTCTCCCGTCTGTGTGCGAGGGGGCGGGCCGTTTGTAAAGGTCTCCTGACTGTTACAGACTGTCATCCTGGTTAGTGGTTACTCTGGGTTCTGTCTTCAGGACAGTGTTGGATTGTTTTAATTGGATGGGACTTGATTGGATTCACTATTAGAGTAATTTTCTCGTTTGTGTGTTTGTTTAAATATATTTGGCCTTTGTTTATGTGATTGAATGATTTACTCAAATAAAAAGGTTGATGAATAATCATCTAATGATTTGTATGATGTTTTATTTATGTTAAAGGTCACTTTGAATGATTTTAACTAACATTTTAAATTCGGGACGGCTTAGATTGTATTTCGGGACGGTTCCGGGAGGATGGTGAAAAAAGTTAGTCGAGAGCCCTGAAGGCTTGAAGTTAATGTTGGGACTGCTTATCCTTCGAGAGAAGGGGGATCCCGCATCATGGAGACCATCGCACAGGCAATCAGTTCAGAGTTGTATGAAAAATTGAAGGCAGCTGAATTTTGGGGTGTGCTTTTTGATGGATCAGAAGACATAACAAAAGTGGGGCAGGAAATTGTGTACATTGTGTCTGTAGGTAGCAAGGGAGAGTTTAGCTCAGATTTCATTGGGTTAATTAATTTGGGTGTGAAACGAACGGCACAGGACATAACAGACGGGCTGGAGCAACTCTTCCATGCTTGTGGCTTAGGAGATGAGTGGAAGACGAAGTTGGTGCCTGTATGCACAGACGGAGCTGCAGTGAACGTCGGAGTTTACAACGGGGTAGTCCCCAAACTGCAAACTGGTGGCGATTGGGGATTCCCTTGTGCATATTCTTTGTACCGCCCACACCCTCGAGAACTGCGCCAAGTCAGCTGATCGCATGTTTCCATACTGTGAGACATTTAATAGCTCCGTTGTCAAGCTGCTACGCTTTTATTTACAGAAAGGGGGTGCCAACAGAACAACTTAAGATGATATGTGATGAGAATGGCATTGCCATTGTAAAACTAGGAAAGTTTCACAACATTAGATGGTGTGCATGGAGACAAGAGACTGTTTTGAAAATATGGAGGCTATTACCTGCCATTCAATCTCAAGTGGCTACAAGTGATGACAGACAGTGACCTAAAACATGTCTGCAGAGAGCGTTTTAAGTGTTTCTTAGCCAACATGCTTGACACTGGAAACATTTTACAGTTCACCTCCCTCAAGTTCCAGCAAGAGAATTTGACTATTGGTGAATGCAAGAATGAGCTCATGGTAGCTATCGGACAGCTGACACTTCTGCTTGACAGTGAAGGCAAGTACAGGAAAGAGACTGTTTCAAAGGCTGATTCTGACAGGGACAAGGTTGATGTATTGAGAGGTCTAATTAAGGAGTTTGAAAGCAGAAAGCAGAATCCCTCAAGTCACGTGATCCATTTTTAATGTTTGATCCTTCAACTTGGCCTAAATAAAAAAAAGATCTCCACAGTTTTGGCAACACAACACTGACTGACATTCTTCAGAAATATGAGGCCATCCTGTCTATCGACAGAGACTCCACTGTAAGAGAATGGATGCTTTTAAAGCAAGCAGGAAAACGTTTGGCAGTGTTCTCTGTGTATGACTAGGTCAACATAGTGAAGACAAGCAATCCAGAAAGATACTCCAACATTCAGAAAGTCCTGCTGTTGTCCCTTACACTGCCCTTGAGCAGTGCTTCATGTGAGAGGGGATTTTCACATCTTAATATAATAAAAAGCAAGTTCAGATCCTGCCTGTCAGACTCTCGCCTCTCATCCCTGATGCACATCCACTTGTCTAAGATGACAACAGAGACTTTTGACCCAAAACCAGCTGTTGACTTGTGGATGCAAGCAGCTAATCGCAGATTCAACCAGAGAGAAAGAAGTAGGCCTACATCATCAGCTACCATGTCTGACAGAGAGGAAGACAGTGAGGAGAAC
Organism: Pseudochaenichthys georgianus; assembly: GCF_902827115.2. Lineage (NCBI taxonomy): Eukaryota > Metazoa > Chordata > Actinopteri > Perciformes > Channichthyidae > Pseudochaenichthys > Pseudochaenichthys georgianus. The sequence continues at coordinate 3,677,114 of NC_047505.1, read as the reverse complement.
AGTCAGGAGGGTAGTGATGACAGCTTGTAGGATTACTGGTCGTGCTAATGTTGTCTTGTTCACCTCTGCATGTGTGTTCTGTGTTCACCTCTGCATGTGTGTTCAGTGTTCACCTCTGCATGTGTGTTCTGTGTTTACATCTGCACGTGTGTTCAGTGCCGTGTGTCTGGCAAATAAAGACCCTCTCAAAAGTGACGGTTTATTTCATTTTAAGGATGAGCACCAAGCAACATCTCCAGGTGCTCCTTTGAGAACCAGGGCAAAAAAGTTATGTGCACCCCTGTATATAATCATATATAAGAATATAACATGGAGGACGGAGATCTCTTTTTGTCCCCCTCTTCTCCCCGCTGCAGCCCAGCAGCTGATCTCAAAGCACGCTCCCCTCTCCTGCAGGGGGGCGTGGTCAGCTGAAGCTCACAGAATCAGCCCCCTGCAAAAACAGCGCTGGAAAGAGCAAATGGAGCGAAATGAGGCATGGCTAAAATGCAGGATCTGTTTGGTATTTTGAAAAAAAAACAATATTTATATAGTTTATATAGGTATGGCCCTACAATATATTGTTCAAATATAGCATGATTGGTCACCTTTAATGTATCATATGTTCGCCGAATTAAACGCACTAACAATCATGAATTTTCCGTAGTCAACTTCATTAAAACTTTATTAACGTGCCTAAAATCAGTAATTCACTAAAAATAGGTTTATTTTTAAAACATTTTCATTATTTGTTTTTAACATGATAATGGGTAGAAACGTGTTTACATCAAATGACATATTCATTAAGTAGCAGACTTTAAGAGGACATATTCTATTCTGGAGAGCAGAGGTAGCGTTAATGGAATATTTTCCGTCTATCACGGCTATCCAAAGTTTCCCCACGGCGAGGCTTCGGTGTTATGCCGTGTTATGCATGCCCTCCAAAGAGGAAATGATACCGTTTCAAAACCTAACTTTGCCGTACTGTAATTACTCATTACAGTACTCTGAAGAGGCTCACCTGGGAGAATGTGTGAGCTCAGCACTATTGACTGTGTTAGATTTCCACACTAGAACTACAGACCAGACCGTCCATCCGTCACTGCTGCTTAAAGCTCCACTCTTCTGTAGGCCAACTGGTACCATGCCTGTTTGCCCAACCTTTTATATAACCTCAGTAGAGTGGTGCAGGGATCACGTGTTTCTGTTGGGCAACTCCGAAGTTAGCGCGGCTAATGTGATGATGTGTTATAGAACCAAACATTACAATTGTACTTGTCTGTTAACCACAGACCTTAGACCTTATTTTAGGCATCTACTCAAAAACAGAGGACAAGCTAATTGAAAGTGCTAAAATGCTGACTCATGTTCAGGTTTTAGGTCCTATTCCTGCACCACTCTATTTACATTAGTAGAATCCGTGTATCTACCGTCCAATTGTTTTTCTTTATTAAACACGGAAACGGAAGAGCGTTTGAGAGGCCTTTTTGCTTTTCACCTTACTGAATGGTCTAATGGTCAGTGCAACGTGGGGTGGGGCGAAACTGACGGAAGTGATTTCAAAACAAAAGCACTCGTTTGCTTGGAACGGTGATAATAATTAAGGGGGATTTAGCGATCACAACGAAAACGGCCAAGACACACAGTGGCCCTTTCTCATTTCTCGAACTCCCCTCCTCGACTCCTATCCTCGATACTTAGTCCCGCCCACAGGAGATGCGAGCCGAGGAGCCGAGGAGGGGAACCGAGGAGAGAGGATGGGAAGCAGCAGGCGGTGAGAGAAATGAGAACTCCTCTCCTCTGCGCGGTCATATTAAAGCGCCGTCCGTTAATTATGACGTGGCAACAGCTGCATCAGCTGTGAGTGTTTTGTGAGAGCGCTGTATTTTGTAATCTCTGTCAGATCAGCTGAATATTGTTCTCCCACATAGCCTATTTACTTAGACATATAGGCTACATTAGGCTTATGTACGTTTCATATATTCACACATGCACACATAAAAACACACCAAAAAAAACAATGACTGTCTATTGGCTACACTATAGGCTATGTTAACCTTTGTATACTAGTAGGCTAAATAACATGATAAATCATCAACTCACACCTCTTTCACAAAACACCTGCAACGAATTTGTAATCCAAGTAATTAACGAATCATGAGGGACCTAACAGGCTATATGAGGTCCAGGCACACCTGTGATTTAAATCTCAACAACGAAAAACCACCACGAAACCCGCTGTAGCATGTGCCTTACGGCAGTGGCAACAACTTATGACCAACAACAGGAATCAGGAGAGACGCCGATCCCAGCGCTGGCAAGCGAGAATGCGCAAAGCCATCCTGCTTCATCTTGAGGTATTTGAGTGTTCGATTACAATTGTTTTAAATAGTTGAAAAATAGCTGGCTTTTTTCATTGGAATACAACATTGGATTAATTTGTTATGACAGAATATGTATGTGCAGTTTAGTTTGCTGGATAAAGCTATTGACCTGTACATTTTATTCTTCCTGCAGGTTCAACACCCACACTCATACAAACATTTGAACAGCAGTGTCCCGGTGCTGGAGCTGTACTTCGGAGATGGGTGCCTGCTGAAGGACTTCAGGATGAGCCGAGACTCCCTGGAGGCCTTGATGCGGTGTCTGGGGCCTGAGAGGAGACAGGCCTGGGGACACCACATGACTGTCTTGACAACTGTGTACTGGCTGGCACACGGGTTGTCATACAGTGTGGTGTCCCGGGCCTTTCAGGTACCCCTCTCCACGGTCCACAGACTGGTCCACCAGGGAGTGGAGGACATTGCTGCTCTCAGGCAGTCTGTGATCAGGCTGCCTGCTGGTCCAGAGCTGGAGGAGGTCGGGCAGGGCTTCCAGCAGTTGGCCGATAGCCCGGCATTTAGTTCATGTGTGGGTGCCATTGATGGGTGCCACATTAGAATAAAGACCCCACCCGGACCCAGTGGCCAGGACTACATCAATCGGAAGCTCTTTCCTTCCATACAGCTGCAGGCTGTATGCGATGGGAAGGGTAAATTCCTACAAACATTCGTAGGATTTCCGGGCTCAGTGCACGACACGCGTGTACTAAAAAACAGTACCTTATACAAAGAGGCTCTGTACCCTCCACCAGGGTACTTTATTGTGGGAGATGGTGGCTATCCGTGCATTGTACACCCCATAACAGTCGTAACACCGTATCGGGAGCCACTACAGGGGAGGGTACAGAGCCGCTTCAACGGCTGCCATGCAAAAGCGCGCAGCATCATTGAGCGCGCTTTTGGGATACTGAAGGGGCGATGGAGGTGCCTCCTGTCGAAGGCCTTGGAGGTGAACCACACCTTTGTCTCTGCTGTGGTCACTGCCTGCTGTGTACTGCACAATCTCAGCATTACTGCAGACATGACTCACGAGGAGGAGGAGGAGGAGGAGGAGGAGCAGCAGCAGCAGCAGGAGGGGGTAGAGAGGTCTCCACCTCGTCCTGTGAGGGGGGAGCGAGGTGTACAGGGCCGGAGAGACAGACTGGCAGACCAAATTTCGGCTCCTGACCACAACCCGGTCCAGCTGAACGACCACGATTATTGTTGAGAGGATTTTTATTTATGGCCAGTTTTTTTGTTACCCGTTTTTCTTCACCGATGAAAAATGCATTTACTGGCCAGATGCATTACTCGGTTCTTTTGTTTGTCCATTGATATGCCTTATTTCCAATTTCGCCTTGCTCAAGTTTATTTAGAGCAAAGGACTTTACAGACCCATGTCTTTATTACAAATTGTATGTGAAATAGGCCATTGCACAATCTCTTCAGAAAGTGTTACGTTTAGTGTTGAAATTGAGTCATGTTCAGTGATAAAATATTGTTATGCTTTGACTGAACTTGAAAAGAAAGAAGAGACATGTGATAGCAATTTTACTTATGTGGGGTTTGAGCTACATGCAGTAACTTGCCTCAATGTTAATGTATATATTATTTATAATAAAACATCCCTGATATTGCATTTGGATACTTTACACACGGTTGGTTTATGCGCAGAATTATTTGAGGTGGAGATCTAAAAAGCGGAAATCAGTGGCCATCACTTTCTGTATGACTATCGACAGTTATGGCTTGGGTTGCAAAAATACTTTAAAAACGTTGGCTTTTCAGTCAGGTCACAATCATAACCTGTATATTCAGCTTTGTATATAATAAAGATCTCCTTGTATCTTCAGTAAACATGTGTGTTTCTGTGTGTCTAATTGTAAAGAAGGCTTCATGCTTGATGTAACCCTTGTATGGTGTTCGGGTCTGTGGGAGCTGTTTATTATTTTTCTAAAGAATAATGATAATTTATTTTCTCTAACTCACTCAATGGCCTTGGCTCTGCAGGTCTCCCTTGAAAAAGAGGTCAATGATCTCAATGGGATTTCACCTGGATAAATAAAGGATTTAAATTGAATTTTCTGTGAAGAACAGATATCAAAACACATTTTCAGTGACCACCCACTTTACCCCCCCCCCCCCTACACATTTATATTACATACAGGGTGTTCGGGTCCACCAGACCCACGAACACTGGCTGAATAACAGAAATATGAACACACCACACAAGAGTTAAGGTCAAACTTAAATATATTTACTAAATGTTGTATATATAAACATACATACATACATGTATGAATAAAGAATAAATTAACACATCCAAAGTACAGAAAAAAGAAGAAAAAAACAGACACTATTCCTTCCTAACGAGTTCCTCAAAGAGCTTGAGGAATTTGGCGGAGGCTTCCTCCGAGGCTGCCTGAATGCGGTTGAAGCGGTCCTCCTCCTTGACCGCCTCTGCCTCCAGGAACTGTAGTAAGGGGCTTTTTCTTTTTTTTCGGGGAGGGGGATGGCTCAACACACTCCTGGCTGTCCGAGCCAGACTCTGTGGCCTCCTCATCCTCCACTGTGGCCTGGCTCTGGACAGCCTCAGTGGATGTTGAGCCACTGCCAGAAGCCACAGCAGCAGTGGCCGAGTCCATCAGGGTGGGAGGGTCGATGGATGGCCTCCCACCGATGGCCTCATGCATGGCCGTAAAATACGGCCATGTGGCTGCTGTGGCCTCTCCCCTGTCGGTCCCTGACCCGGTTGGGGGGCATCTCAACTCCTACAAAAACGAGAGGTAAAGTTATACAAAAGCAGCGAGCAGACACAACCATGGTTTCACTGACACACATGAGTAAACGAAAGAATGATAACACATTACCTTGTATTTCCGTTTCAGGTTATCCCACTTTTTCCCGATCTGCATGGGGGTTACAGAACCGCCCAAGCCCAGGGCTTTTAGAATTTCCCTGAGTGATACAAGAGATGTTTCAAGCTGGTCAGCAATTAATAAGGTCTGCAGCAACAGGTGTCATCTAACAAAGCTATCGATATTTAAACTCACAGGTTCAGCAGACAATATTAAAATACCAATTGTAACCACCAATATGTAAATGCTAAGGATCATATGTTCCCAAGCAGAAAAATGTCACTCACTCCCAGGCTTTCTTGGCAGTGTGCCTTCGGCCAGTAAAAAGGTTGTCTTTCTCGACCCTCACTTTGATGAGGGTCAGAGTGTCTTGCTCTGTCCCTGTGAAAAGACAAAGTAAAAGGTGTAGCTTAAAACTGTTGGAAGATTTACAGACTGTAATGTGCGATGGATTCTAGTGTACAACATAGCCCAAACCAAATGATGGTGCTGAATGCTAAACAAAGTTTAACACTTTTACAAAAAAAATTACGTTTACACTTTTAAACATCATGGCATGCTGTAGCAGGATTGGGTGTATTTAAAATGTGAATAAAAACATAAAGAATATCAGGTGCAATGTCAATAAGGAATGTGGTTAGAGGGCTCTAACTGCATACAGACGGGCGGAGTTGGATCGCGCATTTCACTTCTTAAATAACTAATACAACGAATCATTATCAACACTTACATTTGTGCATCGCTCCCGCCATGGTTTTGAAATCATTCCAGCTGTGTGTTACGCCTCTTTTCTACCCAACGTTCCCGGAAATGCATCCGCGAAGGAGCCGCGGACCGTGGAGGACCCATCAGTGTATCCTCGGTTAGAGCTCCTCCAGAGAGCCTCCTCGATGCTCGATGTGCATTTAGAGAAATGAGATGTCCTTCAACATGGCGCGCTGAAATTAATTTCCGGGTCACTACCGGAGGACCGAGGAGTCGAGGAGGGGGATTTGATGAAATGAGAAAGGGCCATTGAGGCCAGAAAATGTATGTTATTACGGGCGACTCTGCACGGTCACCTCAGCCATCTCTCCACTTTGTTTTTTCAAATCAGCTGCTCTTCATTTTTTCCCTGCTATATGATCGATACAAATAATTGTTACCACAAGTTCTTAATAAAACGGATACTGTTGGACTCGGTAGCCTACTAGTTTGACTGCTTCCAGAATGTTACCATTAGTTCTTATTAATTATATTGATACTGTTTGACTTTGTATAAGTAAGCCTACTACTAACAATTCAATTAATTACTTTTACGGTGTACTTAGTGATTTCCCTCCATAATGCATGTTTTCTGCTATCTTTGATGAGTGATAAAAACGCAATTTTACCATTAGTTCTTAATGATATTGATACTGCTTGACTCAGTAGTCTTACACCTACTACCACAACATAACGAAGTACTTCTACTGTGTTGTTTAAAAAAAAAAATCCTTTCATTGTCCCCTTCTTGATAACAAAATCAAGCCACTTTTTTCACCGGAAAGGGGGCGGGGCCGGCGTTTTGCCGTGCTGTGACGTAGCGTTGCTCATCTATAGTGGAGTTGCAGCCAGTAATAACAAACATTATGAAATACATATATTGTTAAGTGTATCACAAACGTGGCAGCCAGTAATGAAACCCTTTAAAACATTATATATTTCACTGACGTGTTATTGCACAAGAGTGTGTTACAGGTTGTTCTGATGTGATGGTCTACCTGGGGCCTTAATAGAAATTATAAGTGTGTATTGTTTTACATAAAGATGACCGTAACATGCTGGTGACATCCCAATGTCCATGTCCACTGATATCCGAATGACACTCTTCACACTTGTCTAAGCCAAGCAAATACAAAAACACACCAATAATGTAAATTATGGAATTTTCAATAGACCTATCGCTAAACCACGCCCCAAATAGAATTTGTCCAATCATATCACAGCGAAAATCTCTCCTGGCAGAAAACTCGGACATCACCAGAAAAGCCGTTTGTGGGGCGCATCAAACCAAAACCAGACGTCTATGATCGAAACCACTGTGAAGAGTTCAGTTTCTATGTTTATTATCTAGCTAATATCTGATGGTGAAACGCTGTGCGTGGGGTACCTGTAATTCAGACACCAGGTATCCTGAAAGACTGGATGGAGGAGTATATTTCGTACCTTTTCCGAAGCCCAAAAGAAAACTCGACAAATGCAAGCGGTGGATTATGCTGTGTCGTCGACCACATACACAACTGAATGTGAAGACAATTACCAAGGACACTTATGTTTGCTCAAAGGTAAGGTAAATTCATAAAGACATAATATTTGACGGCATGTATTAGAAACGTAGACCAAACTATTAATTTGCTAACGATTGACTTTGACTGCCAACTAGCTAGCGTATATCCAGCCCAGCTAGCTAACATTAGCTGCCAACTTGTTAGCCAGCTAACTAGCTACAGTGTTATCAACATCAACGTTTGCTGTCTGACTTTTCATCCTCGCTAGTTAGCTGGTGTTTTTAGCTAACTTTTGCTAACTGTCTTTTCACCTCAAAGATGGGAATGGGAAGCCAACTCTGGAATATCCAGATCCCATCCGGGCTCTCGTGTGTGCTGCTCCGAAAAGACACAGACCCTCACCCAAAAGAAGGTAACGTTACAGTCAGCCAGGTGCATAACAGTGAAAATGATGACCAACAAGGACAGTTATAGTTATAGATTTAATGTAGTGACCACCACTGCTAACATTCAACATCATATTATCATTTCAATGGTTACACACCAGTCACCACTACACACGACAGGCAACAAGATTAGATATTTTATATAAAGAAATACATTTTACATTTTAATGTTGTTCCTTGCTTTTACTGTACTTATTATATATTTTATTATGCATTTTAGGGAAAAGCACTCATATACAGGACATCCTAGCTGACAACATTGATAGTATAAAGAACTGGCTAACAGACAATAGGTTGTCACTGCATCTCGGCGAGACAGAATCCATATTAATGGGTTCAAAAATAAGGCTAAGCAGGGAGGACAAACTTGTTATAACCACCGGAGGCACAACCATCACATCACAGCCCTCAGTAAAATATCTAGGTTGTATCTTCTAGATGAGACTCTAGGAGGTGCCCACATGGCCCTAAATGTCCTGGGCAAGATAAGTGCCAGAACAAGGTTCCTAGCTAGGAAGTACATTTTTCTTAACTTTGACTGCCTAAAAACCCTTGCCTCATGTCTGGTCCAGTGCCATTTCGACTATGCATTCAGCTCATGGTACTGGAGCCTTAACAAACCCCTGCAACATAAACTCCAAACAGCGCAGAACAAACTAATCAGAGTAGTATTAGGCCTAAATTCCAGAACCCATATAGGGAGGACTCAATTTACAGAGCCAAACAACTACAGCTAGGGATGGTCCACAAGATTTTAAACGGGAGAGCCCCAACATATTTTAACAACCACCTTGAAATGATTGCACACACACACAACACAAGAGGAAGCCTGAGAAATGTAGTCCCCTTAAACACATCAGGAAGATAGGTCAATTGTCATTTAGATATAGAGGTGCAGTGGAGTGGAACAAACTACCACTCAATATTAAGGAAACCGAGAGTGCTGCAGTGTTCAAATCAAGGATAAGGGAGCAGCTGTTTAGCAACCTGCCACTGTAATGTTGGTGCGACGGTATTATGTGTTGAACCTCTGGTGAACGATGAGTAATGTCTCTATGCACTTTGTTGATGAAAATAATTGTTTTTAATGCACCAATACGGTGGCCCTGAAGTGCAAGACACCACAGCATTTCAGAAAACACCACAGCATTTCACAAAACACTACAGCATTTCAGAAAACACCACAGCATTTCACATTGGACGGAAAGGGTATTCCTTTAGGGAGAACACTTCTTGTTTGTGATTGGACAGAGCCAGCCAGAGAAGCACTGCTGTGATTGGTTGTTTTTGCTGCCAGTCAAGAAATGACGCTTGTGATTAGCCCAACACATCAGCTGTTAGCTGTTAGCACACACTCAGAGCTCACAGCTTCTCATATCTGTTCAGAAACTGGACAAAAGTTAAACATGTACAAACCACAGACTGTCTATGTCATGGTGAATACAGTCGCTGCTTTATTTATGTCTGTATGATGTTGTTGTGAGTGTGGACGGAGCAGCTACAGGTTAGTTTAGCCTGATGGATCCGATTCCGATACGGAGATACGGCCCGCCCCCTCTCCAGCGTCTTGTTTGAATGACAGGAGTAAATACAGAATTAATGCTTTATTAACTCATGGTTTTTAAAGGGCTTATCTCCATGTAAATACTATGGTAGACCACCCAATATTCGCATCGCTCTAATCGCTCGAGTTTCACCGTGGCTGTCAGCTGTGTTTGCTCCTGTCAATGCTGTCATTCAAACAAGAGGCGCTGGAGAGGGGACGGGGCGTATCTCCATGTAAATCCTACAACAAAATATTTGACCGTGATTTAATTGTAATACACGTTTCAAAGTGATCCCGAAGTAACTACATACTGATAGCAGTTAGTAAAAACCATGAATTAACGCTTTGACAAGTCTGCAGACAAGACGGCAGGCGAAAAGCTTTTAAAATGCGTGTTTTCTGAATCGGATTCATCAGGCTAAACTAACCTGTAGCTGCTCCGTCCACACTCACAACAACATCATACAGACATAAATAAAGCAGCGACTGTATTCGCCATGACATAGACAGTCTGTGGTTTGTACTGGTTTAACTTTTGTCCAGTTTCTGAACAGATATGAGGAGCTGTGAGATCTGAGTGTGTGCTAACGGCTGATGTGTTGGGACCATACCTTGTGGGACCATGGTTGGGACATATTTCGCTGTCGGGTGTTGACCAATCACGAAGCGTCATTTCTTGACTGGCAGCAAAAACAACCAATCACAGCAGTGCTTCTCTGGCTGGCTCTGTCCAATCACAAACAAGAAGTGTTCTCCCTAAAGGAACACCCTTTCCGTCCAATGCTGTGGTGTTTTCTGAAATGCTGTGGTGTCTTGCACTTCAGGGCCACCGTACACCAATGCATGCTTTTTTCTTTTATAATAAAAAAAAAACTGAAACATGAATACTACTACATGCACTTTAGATTATGCACTAAGAATGCTCGATGCACTTCAGATGCCATAGTGCCACTTGAAACCAGTAACAACAGGGACAACGATGGAAATAAGTCCTCGACTTTTCGTTTTATCCCTGACAAGGCAAATACAAATGTTGATCTGTCAATGTTACTGTATGTTTGTTGTCAATAAAATCCACTTTGAGCTGCATTTTTACCTATTGACGCAGCAGCCACTGTAAGTACTATTCTTGTTTAATTATACTTGTTATAATTATGCTTAGCTAATACTCAGCTTTTTGTGTTTTTTTCACAGAATGAGGTGTGCTGGAGATGTTACTGCCCTCACAGAGACGACACAGGTCAACCCAAGACAGGACATGAGTGACAATGAAAGAGGTCTGATTTATGTCTTTGGACTAACGTGAGCATCATGGAATGTGTGCAGCTTTACAATTATGTCATTGATGAACTGAATATCTCTGTGAACTCTCTCAATATATATATATATATATATATATATATATATATCTCTTCTTGTAAAAAGTACAAAGTCACAGAAGTCGAGTCCGCTAAGCAGTAGTTGCCCTTGAATTTGGTAATAACAGTTATGCCTCTCTGAGATGTGCATGTCTTCTCCGTCTTTACGCACATAGCAATCTTTTATGGCTGTGGCTGCCTCTGCTACCGTCATGTCCCTTGCTGCAAAGGGACATTTCACCTCAAGCAAGCCTGTTTGACCATTGTCACATACTATAGCATCTGGTGTTGCCCAAAGGAAGGGGAGATCTGGTTGCAGGAGGAGGCCAGAGCTATGAACATGCCTATCTGGAAATGTCTCCTGGTACAGCTGCTTGGCCTTTGACTCATTGGCAGAGCCATAGGTTGTTGCAGTAGCAGTGAAGGGCTTGGGGTAATATGTGGACTGTATGAAGGCATCTGACATTTTCTTTCTCTTTACTATTGTGCCAAATTCTGATGCAGTCAGCCTGCCCTCTCGCTCCTTGTGCCACAGTGGACATGCAGCCTGTCCCGTGGTTTGCAGTTGTAGTATTGTTGCTTCCTCCAGATCAAAGCTCTGCTTGTGCTGTGGTGTTGGTATGGCTATGTCTGGAGAGAGGGGCATGGGGATGGTCTTGGTACAGGAAGAGGATTACAGGCAGGGATGTTGCTGGGTTGGTCTGTGGGAGCTGCAACAGTGGGAGCTGTAGCGAGAGAATTTGTTTGAAACATCTCCTCTTATCCCTCTCTCCTCTCATTCCTTTCTCCCCTCATTCACCTCTCCCTCTCTCCTCATTCACCTCTCCCCCTCATCCCCTTATCCATCACCCCTCTCTCCTCCCCTCTTACTCCTCTCTCTTCTCTAAGAAGGTCAGGGTGTGGAGGAGCCTCCAGATGAGGAGCGCCGGCCTGTGGAGCAGCCTCGCCCAATGGAAGGTGGACAAGAGGAGCGAGATGAAAGATTGAGAAATCAACAAGCACAAATCGAATCACTGACGAGTATAAATGCTGTTCTGAGACATAATAATGTACCAAATAGATTAATACCAGAGGTCTTGCAGCACAGCCGTGTACCAGCCTATTTCAAATATGCCACTGGATTCACTTATGATCAATTCAACAATCTATGTACTGTGTTTAGTATACCTAGCAGTGAAACAGCACAGCAAACTTCAGTCCCATTGACATATAGCAGAACTGATTGGCAAATTAACATAATGCCCCTGCCTGTGCAGCTCTTGCTTGTTCTTATGAAACTGAGACAAAATTATGAATTAAAAGATTTGGCATTTAGATTTATGATTGATGAACGTAGTGTTGATACTTTGTTCAACGCATGGGTGGACTACATGTTCACAGTTCTAGGGGAACTACCCGCATGGCCTCATAGAGACATAATAATGGCACAAATGCCAAGAAAGTACAGAGAGGAATGTCCTACAACGATGGCAATATTAGACTGTACAGAGTTAACAATTCAAACCCCAACTTCACTTGTATTGCAGAGCCAAAGCTACTCAACCTACAAGTCTGCAAACACATTGAAATCCCTCATAGCATGTGATCCACGAGGTTCTGTAATATTTTGTTCAACTCTTTTCACTGGATCTATGTCTGACAAAGAAATAGTTAGGCAGAGCAACTTTATTGAGCTAATGAAAAATCTGCTTAAACATGGCTATCTGCAGGAAGGGGATGGGCTTATGGTAGATAAACGATTTTTAATTGAAAATGACCTACACGAAATTGGACTTGAAATAAACATCCCACCCTTCGTCAGAGGAAAAAGGCAGATGCCCTCTACAGATGTCTGCCTGAAAAAAAAAGTGGCTGCACACAAGATACATGTTGAACGTGCTATATCAAAGATAAAGACATTTAAAATGGTGTCAGAGAGGATCCCTAACATAAGGTTGAGAAACATCAACCAGATCTGGTATGTTGTGAGTATGCTGTCTAACTTCCAGCCTTGCATCCTCAAGAATACCATTACCTGATAGCTCAAGCCACAACCAATGGGGTAGTCCTTTCCACCTACTGCTACCTGTATAGGGGTCTGGTTAACGATGTAGCTTATAGGTGTGCCTCTCATTCCTCTCAGTGTCTCATATATTTCCTCAGATTCCTGACTCCTAAAGGCAGAAAGATACATGTTACTGATAACTGTGTTATGCATAGTATTAACTATTCACTGTAGAAATGTATCTGATGTTGTGCCTAGGCTATTATTCTTTCACATCAAACTGCATGACGGTGCACACATCTTTTTTCAATAAACTGTGAAGGAGCACCATTTTTGCCTTTATTACCAAATGTATCTGTGTTTTTATTGTGCTTTGAAACTAGGAGTGTAGGTGGGGATCACTGGTCTCCGTTTGCGGTTCAGTTTGGCTTTTGCCACCACTGCAGAGGATATAGGCTGGCCTACTACCTTCTCCTCCCTCTTGGACCCCCCCAAAGCCCCTTCCCCCTCCTCCCTTCTGTCAAGCTACTTTGTTAACCACTTTGAAAAAAAGGTTGATGATATTCGCTCTTCTTTTTCTGACTCACCGCTGGGTCACCAGACCCTCCTTTCACCCACACACTGACCTCCTTTTCCCCTCTCTCTTCAAGTGAGGTTCTTACCCTCATTACCTCTGCCCGCCCTACCACCTGTCCTCTGGACCCTATCCCTTCAAACCTCCTTCAGACTATCGCTCCTGATATTCTACCGTTTCTCACCCATTTCATCAACACTTCTCTAACTTCTGGTCACTTTCCAAACAGTCTCAAGGAGGCAAGAGTAAACCCTCTCCTAAAGAAACCCACTTTCAACCCGTCTGATGATATAAACTACAGGCCTGTCTCTCTACTCCCGTTCCTGTCTAAAACACTTGAACGCGCTGTCTTTAAACAACTCTCCTGTTATCTCCATCAGAACAACCTTCTGGATCCGCACCAGTCTGTTTTCAAGGCAGGTCACTCCACTGAAACTGCCCTCCTTGCTGTCACTGAGGAACTGCACACTGCTAAAGCAGCCTCTGTCATCATCCTTTTGGACCCGTCTGCTGCATTCGACACGGTGAACCGTCAGATCCTCCTTCGCACTCTCCAAGAACTTGGAGTTTCAGGCTCTGCACTTTCCCTCCTCACCTCATACCTCAAAGACCGCACCTGCAGGGTTACTTGGAGAGGGTCGGAGTGCGACCCTTGTCAATTAACTACAGGGGTCCCTCAGGGCTCTGTTCTTGGTCCCCTCCTCTACTCCTTGTACACAAACTCGCTCGGATCAGTCATTAGCCCGCATGGTTTTTCATACCACTGCTACGCTGACGACACCCAATTAATCCTGTCCTTTCCCCGCTCAGAGACCCAGGTCGTCGCACGCATCTCTGCTTGTTTAGCTGACATCTCTCAGTGGATGTCTGATCATCACCTCAAGCTCAACCTTGACAAGACTGAACTGCTTTTCCTTCCGGGAAAAGATTGTCCCACTCTTGCCCTAACAATCAACATTGGCACCTCTGTTGTTTCCCCGACTCAGACTGCAAGGACTCTGGGTGTGACTCTAGATAACAACCTGTCCTTCACTGCAAACATCGCTGCTACAACCCGCTGCTGCAGATACACGCTTTACAACATCAGGAGGATGGGTCCCCAGCTGACCCAGAAAGCCACGCAGGTTCTGGTCCAGGCTGTCGTCATCTCACGCCTAGACTACTGCAACTCCCTCCTGGCTGGTCTACCTGCATGTGCCATCCGACCTCTACAGCTCATCCAGAATGCAGCTGCTCGCCTGGTCTTCAACCTTCCTAAATTCTCCCACACCACGCCGCTCTTCCGCTCCCTCCACTGGCTTCCGATAACTGCTAGAATCCACTTCAAGACACTGGTACTTGCGTACCATGCTGCGAATGGATCTGGCCCTTCCTACATCCAGGACATGGTTAAACCGTACACCCCAGCACGTGCACTCCGCTCTGCATCAACCAAACGGCTCGCTGCACCATCACTGCGAGGGGGACCCAAGTTCCCATCAGCAAAAACACGTGGGTTTGCTATCCTGGCTCCAAAATTGTGGAATGAGCACCCCATTGACATCAGGACAGCAGATAGCTTACACACCTTCCGGCGCAGACTGAAAACTCATCTCTTTCGACTCCACTTCGAGCGATAGAACTATTAACAAAGAACTTATATACTAATAAAGGGCTGGCTTATCTAAAGCCAGTTGAGTAGCACTTGAAATGTTTTTTCTCTATGAAACCTGTAATGTTTATGTCACTGCTGTGGCCGACTTGTGCAGTGTCTTCATTTTGGGCACGAGAAATGTGCGAACAGTAACCTGGTGCCCTATGGTTTCAACAGCAATGAGAAGGGGAGAACATAAATAGGCTACTGTTTGAGAACACTGCTCGTACTAGCTGCTACTTGTATATAGCTCCCCAGTGCAGTGGGACTAGGCTACTCATTGAACCTGGTGCAACCTACTGTAATGTAGCCTGCCTGTCACTAACGTTACATAAATGACACAGCTGTCGGGTCTAGCTACTGGCCTACACAGTGGCTTTGACATATGCAAATCCAATGTCTGCCTGACTTTAGCCCTGCCCCACCCACTCAGTATACCGGGTGAGTGAGAGAGCTTGTATACCGCATTGGACCACTAGCCTAAACTAAAATATCAGCAATAGTAGTAATCATGGATTATCGTCATAGTTCTTGTAATCTTCAATCAAATCAGCTGTAAGTAATGCTTGAGAGTAGCTAGCTAGCTAGCTAACGTTATCTATAGCTAATGCTTGCATCACCATGGAGGTCTAAGGTAATAATGTGTTAGAAATTACTTACCCTGCAATACACGAACAACACTGCTCCATGATGGTGTTGTCATCAGCAACATTGATACAAAGCCTGTGGGGTTTCTCACTTTTCAGTTGCGAGTGGTAGCATTTTGGCCTCGATTCTAATGGTTTATTTTCTGTAAATTTGTATCTCATGAACGTACTTTTCCACTGCATACTGTAACCCTCTCTGTCTGCTTCTAGGCAAAATATTTGTGTCATCTTTAAAAAACAGGTATATTACCTGCTGTGGTAAATCTGACAATTGAACTTGAACTCCCCCTGCGGCCATTGTCAACAGTCATTCACGGTCGGCTTTGTTTGTCCGAGTTTTCAAAGGGGGCGTGGCTTACCGATAGGTCTATACCTGTTAGGCTAATTTCCTCCACTGGCATTATTCATTGTATACTCCATGGGATAAAAATGCAAGGATCACTTCTTCAGTATTGAGTATATTTTAGGATTATGATAATTGGAAAATACATATGTACCATACAAAATGACAATGTGTGTAATGTAAGGAAATATTTGTATGTATTCATGTTAGCAAACTATGAATAAGCTTAAAATGGGAAATGATTTGTGTAGAAAACTGTGAGCTGGATTTGGGGCCTGTTGACATGATTTTTGATTTTTTTTTTTGATATACTTTATTAATCCCCGTGGGGAAATTGTTTCTCTGCATTTGACCCATCCTAGTGTTAGGAGCAGTGGGCAGCCATTTTGAACAGCGCCCGGGGAGCAGTGTAGGGAACGGTGCCTTGCTCAGGGACACCTTGGTAGCACTTGGTCTTGCCGGGACTTGAACTGGTGACCTTCCAATTGCCAAGCCAAGTCCCTATCGACTTCGCCACCACCGCCCAACAAAGGAAGATGGGGGAAGGTGAGGGTTTGACTTACAGTCTACTCAGATCTAGAAGATAATGAAGCTAAGCTACTGTGATTGGGGAGACTTAAGATGCGAGGTGTTGGTGATATTTGGGCAGCCAATCACGGAGGGAGGATCAGATAACTCCTCCCATTGTAAGCAATGTATTAGACAGGAACCACGCTGTGTTCAGCCTCTTTCCTCTGGCTGGCTCACGTGAGTATCAGGTAAATATGGGATCCCAAAGATAACTGTATTGAATTTGTACTGTATTGATTGTATTGCATTGTCATATTACCATTAAAGTAGATTATTGTTTAAACCGTTAATTGTATGCTCTGGATTCCTTCCTGTATGATAACCAGCTTGTTAGGGACGCGCAGAGATTTGAAAAGCGGACTAGTAATCCCTCAAAATCTCTATCAAATGGTGACCCGACGTGCCTGATAAACAATGCTGAGGAATAATCCAGACGACCGGAATGGGTCGGGAACAAACGCTTTTAAACATCTCAGACAATCAGCAGGGCCCTGCAACTACAAATAAGGTATAGAAGACGACTGTTATGAAAATTGTAATTGGATATGCTAAAACTTTAGGATTGTCTGTAGGCGTTTCACAGTGTTTTTAAAGTTTAAATGGAATATACAATGCATATTTTACTATGTTAGGAAAGTTATATACAAAACGTGAACGTTGATCGCCAGGTAGACCGAAAGTCCTGCGTAACGTAAATAGAGCAGTTTGGCGTGGACCTCAGGTAGTTTATTCCTGAGTGGCGTGGAGACGGTGCAGTTTGTTGGTTGCGAGGTTTTATTCCTGCACGACAAAACCTGGAAACTCGATATTTTAGATCGGGTCGCCGTTTAAAACTGGGGTTAAATAACAGGCTGAAAGCTAAAAGCCAGCGGTCTGTTATATGTTAAATCGGGGGAAGAGAACGCGAACCTCACCGAAATTGTGACGGGACCGGCTCTCGTTTCCCTTTGTCTGTAAACTTAATCTAAAAAGCTAAACGTGACGATAAAGGATTTTTTTGGCTTGGGATTAATCTCCGTGTGAGGGTCACACCTCTACAGAGAGGTGTCGAAGCACTCTCAAAAGCCTGAATTATCTGTTGAAATAATACATCGCACAAAAAGCCGAACAGAATGTATAAGGGAATAAACTCTTTTTCGTCACGTCTGTGTAATGATTGAGAAAAGAGAGCATAGTGACAGTGATTTGCAGAGCTGAGAGCTTCATCAGACAGAGGAAGCTCATTTGTGGTCAGCTGCTGCCCTCTGTTCTTCAATATTCTGTGTTGCTCCACGTTGAAAACTTTGAATTCAGACTGTGTGCACGTCTGAATTCTCAGGACATTCAAATAAATAAGAATAAGGACATTAAGAGTAACGACAAGATTTGTCCAGTGTATTAATACATACAAGTGAACACATATTAACCTAGTCAGATAAATAGATACGAAGTCATTCTTGTTTCAAGGAAGCCCCCCTCCTCCTGGAATGCCTGTTCCAGCCGGGGTGTCTGTGAGAGTACCCACACACCCCCCCCTCCTCCTTCTTTTCTCTCTCCTGTTTGCTCTCTTCTTAAATGCATGAAGAAAGAGCGTTGAATTTAAAACAAGGAGTGAATAATCGAGTGGTCTGAAGTTGGAGTGGATAACATTGAAAATGAATAGATCAATGTGTGGTAGATATTTAAATATATATTGTAATGTTATTTAGGAGTTGTATTGATCTGTTTCTTGATTGTTCTGTCTGTTGGTTGTCATTGTTGATTCGTAAAGACCTTGTTTTATGTTGGTAAATGTTTTGGTATACCAATAGTTTGTTGTTAGTTGTTGAAAGAAGCCCCCCTTCTCTTGAAAAGGCTGACAGCTCCAGCCGGAGCCAGTATTTGTACTTTCTGATTCTGTAGAAGAGTAGACCCTTTGTTTCAATCAGAAAAAGAGCAAGCTATTCATCACAATTGTATTTTTAGGTTATGAATAAAACAGTTGCCTAAGTGATAAGCAGAAGGGTTTTTGAACGCTTGTCAGTCAGAAGGAATCTATTAATGTTTATATGACAGGGGTGCTTATGCCCGCTTCGGTTTTCAATGTCCGCCATCACGTTAAAACAGAGGATTGGTGGCATTTTCAGTTCATTGCTTGCTTCCACACGCCTTTCCCCCTCCTTGTCTCTTTCATGACTTTAGTTAATGCATTAGAACGATTGTTATCGTAACTTGCCGTGTTTCGAGAAGTCGAACTCACTGTTCACATTACGGTGTATATTTCCGGAACGGCCTTTCAAAATAAAAGCCAAAGGCCGCTGTTCGCCAGAGATGCCTTCACAATAAAACAGTAATTAGCTTAACAATATATTTAACTTATATTACGTCCTTAAATATTGATTTTAATTCATTACAGTTTTCAAATACGGCGCGGATTGAATACAGTTATTTGTGTATTCTGTAACCTCACCATGCTTGTAACACAACTTAGATAAACAATTTGAAAATGAATAGAATTAACCAAGTAGATAAAAGATTAATATAGTGGTTAAGGAGGGTGTCTTTGTTTTGCCTAACTTAGAACTGAAGTAATAAAGAATAGGCAGACTACTATCATTAGTTTGTTTTAACATGCACATGTTTCAGCATTCCTGACCTCAGCCGTTTTATTTTGTAACCCGTTGGGAGAGAGATTTAAATTGAGTTTTTCTCAGTAGCTGAATGTGATTACAGCAGCATTGGATAGTTCTGCACCACCTTTTGGGTTCTCTGAATCAGTGTGTTGGTGAATAGTTGCTCACTGCAAACAGAAGAAGTGTGCAAAGAACGCATCTCTGAGGATATATTGACATTATGCTTGTGCCTCGTTGTCAAGGCAACAGTGGTGTGAAGAGGTACTGCGGTTTTGGGGGATTTCTGCCGTACAGAGGACAACGTGTGTCTGCCAAGTGATTCCTTCCCTCATCTCAAAGCCAGGGAGAGTTTCCTTGGAGCCCACTGACCAGGGCCGGTCCTAGCTTTTTTGGGGACCCTGCCACTGACTACAGCTGCATCACTGACTGTGCTCATTATGACAAGATCTTGAGACATGCTTGTCTCAGATTGTTCTGGAGGAATGATGCAATGATTTTACAGCATAATTGTGCAAGAGTTTCCCAGGGGGTGGTGTAGAAACCTTAATGCTTAGATAAGAGGCTGTTTGTTCAAATGATGGTCTGGAATTCTGAAAAGATTAAAGTTGAATATTCTTGGTTAGCAAACAAGACATCTGATTATTATGTCACACATAATAATCTTGTTATAGAAACTAGCTATGGGTAAAACGTGTGGTTGTTGTACCATTGTTATCATGAACAAAAGATAAATAAGGAAATAGTATCTGCTTAAAGATGAATGGATTTCATATCCTAGAGGGGATTAGTTATTGTGAATATTCCACAAGGTATCTACTAAAGAACTTGAATTGACTTGATAAATAAGTGAAGATAAGAAGATGTATTGACCATAAATTAGTCAATTGGTAAATAAAAAATAGCGGTAAAGAGGAAAACTATTAAAGTGAAGTGAAAAATCATCCTAAAACACACTGATGGAAAAGGGAGAAGGCATGATGGAAGTATGCACTAGACTTTTTATTCATGTGTGAATTTGGTAGTGTTTTAATTTGTTACAGTATTGATCAGTTCAAAGGGAGAGTTTTAGTAACAGCTCTATAAGATCAGACAAATATTTATTTATATTGGTCATGTTGAAGGGAAAACTGGTTCTAAACAAAATATAGTATTTCAATTTGAGGTACTGGTTTCACCATTGTGGCATAGTTATTACCATAGGAGGGCTTTCGGATGGACATACGAAATGACTTCTGTTTTTAAATCCTTGATAAAGTAGGGAGTAATTGTTGCATGTTCGGACACCCAGGGTTCCACGCACTGTTAAAGAGGGTAACATTGTTCTTTAAGTGCACCAGAATTGAAGATAAATTAATATAATGAGCTATGAAATGCATAGCAGAGCTACACAGATCCTAGTAATGTTTTGACACAAGATAATAGTGATGTACACACGTTTCTGAAATAGATCTATTAGTTATTTTAATACTAATTCGGTGTAAATGAATTGCAGTAGTAGTAGTAGTACTCTAAGGAAGTGACATTTTTTTGGCTAGACACTTTTCAGGGAATGTGGGAAACAGCTGTTCCAATGAGGGGTTGGAGATATCTTGAACATTATAGTTGTAATTGTGAATTAATAAATGATGGCGCTCCATATATACAGATTTTTATAGATGGAGGATGCTGGCCTGTGCTGGAACATCTCTGCAGAGCACGACACATGGCCAAAAAGACTGAGACCAACTGACCTTTGACCCTGACCGACAGGGTAACTTGAGAAGGCACTGTCAATGACTGACTCCGAGGTGTACCTACCTGACCAAACCTGACTTTACAACCTGACGGTGTGAGTGTATGTCTGCATCTGATCAGTGCAACTGCATGATTTAAAACAATGACTAATCAAGCATGTTTTTGGACTAACACATTATTTCTGGGACTCTGTGTGAAATGAGAGGTTTCCTAACATTGCACAAAAGGGGAAACCGTTTCTAACCTACTTGATATTTCACTCCCACAGGAGGTGGCGGTTTGCAGAATGTGAAACTCAAACTAAAACATGAAGATTCTGTTTCTTTTAGGACTGAAAGATGGAGAGAAACACTTCATTTCACTGAAGTGTTTACTGTGGAAATGATGGATGTACATTTGGGAAAAATGTTTGGTATTTTCTTATAATCCATTATTACCTGAAGGTTTTCTTCCCATACAGGATTTTGTTTACACATGAGTTAATGTGTAAAAAAGGGAGAGTGTAAACTTCACAATGTACATTTTTCATTTAGGGACTGAAAGGAACCTGCTGCCCCAACTCGATTGTTCAATCTGACCATTGATTGACAGTTTTAGAATTGACCTGCTCCATATCTGGGGATAAGATACTGTTTGATGAATGTTGACATGTCTCTAATATTGATTGAGTTATAGCAGGTAACACAGATAAAGAATCAGAGGCCAAGGGGCTACCAGAGAGATGTAAGAGAATGGAATACTGAAGAAGCTGACCTGTGAGTAATGTTTCAACAGGTATTAAAGTAACTGAGGTTTGAAATGTAGAAAGAACATATTTACAGTTAAGCTAAAACATAGTAATGTAATGAGACAAAATGTAATTTAGACAACATCATGTAACTAGTCTGGTAAAGAAGTAAAAGCCATAGACTTTATTGTTTAGGTCATTATGGGGATATACATTTCATCTACATTTATAATAGAAAGACATTTGATGACAGTTTGTTGGAATTCTGTATTCATTTTTTCAGCGGGATAATATCTAAGCACTGACGGGTAAAAGCAGTATCACCAGGAAGCCATTCACTTTGTTAGTGTCGTGATTTTGGTTGTTTTTGAATCCATAACATTAGTGTGTTTCTTTACCAGAAACATTAGCAGTTCAAATCATATTTAGATTTTTAATGGGATCTCAAGGATTTCATTTAAAAATAAACACAGATGCTTGTCAGAAATTCAGAGCTATTGAAATATGTTATTTAGTTTACCTAAAGATGTTGGGGTTCTTATTTAGTTGGCACAGTCCAAGTATTAAGATTCTGAAGCTGCACAATTAATTTAGAAAACCTGTTCACAGACGTCTGTTCTTTTAAGACACCGTCCGCATAGGAGGAAAGGGGGGCAGCTCGTACCACGGGAGCGAGTGTGCAGCGGGGAAACCACCTGCTAGGACCAGGGGACGACATCAGGACGGATCTGACTCTCGTCATGGAGGTCGACTCGGATGCTGTCATCAGCGGACTGGAGGAGAAGGACCTCGAGGACATCCATGCAGCAGACGACTTGGAAGCGGCTGGCAGTGGGCTGGGGGACTTGTCGAGGCAGCAGAGGAGTCTACTTCTCTCTGATCAGTTCCACCCGTGAAGGGAAAGCCGCATCTCCCCCTCCCTATCAGCTGTCGTTGTGGGCTATTCCTTTGGGGGGGGGCGGGCAGGCGGGCTGATGATTCACCACCAGGAGACTGCTTCTTAGCACTCAGCTGCCCCCTCATGGTTCCTTCACTGCCATGGGAAGTGATGTTCTGTTCCTTCACGATTTCAAGTACTTTGGATCTCAGTTTCTGATGGATTTATACGATATTGGGGGACAGACACAGTAGATATGTTTCAAAATGCCTTGTGTAAGTTTATCTCTTGAGAAGGAGATAAAAAGGGGGAATTGTAAGGAAATATTTGTATGTATTCATGTTAGCAAACTATGAATAAGCTTAAAATGGGAAATGATTTGTGTAGAAAACTGTGAGCTGGATTTGGGGCCTGTTGACATGTGCTGTTGAGAACAAAGGAAGATGGGGGAAGGTGAGGGTTTGACTTACAGTCAACTCAGATCTAGAAGATAATGAAGCTCAGCTACTGTGATTGGGGAGACTTAAGATGTGAGGTGTTGGTGATATTTGGGCAGCCAATCACGGAGGTCTGGAAGGGAGGATCAGATAACTCCTCCCATTGTAAGCAATGTATTAGACAGGAACCACGCTGTGTTCAGCCTCTTTCCTCTGGCTGGCTCACGTGAGTATCAGGTAAATATGGGATCCCAAAGATAACTGTATTGAATTTGTACTGTATTGATTGTATTGCATTGTCATATTACCATTAAAGTAGATTATTGTTTAAACGGTTAATTGTATGCTCTGGATTCCTTCCTGTATGATAACCAGCTTGTTAGGGACGCGCAGAGATTTGAAAAGCGGACTAGTAATCCCTCAAAATCTCTATCAGTAACCAGGGTTTTCATTTGTTTATTTACTAAACAGCATAATTATTCTCTGCAATAACAAAACAATCAGCTGTAAAAACAATACGGCGGCAACCAAAACAAGGAACACCATTTTTTATTACTACACACCACAGTAATTCACACTTAACATAAAAGAAGAAGTGCAACCCGCAAAGGCAACTCTTTGAACTTGAGAAGGATATTAACAACATCAAAGATCTTACTTTAACATTTCATTTCAATCAGTGATCCAGATCCAGAAAAGTGTAACAATTGTTTTGGTCCCACTCACTGCCATTCCTAAGCATTGCAAGGAACTCATCTAACCCCACCACATGGACCAACGAGTCAATGCTTGATGGTCCCCTGCATTTGAGACAGTGTGGTGAGGTTTGCAGCCACTGCTCAACGCAGATCCTGCAGCCGATCAATGTAGAGCAGCAGGGGCTTAGGACAGGATGATGCATTGTTTCTGTGTTACAAAGAAAAAAATAGGTTTGGCGGGTGTTTACATAATTGATTGTCAAACATCAATTACAATATCAGATGCAAATTATTGTTACAATGAAAAATGTGTTTTCAGTGCATCATTAAAAAGTGTAAAGGTCACACAACTCATTAGATTGAAGCATGATAGGTAAGCATAGCAGTGGTCATTTTTTCTAGGTATGGTCCCAGGTTTGACTAAAATACATAGCTGGTCAAGTATTTCAAATATGACATGCTTAGAGATGACAACAATTGGTAAATACCCCATTATAAAAATAACAATAGGTAAATTGTAAAACTTTTCATTAATGAAACGTTTTTATTTTATTCACCTCTGCAGACGCTGCAGCGAAAGGTATCCTTCAGGATTTGGCTTTGCAGAACCTGCTGGTGATGGGCTGCAAGTTGGCGTAAAGATGCTGCAATTTTTGGTAGGGAGTCAGCAGCCAGAACGACTTCTTCTACTTTGGATTGTATCAGATCCAAGGACCCAACTTCACTGCGGCTGAAAATATTTTGAAACAATATAGCCAAGAGTATGTCATTCCAAAACACGGTATTTTAATTAATAAATATATTTTTTAAAAGAGCTTTTTGATACAAATCTGTTTATTTCCAAACTGAATAACTTTCTTACCGTCTTTGGTTTACAAACTGGTCCACCATTTCTGGGCTCAGAGCCAGAATTTTCCGGGTCGCTGCTTTCCAAAATGTACTACCTTAAATGAGAAATTAGTAGAGGAATTTAAAAGTTGTTACAAGTTACATTCAGATAGCATCAAAGTCCAAGTCAGCTTTATTTTTAAAATGACTACATGTGTTATACATACAGAAATCTGGAGATACCGTTTCCCGCAACACACTCTCACTCCATAATTGTCCAGGAGCGACGTTTGGTCAGTGTCCGTGGCGTGCAGTTGTGACGCTCCTTCAGCTTCATAAAGGGACGCAAATAGCTTTCAACTGATTGCAATGTATTCCCATCGGCGGCGGTATTTGACGCTCATGGAAGCACCGCATCTGTTTATGTCGGCAGCTCTTAAAAGGCAATGTGAGCGTCCATTCCCATTGGATAACGGAGAATTGTACACCCGGAAGTAATTATTCTCCTTACTGTCGATTGATTTGACAGTGATATCTCCACTACTCATCAACTCAAAAACACCAGATTATCCTTGTTAATTAAACGACATTGATAGGTTTAAATTGTGTGCAATGCTTTTGTGTTTTTCCCCTTCAATTCTGAGAAACAACTTGTTTTCTCTGAAATGTGGAGCGCCAAAGAGACTACACTACCCACAATCCCCAGCTATTGTTGTGACGACGCCTGTCCGCTTAGCGACAAACCCCGTGATTAATCTTCAAGCTCTGGGATTGGATGTTGGAGTGGCAGTGCGCCAAGGTTACAAGGTTAGCAAAAACAATGTAGAGGAGCAGCTACATTTCAACACATACAGTTGCAAGAAAAAGTATGTGAACCCTTTGGATTCTCCACACATAGCGTTGTGTGTTCCTTCCAAACAACTCAACTTTGGTTTCATCTGTCCACAGAATATTTTGCCAGTAGTGCTGTGGAACATCCAGGTGCTCTTTTGCAAACTTCAAACGTGCAGCAATGTTTTTTCTGGACAGCAGTGGCTTCCTCCGTGGTGTCCTCCCATGAACTCCATTCTTGTTCAGTGTTTTAAGTATAGTAGATTCGTCAACAGAGATGTTGGCATGTGCCAGAGATTTCTTTAAGTCTCTAGCTGACACTCTAGGACTCTTCACCTCATTGAGCATTCTGCGCTGTGCTCTTGCAGTCATCTTTACAGGACGGCCACTCCTAGGGAGAGTAGCAACAGTGCTGAACTTTCTCCATTTATAGACAATGTGTCTTACCGTGGACTGATGAACATCAAGGCTTTCAGAGATACTTTTGTAACCCTTTCCAGCTTTATGCAAGTCAACAATTCGTAATGGTAGGTATTCTGAGAGCTCTTTTGTGTGAGGCATGGTTCACATCTGGCAATGCTTCTTAAGAATAGCAAATTCAAAAGTGGTGTGTATTTGTTATAGGGCAGGGCAGCTTTAACCAACACCTCCAATCTCGTCTCATTGATTGGACTCCAGGTTGGCTGACTCCTGACTCCAATTAACTCTTGAAGAAGTCTTTAGCCTAGGGGTTCACATACTTGTTCCACCCTGCACTGTGAATGTTTACATGGTGTGTTCAATAAAAACATGAAAACATATCATTGTTTGTGTGGTATTAGTTTAAGCAGACTGTGTTTGTCTGTTGTTGTGACTTAGATGAAGATCAGAACTCAATGTATGACCAACTTATGCAGAAATCCAGGTCATTCCAAAGGGTTCACATACTTTTTCTTGCAACTGTATGACTTGGACTCTTCTTGGGTGACTCGGACTTGGACTCGAACACAGGTAATGGTGATTCGGTCACTCCTTGGGTGACTCGGACTTGGACTCGACTACGACTCCCCCTAGGTAACTTGGACTTGGACTCGAAGAGTGGTGACTCGAGAGTGACTTGGACTTGTGAATTGGTGACTTGACTACAACACTGGTATGTGCTCATGTGTTTCAGTGTTGGTGTATAGGCTACTGAATATGCGTCATGAAAGGCAGGTCTTCCTGTAAATGAAATAATTTTTCATACTAAATATCTTGGTTTCTTCTTTTCTAAGTTCTGGTTGACCACTTCTGGGTGCAGTTCATCAAGTTCATCTATTTGCCATCCCTTCAAGTCCGCCAGAAGTGGCAGCAGCACACTGATGGTCTTCTCCAAGGTACTGTCGGGATGATAGTTGATCCTCAGCTTCCACGTGCCCACTGGCCAGTGGGGAAGGTCGTCAAGCTGAATGCCAGTGCTGATGGATGCATCCGGTCGGCTGAAGTTCAAGTCGGGGACAAGACGTACCTGCGACCCTTGGCACGCCTTGTGCAGCTACCAGCTCTACCGGATGACGATGCTGATCCAGGGACTTCTGCTGCACCTTAGGGATTTTATTCTGTTTACATAATAGCTATGCTATTCTGGGGGCGGCTGTTGTAAATTCCCCTTGTTTTCCTTAATCTGCAAAATATTATTCATATTTTAATCAGGCACATTTAGGGACAGCTAAAGTAGCGCAGCTGCGGGTCCTCACTCTGTTTACACATGTGCGTTCATGTCAGGACATTACATGAGGTCATATCATCATCACAGAGAACGCGTTCGTGAAGAATGTAAGCATGCAGATCTTTAATGTTAGGAATGTTATAAGAAGTATGCATAATGTCCTGCTAAGTCAGTGTGTTAGCAAGTCTTTTTATGTCCCGTTTTTGCTGCTATGTTGTTCAGAAAGGAAGCTAATGCTTGCTTGCTAGTTAGCTAAGCTAAGCTATTCAGTGATACAGTGTGTGGATGAGATGCTAACTTAGCCTTTATTAGCTATGTATGAGTTTGCAATGTGTCTGTTTTAGCAACAATTAGTGTTGCTTATTATTAATAACCAGAGTCTGGTTAGTTATTGTAATATGAGCCTTATTTATGTGTTATTTTGCAGAAACCATTCTCTACTCTACATTCTCAAATCTTCATCCTCATCATCCCCATTCGACATCCTGTATGTGATTCTACATCAGAATTGATGTGTTCTGTATTGATGATCAGCACCAAGCTAATATAAAGTTTGAAGGCTGTACTTCCTGTCTCCGTATCAACTCTCTAACCGGAGTGCTGTTTTGGATAAAGCGGCTCCAGCACAAACATCACAACACACACAAGATTCCCCAATAAAACGTATTTTTCATATAATGGAGCTTCCGGTTTTGGGCAAGCTGCGTGTGCATCATTCTAAATCCATCTAAACATTACCATTGGTGAATGGCAGCTATATATGAAAACTACTCTTATTGACATAAATGTTATGATGAATTATCAGTAATCATTTCAAAGTGACACAGAGACATTGGATTAACCTTCAGCAGCGTTTATATGCGTTGTAATGCCATTGAACACAACTTTTGATCAGAAAACAGCAAAGGTAAGACTGACCGATCAGAGCACAGCGGGCTCATTGGGAGGGGGGTCAGGAGCTCCAACAAGCCGTTTAGGACAGAGTGAATACACATACATACTATACAGAGATGCTGTATGAGAAACCAATGTGATTTTGGAACAATGATTCAAAAGACCTCATGAAAGAAAAACCAAGAAGTGAGGATACCCGGCCCGGAGGAAGCCCGGGGTCCCTTTCTGGAGCCAGGCCCAGAAGGAGGACTCGTCGGCGAGCGTCTGGTGGCCGGGCTTGCCACGGAGCCCGGCCGGGCCCAGCCCGAAAAGGCAACGTGGGCAACACCTCCGCTTCTCCGTCCCGCGGGCCCACCATCTACGGGAAACAACGATGGGATCGGGTGCGCTGCCAGAAGGGTGGCAGTGAAAGCGGAGGGTCTCGACGGACCAGACCCGGGCGACAGAAGCTGGCTTTGGGGACGTGGAACGTCACCTCTCTGGGGGGGAAGGAGCTTGTGCGGGAGGTGGATCGTTACCAGTTGGATCTGGTTGGGCTCACCTCTACGCACAGCGTCGGCTCTGGAACCTTACTTCTGGATAGGGGTTGGACTCTATTCTTCTCCGGAGTTGCTCAAGGTGTGAGGCGCCGGGCGGGTGTGGGGATACTCACAAGTCCCCGGTTAGGTGCTTCGTTGTTGGAGTTTACCCCAGTGGACGAGAGGGTCGCCTCCCTACGCCTGCGGGTTATGGGGGGGAAAACTCTGACTGTTGTGTGTGCTTATGCACCCAACAGCAGTTCAGAGTATACGGCCTTCTTGGAGACCCTGGAAAGAGTCCTGTATGGGGCTCCTGAAGGGGACTCTTTAATCTTGCTGGGAGACTTCAACGCACATGTGGGCAATGATGGAGACACTTGGAGGGGCGTGTTTGGGAGGAACGGCCCCCCTGATCTGAACCGGAGTGGTGGTTTGTTACTGGACGTCTGTGCTAGTCATGGATTGGCCATAACAAACACCATGTTCGAACATAAGGATGCTCATAAGTGTACGTGGTACCAGAGCACCCTAGGCAGAAGGTCCATGATCGATTTCGTTATCGTATCATCGGACCTGAGGCCGTATGTTTTGGACACTCGGGTAAAGGGGAGAGGGGCGAGTTGTCAACTGATCACCATCTGGTGGTGAGTTGGGTCTAGTGGCGGGGGCAGCCTCTGGATAGACCTGGTAAGCCCAAACGTGTAGTTCGGGTGAACTGGGAACGTCTGGAGGAGGCCCAAGTTCAGGAGGCCTTCAACTCGCACCTCTGGCGGAGCTTTTCGGGCATTCCTGTGGAGGTTGGGGACATTGAACCAGAGTGGTCGGTGTTCAAAGCCTCTATTGCCGAAGCCGCGGCGGGGAGCTGTGGTCTAAAGGGGCGGTAACCCTCGAACCTCCTGGTGGACACCGGTGGTCAGGGAAGCCGTCCGACTGAAGAAGGAGGCCTTCAGGGATTTGTTATCCCGGGGGACTCCCGAGGCAGTTGCAAGGTACCGACAGGCCCGAAGGGCAGCAGCCTCATCCGTGGCCGAGGCAAAGCAGCGGGTGTGGGAGAAGTTCGGAGAAGACATGGAGAAGGACTTTCGGGCGGCACCAAAGTTGTTCTGGAAAACTGTCCGACACCTCAGGAAGGGGAAGCAGGGAACCATCCAAGCTGTGTACAGTAAGGATGGGACGTTGTTGACCTCAACTGATGGAGTGTTAGGGCGTTGGAAGGAACACTTTGAGGAACTCCTGAACCCAACAACTCCGCCCTCTATGTTAGAGGCAGAGCTGGAGTATGACGGGGGATCAACACCAATCTCCCGAGGGGAGGTCGTCAAACAACTCCACAGTGGCAAAGCCCCGGAGGTGGATGAGATCCGCCCGGAAATGCTGAAGGCTCTGGGTGTTGAGGGACTGTCATGGTTGACACGTCTCATCAACGTTGCGTGGAAGTCGGAAACAGTACCGAAGGAGTGGCAGACCGGGGTGGTGGTTCCCCTTTTTAAAAAGGGGGATCAGAGGGTGTGTGCCAATTACAGAGGCATCACACTACTCAGCCTCCCCGGGAAAGTTTACTCCAAGGTGCTCGAAAGGAGGGTCAGGCCGATTGTCGAACCTCAGATTGAGGAGGAACAATGCGGATTCCGTCCTGGTCGTGGAACGACGGATCAGCTTTTTACTCTCGCAAGGATCCTGGAGGGGGCCTGGGAGTACGCTTATCCGGTCTACATGTGTTTTGTAGACTTGGAGAAGGCGTATGACCGAGTTCCCAGGGAGTTACTGTGGGAGGTGCTGCAGGAGTATGGGGTGAGGGGGTCTCTACTCAGGGCCATCCAATCTCTGTACTCCCGAAGCGAGAGCTGTGTCCGGGTCCTCGGCAGTAAGTCGGACCCATTTCTGGTGAGGGTTAGCCTCCGCCAGGGCTGCGCTTTGTCACCAATCCTGTTTGTAATATACATGGATCGGATTTCGAGGCGTAGTCGTGGGGGAGGGGGTCTGCAGTTCGGTGGACTAAGGATTGCACCACTGCTTTTTGCAGATGATGTGGTTCTAATGGCTTCATCGGTCTGCGACCTTCGGCACTCACTGGATCGGTTCGCAACCGAGTGTGAAGCAGCTGGGATGAGGATCAGCACCTCCAAATCTGAGGCCATGGTTCTCAGCAGGAAACCGATGGACTCTCCACTCCAAGTAGGGAATGAGTCCTTACCCCCAAGTGAGGGAGTTCAAGTATCTCGGGGTCTTGTTCTCGAGTGAGGGAACAATGGAGCGTGAGATGGGCCGGAGAATCGGAGCAGCGGGAGCGGTACTGCAGTCGCTTTACCGCACCGTTGTGACGAAAAGGGAGCTGAGCCAGAAGGCAAAGCTCTCTGTCTACCGGGCCATTTTCGTTCCTACCCTCACCTATGGTCATGAAGGATGGGTCATGACCGAAAGAACGAGATCGCGGATACAAGCGGCCGAGATGGGTTTCCTCCGCCGGGTGGCTGGTGTCTCCCTTAGGGATAAGGTGAGAAGTTCGGTCATCGGGGAGGGACTCGGAGTTGAGCCGCTCCTCCTTCGCGTCGAAAGGAGCCAGTTGAGGTGGTTCGGGCACCTAGTTAGGATGCCACCTGGGCGCCTCCCTAGGGAGGTGTTCCAGGCACGTCCAGCTGGGAAGAGACCAAGGGGTAGACCTAGGACCAGGTGGAGGGATTATATCTCTTCGCTGGCCTGGGAGCGCCTTGGGATCCCCCAGTCAGAGCTGGTTGATGTCGCCAGGGAAAACAAAGTTTGGGGCTCTCTGCTGGAACTGCTACCCCCGCGACCCGAACACGGATAAGGGGGAGAAGATGGATGGATGGATGAATAAATCTATTCTAGTAGACCTCAACAATGGAATTATTATCAGTAGAAATGGCAATGACATGGGACCTTTAAAATGCGCCTCAACGGCGCACGATCTGGCCCCCGGAATGCATGTGACTGTGGAGGCTTCGGTCTCTAAATTCACGTATCTCAGAATAGAGCTACCAATAATCAGAGTTGGCTTCTCAGCGGGTGCCTCGCTGAGTGGGGAAATCTGTTAGATACGTGAACGGGTTGATGGGGACCTGCAGGTCTCGCGTTAAGCCTCTTCTGAACAGTGTAAGAAATAAAATCAATGTTTATATGGCGTCATTTAAATTAAATATACGGTTTTAATTTAAAACTATTTTATTCTGAAAAACCGGAACAACTTCCTGCGAGTAAATATTGTTAGCTTCAATTTTAGGTTAACATTAGCATGTGGCTAAAGACTACGTTTTGAAACAGTGAATTCAAGGTTAAATGACACATAGTGTTGCACACTAAAACACTGTCCTTAACTCTCACTTAGCGACGCGACAATACTGTTATTAGTGAATGTTTAAATAACCACAGACATTAGAATATTATAAAATAGAAAAACTACAGGATTTGCATTGGACACGCCCCCGTTGACGCCGGCCAATAGAAGAAGACCACAGATGACAACAGGAGGAGCAAGCCAATAATCGCTCTCTTCCGCTCTACCCCAGCGCCAGGCAACAGCTGATGGGGAGAGAGCCTCCACTCGCACAATCTCATTTG
Source organism: Pseudochaenichthys georgianus (assembly GCF_902827115.2). NCBI lineage: Eukaryota > Metazoa > Chordata > Actinopteri > Perciformes > Channichthyidae > Pseudochaenichthys > Pseudochaenichthys georgianus. The sequence goes on along the minus strand of NC_047505.1, from coordinate 3,645,169 downwards.
TATATCATCACATTATTTTTGTTTAATTGAATGCTGTTAACTTTCATAAGCTTCCTTGGACTCTTTTCAGTTTATCCTGGTCTTGGGCTTTAGCCTGTTTAGCCCTGAGCCTGTTTTTCAGGTCTCAAGCTCGAAAATGACATTCCCAGAACAAATGACCATATCTTCCCTTCTAAAAAGGTTAAATTAATAATCTTTTTTCTCAAAGTAATGATAAACCTGTGAGTTGTATGTATAAAAGTCAGAATCAATATAGATGTTTTTTATTTTAAAGAAAATTCAGATTGAACATAGTAAAAAACTGTAAATTATAGTGTCCGTCCAAAATGTATTTTGTACTTATCGTGAAAACTACCCTTGGATGATGGTAAGGTAGACTAAAAGCTTTAGGAATCCAAAGTACAGCATATAATAAGTACCCTGTATCCAGATTGATGCAAAACAAGTGACATTTTACCTTTTTAGAGAGGTTTAGCAAAAAGAACTCCACTTCTGAGGTGATTTTTGTGGAAATGGGGGTTTTACCGTTTCTCTGGAACCCAGTGATCGATTTTGGTGATTGACATCTCTTTCTGACTGTTAGAGCCAATATAATCGTAGGGGAATCTCCCCACTCACACACATGCTGGCGGGCAGCACTGCAGCGGTCGGTAAATGCCGCTGAAACACATTAATGAATAATGAACCACGGCACTCTGGAGAAAAGTATAAGGGTTGAGAAGTAGTTATTTAATTTAATTTGGCTTCATATGATTAAAAGCAACATGATCATCGACCCAACGCCGTTGGGGAGAAAATCAGCGACGTAAACGGTGACGTCATGACACAGCCACGGCAGCTCTGGGCGGTGTGAACAAAACGGGGGCTGAAAAGAAAAACCGGTTCCGAACCAGAAGAGCGCAAGCACGGAGCTAGAACGGGAACCGCGTTGGTGTGAAAGGAGCATTACTTTCAAAAATGCGGAGCCGGGCTTCTATTGCTATGATTGCCGCCTCCAACCAATAGCAACTACATTTAACACATGTACCGGTACCAGTAAAGGAGGTAGGGAAGTAACCGAACATGAGACAGGTAGAGCAAGAAAGAGCACCCGAGGGTGGGGGAAATAGCCAGGACCATTGGGCTGTGGGAAAATAGGGATGACCCCGCCATGGCTAGCTATCAAGCTAAAGTAGCTACCGTTAGCAAAACCCGAAAGGAGTGTAACCAACTGTGGAGTTACAGTCGCTAAGAGAAGGAGAGTTGTGAGTGCTTAAGCTATTGTAACATGTGATTACAACGTCAGGTAACTGCCGTGATCAATAATTTTAACACGATCGATTTAAGTTAAGATAATATAAGCTATCAGCAGTAGAACAGACACACAGGATACCCGGAGGTGACAACCATGGGCGTAATTTCAGAATCCCATTTGTGTCCCCCCCCACGCAAGCGGTCATCGTCATGAAGGAGCGTGTGTGTGTGGCACGAGCGCATCTTGTGAGAGAGAGTTACGGGTGTTGTTGTTAGCATTTGGTGCTAGCTCGGAGCTAACGGAGATTAGTAGCTGTTTCAACAATAAGGAGAGGGAGAGCTCTTTCCTGTCGGACTCAGAGAGATAACGTCAGCTCAGGGAGGTAAAGGACTCTGAGTGATTAGATTGTAAACTTTAGTCTAACTTATCTCAGTGGGTCTCAAATGGTTTGGTCATCTATGTAAATAAATATTCCCATATATGTAATATTAGTAGTATATAAAATAAGTTAAGAAATTCTTCCAATGTGTACTATAGGTCAGTACAAAAATAAAAAAAACTGTTTGAAAGGGGAGTGATTAGTCAAAAATGCATAAATTAAAAGAAATAATGCAGACTAGGTAGGAGAAAAGGAGTCTATCAATGATTTGTTATTGGTTGTGAGCATATTTTAATGTTTTTTGATTATTGAAATATATACAGTTCTGTTTCATATGAGTGTTGAGAACTGTATCCATAACTCTCTTAATGTTGCCCTCAAAGTGCACCAGATTGATGCATTTAGCTTAAATTTAAAGAAAAACATCTTCCTGGGGTGCATGCCCCCGGACCCCCCTAGAGGATGTGAGGTCATCACAAATAAAACAGGTTCACATGGATAGGATACTAGATAAGTGTGCAAACTCATTATATACACTACACATTTTTCTTGGATTTGTTAACACTATAGTCCCTAATATATTTATAGAAAGGGAGGAAATGGAATTAAATTGAGAAAATGTTTCATTGCGGAGGACCCCCTGTTTCGTGTCCCCCCCACTTCTCAAACCAAAGTTACACCCTTGGTGACAACAACAACAACCGGAAGTGACAACACGCTTACTGCAATAAGCGTTCCACCTCGAACAAAGGGAGGCGGGACTTAGCTCATTAGCATAAGTAGGAGAGGTGTGACCTGTCACACCACCCGTCACTTCCATGCATACTAATGTCATGGAAGCGGCATCCTTACTACTACTCACCTGCATTCACACTAAAAAAAAACTTCAATATGTCCAAAACTCAGCTGCCCGCTTGCTCACCTCCACCCGACGCTCCGACCACATCACCCCTATCCTCCATGACCTCCACTGGCTCCCCATCAAACACCGCATTGACTTTAAAATATTACTTTTCACTTTCAAAGCCCTCAACAACCTTGCCCCCCACTACTTCTGTGACCTCATCCAACAAAACCACCCCACACCGTCGCCTCAGGTCTGCTGAAGCTAACCTACTGCAGCCCATCAGGACAAAGCCTCCGGACCTGGGGTGACAGAGCCTTCGCAGCAGCCTCCCCCACACTCTGGAACTCCCTCCCCAACCACGTCAGATCCGCCAACACTCTCACATCATTCAAACAATCCCTCAAAACTCACCTTTTCATTATTGCATTCAACTCCTACTCAACTAATCCCTTGCCCTTATTCCTCCTAGTTTAGCACTTTCTACTTTTGTTGTTATTTTGTTTTACTTACTTGTAAGCGCTTTGAGCACCAGGAAAAGCGCTTTATAAATGTAATGTATTATTATTATTAAGGTCTACAACACCCAGTTGTATTTGTGAATGAAGCTCCATCTCATGGTTAAATCCTGTAATTGAACAAATGGGGAAATGGGGAAATTTGGCAACGCGCTCTTATCAATTGGCAACGCCCTAGTCACTGGGATCTGCTGGGTTTTCTGTTGGAATCCACTGGGTGGAGTCCTATGTGGAGTGCTACATCTGTATGTAGGGAAACAAGTAGTAAAGTGCAGACTTAATCATAATATAATATAAATGTATACATCCAACAGTATAAGGCAGGGATGGGCATATATATATATTTGTTTACTTGTAGTACTGATACCGTCCACTAGACTCCTAGTTACGTCGCGAGCTGCGTACATCATTTTTTTCAGCAGCCAAATACCGCAAAATAATCTTTTTGTTTGTGTGTATTGTGTTTTTTTTCCCGGGGAAACCCTCACAAGAAACACCAACTGTTGTTATGGCTCCTGTGATCTTAAGTTACCGCTTGTAATTATGCCTTTACAAGCTTAAAGAGCCTGTGACACGAGTTTCCCCTTCATCCAAACCCATACTTTGAGTAAATATTGTCCCCCTTGAAAACCGTTACTGAACTGATTTTGGATATTTGTACTTTGATAACCATTAATCTGCCCTTCAATGTTGAACATTTTCTGGATCTTCTCGGGGATTCTTCAAGTCCCGCCGCGTGACGTCATTGCGGGCACAGAGCTCCAGCTGCACCGTTCATGATCCCAGGCATCTGCATGTAAACGCACGACGGCGCACACAGCAGCAAGCTCAGACAGCGATGACAGTTTAATTTTTGAACGTGTCTGAGAGCTCATGAGGCTGAAGGATCGGAAAGTGATACTCATGATGACATTGTAGACGATTGGCTATATGCCCTACCGATTCGAACCATATGCCTTTGAATCAGGTGAAACGAACTCCGCGTCGGACAGTGGAGATGACAACCCGCCCGACGATCGCCAGATACCTCTCGATCTACAACGCCTGAACAATGTGGAATGGTTTGTAAACTATTTTATTTACGGAGCCAATGGGGTTGAATGGACTACGTTGCAAATGTATTATCTTTTCAATTTACACACGGCATCTATTGCACGTCTGTCCGTCCTGGGAGAGGGATTCCTCCTCTGTTGCTCTCCCTGAGGTTTCTCCCATGTCCCCTTTAAACTGTGGGTTTTCTCCGGAAGTTTTCCTTGTACGATGTGAGGGTCTAAGGACAGAGGTTGTCGTATTGTCATACTGATATTCTGTACACACTGTGAAGACCACTGAGACAAATGTAACATTTGTGATATTGGGCTATATAAATAAACATTGATTGATTGAATGGGGTGGTCTACAAATTGTGCATAATAATTATATTTCCCCTGCTAATCTATAGCTTCTGGAGTAAAATATATTCCATTAGGCAACAATTAATTGTTGGCTTCCTATTAATTAATGCATGTTAATAAAATAAAGATGTGGTAAATTACAAACAGCAAATATGTGATGAATCATGTTTACAATGATTTTTATCACACACAATATACCACATTTTACTGATGTTTATTACAATTCATGCAGCATTTCTAAAAATACAACTGTTGTTTTCAAGGTGCACATGTGGATGCTGCAGAGCAGACGACCTGGAAACAGTACAGGAGTGTGTATGCTGCAGAGAGCTGGCAAAGGTCCAGGCACTCAATGGCAACCATGGGGGGTCCTGCATCACACAGCACCCTGGATTTGAGGCAGTCTGCCTAAATGAATATGTGCTGGACGTGGCCTATTCATACTACCAGCAGAACCATGGCCACCCTCAACAAACCCCCACACGAGTATGTATAATCTGACAACAAATTAAACTTCTGATGTGCAAATACTATACACAGTTCATACCATATTGATGCAAGTACACTGATGACAATACCACTACAGATGTTAGCTTGCCCACTGAAACATTACTACTTGAAGTGGTAACAGACATCTTTCACTGTGACTTTTGTGAGCATTTGCCATAGTACTTATTATATTTGCCACATGTTACGTTCCCTACTGGACTAAGGGAACCAAAGAGAAGTAACAAAACACAAAAACAACCGGGCAAGAGAAAAAGGAGAGGAAACCGGTTTGTGAAGCCACAAGATGGACTTTTAATTAAACAAAGAGAAAGAGCTCACCAGCCAACTTGCAAAATAAACTATAACAACTTTCTTTAAACAGAAAGTGACTACATTAAACAAGGTACACTGGAGCACATCTCACACATGCAGCCAGAGGAGAGGGGAGCGGGCCACTGCAGCCTTCCTCAGGTCCTTTATGGCGGTCCTGATTGGTGATGGGAGCACCTGGGGGAGAGGCTGCAACTGGATGAGAATCATGGAGAGAGAGAGAAACACACACACACACACACACACCAGCACCCCACTATGGCACGTAACCACACATCACAAAACTATTTTACAGAAATGAACATCTTACACTTCGTAATGTAATGCATATTAAAGCTAATAACTCACTCTCCCTATGTTTTTGGCCCTACAGACGTCGACGCTACAACTGGCTACCGCCAATTGGTACGATGGTGCTGGGGATACCTCGGCAGCAAATCAGGGTACCACTGCCTGCCTGTGTCGTGGTGAGATCCGTGATACCTTCCCATCACCCGACTACCAGGGATTTCAAGAGCCACAGCCAGAAACCTGATGAACCTAATTTATTTCTTGAAGCAACTTAGGTGTTGCTTCACAAAGTCTGCTTTCTTGGGATGTGGGAACTCGGCACAAAGTGGGGGTGGCACAATCACTGGTTCCACTGCGAACTCTGCCTCAACATTCTCCTTGTCTGTGCACTCCTTCACTCCTTCACTCCTTCTGCCAGGAGTTCTTGGGCATATTCTGCAAGTGCCAATTGAAATAGTTCAAGACATGCTGTTGCAATTTTGTAATTGATTCTTGCGTCACTTCACAATAGTCATGCCCATCACTAGTGCTGCGTACCGGCAAGCCGAACCGGTACTGGACTTGTAAAAAGTTTCGGTTCAAGTCCGGTTAAAACCGGAACGTCGGGAACCGGTATTTGGACTCGCAAAAAAACTAGCACTTACGTATATTCTGGTGTCTGTGGTTATTTAAACATTCCCTGATAAACGTTATTCAGTGTCAATAAATGAGTGCTAATCCCAGTGTGCTCAGTGTACAATTTCACCTTCGATTCACCGTTTGAAAACGTAGCATTTCGTCACATGCTAATGCTAACCGGAAGTGAATAATTTTCAGAATAAAAGTATTAAGTTAATAGTGTGAACTTCCAGTTTTTTCAGAATAAAACTGATTTAAATTAAATAGTGTATTTAATTCAAAATTACGCCATATCAACATTGATTTTAATTTCTAACAGTATGTATGTACATCATAATGTACACATGTAGAGTTGTAGAAAATACATGGTGTACAGACAGTACAGTACACTCTGACTGTACAGTCACTACAGTTTAGCCTATACTGTACATAGTAGGTGTGTAACAGTGTAATGTGTATAGTCTACTCTACACTCAACGTTTTAGGGATTTAGGCTCAGTCAGCTCAGGGACTGTTTGGTTACTTTAGTTTGGTAAATGAAATAAATGTTTGAACTTTGTAGTAGTTCACTGTAGTTGCTGTCATAAGTCATTTGTAGACTAAGTGGCAAAACGTTTTTTTTTTACATTTGTACTTTGTAGAGAAATGTGGACACAAGTTAGATGGGAGCACAATAAACCTGATGAGTTTGAATTTGAGTTAATTATTGTTAATTTTCAATTGATAATTAGCTCACAATAAGTTCACTTTAGTTACTCACACAACTTGACACAAGACATGGGTTGAGGTCCGGACTTATAAGTCCGGACCTCAACCTGAACCTCTGGACTTGAGTCCGGACCTGAACCTGAATGTGAGTCCAGGTACGCAGCACTACCCATCACTGTGCAAACCTTACTAAATGCACAAATGCCTTAATGAATTATCTCTGTCTGCGGAAGGAATTGGTAATGTTACAAGGCTGTATGTTACAGAATGTCACTGATACAATGTGCATGGCAACCACATCATGTTGTCTTTACTTTTTCTTTATTACATTATTACAAATTTCACTCACAATAGGTTGGACTTTCCAACACTCTGCGAAGTACTGCTGCTCCCTTTCTACCCTTTGGGTACTTGATGCTATACATGGCTTCCCCAGCCTTTGTCACGCCTTGTACCCGGTTGGGCATTTTTCAATTGAAGTGGAGGGCTGCAATCAGTATCCTGCGATAAGAATTGGAGCATAATTATGTCTTAATATTTGTTTATTACTGGGATTCATACAAACTGGGAGGGGGGGGCTTCCTTCCTTTTTACAATTCTTATAAGCATGTGTACCTGTGTTACTTTTAAAACAGAATTTAACATACATTTGCAAAATACTTCGATATTTCATTTCAATCCAGCCTCTTGTCAATGAAGTTTCTCAAGGGCTAGTTTCATATAAAATATGTGTTATTGCTAGACCTCATGGTTATTTTAAAACACTGCAAGCCGGATCAATGGTGATAAACTTACCGACAAAGCATTCCTGTGTCGGAGAAGACATTCATCTTCGGCGCAAACTGGATAAGGAGGCTGTGGAATCCCTCCACTGCTGATGTTTGGGAGCCCCAGACAGCTTCAACATGTCGTTACACAGGGTTTTGTTGCACACCAGCGTCTCCAATTGGACTGCTGCCTTGGATGCTGAAAAAGATTTTAAAAGTTTACCCTATGGAAACTTGCATATAGCATATTTACATACCACTGCAAATGATGAGGTTGTATTTAAATGCAAGAACCTGTTTTAATACGACTGTTTGCCATTTTGGATACCTTTGATCCCATATTATATAACCTATATTATATAACAGAAAAAAATCCCTCATATTTATTTTCTTTGGTCCCTAACATTTCTGTTTTGGGACTGCACAAACAATTGTTGCTGATTACTGGCAACTGATTATATTGATCCATTATCAGTAACTTAAAATGTGTAGCCATGTATATTACAGTTCAGGATTTGTATATAGTATATGCTAATTATATATTACATTTGGGAAAAAAACCACTCACATGGTTCCAGCCATTTCTTGTGGGACTCCCTCCCCTCCAGCCTGCCATGGATTGTGTCCTTGTGTTCTGCACGTTTTTCTCCCATGTGCGCTGACGCTTGACATCTGTGGGAAAGCTATGGATGCTGATGTTTAGTTCGTCATTTGCTGTATTGGAACACCCAGACACAACGCATCGTCGAACCATTCTTACTGATGACAACACACTTTGCCCGTGTTTGGATCTCACGCTGCACAGTGAAACGTTCCCGCAATGACGTCACTTCCGGCTTCCCCCCAAACCTCAAAATGAGTCGAAGGAATTTTCCCGCGATGTTCGAAAGTATTGATATTTATCAAAACGGTATCGCTTTTTCTTTTTTAAACTGACGGTTCGAGATTACTAGTAGCCCAATATTTCATTGCACAACAGTTGTTGGGTGGCTGTCACAGGCTCTTTAAAGGTTGTATTTATCATCTGAATTTGGTGAAACAAGTTTAATATTCTAAAAACCAAGACTTTTTGTATTTGAAATCATATGAAAACAAACGGACCTTGTCGTGTTATCTATGATTACTATATGCCTTTCATTCATAATGTCAGCGGGAGGGAGGGGGAGCGGCGCTGAGGAACAGCAGAGTGCGGGCTGACGGGTGTCTGTGTGGACACTCCCCTTGTTGTGCGTCAGCAGAGAGAGGCTGCAAGTGTCTTAGGTTCCAGTTAGACAGCTAATGTCTGGGTTAGAGTTCATGACTTCATGTTTATCTAATGGTTCATCTCAATGCACACACATTTTCCGTGTTTTCCAATAGTTTAAAATAGTTGTATTCCACTGTTTAATAACCTGTTCAATACAAACACCACTTGTACAAATTATATAACATTTCTGTGAACTGATATTTGTTTAGTGGCTTATTAGAGGATGTTCCCTGAAAGATTGAAAAATGTCAATGAAGATGTCAGTCTTAGTATATTTGTTAATAATTACATACAATACATGGAATTTGTGAGTGTGTTCCAAGTGAATCTGCGGCCCCCTGGTGGCCAGTACATAAATAATGTGGCCCCCAACACCATCCAAGTTGCCCATCCCTGGTATAAGGCATTATAGAAGAGTAATACAAACATAACTGATACAAACATAACTGAGGGACCGTATTGACAATTTTAAATACTATGAATAAATATGATTATGCCATGGAAAATATAGTTGTTTGGACAGTTTGATAAATACAGATAAATCGGGATGATGGAAGTGAAAAAGTCAGTCACTGAGTATCCAAATGTGTGTGTGGTGGGGGGGGAAAGAGAGGAGCTGTCTTCCTTCAGAGTTCAGCCAGGTGATAGCATAGGTGGGGCGTAACACTATATCAAGGCCTCTCATTTAACAATTCCTTAGAGTCCATCAACAGCAGCCAGTGACATGCTCAGAACTCTCCCTTCGTGGTTTGTCCTTCTACAGCAGTGTTTCTCGAACTTTTTCATACCAAGGACCACTTAACCAATAAAAAAACACTCAAGGACCACCGAACTCCACAAATATTCAAAAACAATAGACCTGCTTACCACTCCAACAGTTTATAACAAAGTACAGCCTAATAAAGACAGCTTAACCTTCTCTATATCGCCTCGTTCACACCTTAAATCAACAATACAAATACAGATGTAATAAGCATTTCGTTCAAATGCGATTTTAAATGCTCACAGATTTTAAACCTCTTATAAAATGTAGACTACATTTATTACGGAGTTTATGTCCGAGCCAACAGACTCACAGATCGTTGGCTACTGAGATATGCAAAATACACCGCATGTAGTACGGCACAAACCTCCGCTGTGGATTTTCAAAACTATGGTTGCAGGCCCAAGTTTAACTCTAGTCTAAGCCATTTTTTTCGCATGTTAGGCTCGCCTGGGCTTTTTTATTGTAAAAATGCTATTAAAACATGAACCTTGGTGACCATCGGGCTGGCCTGCATGGTCTGCCTCCAAAAACAAATAAAAAACCGTTTATGCAGCCCCAACAACAGCCTCTGATTCATCAACAGACTTCATGCAATGCTTCATTGGATGCATATATTAGATAATAATCTCTATCTCACTCCTAAAACATCTAAATCTACTTCCAGCATGGATAAATGTTCATAAAAGACATACATTGTTTGTTTTATACGGTTCTTGAAATAAAATAAAAAACGTTTTTCAAGAACATATTTCAAATCGCCTGAAAATGGTACAGACAAGTGGCAACATGTGACGAAGGTGTTGCACTGGGCTATATCATGCAATCGAAATAACTTAAGCTCGCTCCATTGCGGAGATATTCCCGCAAGAGTGCGGAAAACTTAAATGTATTTATTTATTTAAAATGTGAAATGTTACCAATATACTCACGGACCACTAGGGGGCGGTCACGGACCACACTTTGAGAAACACTGATACAGTTATGTTTATTAGCTGGGATACCAACCTGTGCAGCTCTCTGGCAGGATTTATTTTTCAATCTCCAAAAATGTTATGTTTATGGTATGTATATCTGCTTCTTTTTTTTAGATAATCTTAGCTTGTCAAATGAGGGTTTATTCTTATGTGTCCATTTCACTATTATATTTGTAACCATAGATGACGAGATGTGGTCACTGAGTCAGGGAAGCACGTCTAAAGGTGCGTTCACAGCCGACGTGAAGCACATTTTTTGAGTATCCTGATTACATGTTAAGTCAATGCAAAGATGCGGATAGACGCAAATTCGCCCAGTGCTTTATTTCTGTCTGTATGACGTTATCGTGAGTGTGGTTAAAGTTACCGCTACCGTTGTAGCTGCTCGGATAACACACTCACTATCATACAGACTTAAAATAAGTAGCCATGCCATAGACAGACTTGGGTCTGTACATTTATAAACACTGATATGTGTCCAGTTGAGGAACAGTGAGCTCTGTGTGCTGCTGTTACGTTTTCTGATTTTTTTAACGTCAGTGACGACAGGCTGAGATTCTCACCGCTGATTGGCTTTTGCGAGGCAGTTTCATGTAGATGTATTGCTCAAGTTTAAAACATGTAACTCTTGCGAATTAAGCTAGGGCGCGTTATTCGCTTTGCATACACTCTACATGTATCACGACGTGTAAAAAGTTGGCTTGGAGTCTGGGTTGAACGCCCTTGACTGTTCACCTCTCGTCTTTGTGCTACAGTGCTGCTCCAGATACTTCTTACACTGAATCTTAGAACACGTGTTGTTATGAATTCTGAACTCAGGGTAAATGAATGATGCTCCAAAACAAAGATTGCTTCTTTAGCACCGGCACATATAACTGAGTGGTGTACATTTTATTTCTCAGCTTCTCTCTCCAATCTCATCCACCATTGTTTTATCTGTAGGAGGTGGTATTCAATTACTAATGCAATTTGCTGTGTAATGTGTTGCCTTCTGGCATTTCTAGCTCAACACTAAAGCATTGTATGAGTGTTCTTATCTTTATTCATGTGTCTTGCCACCAATCTGACCCTCCCACTGAGCCCCCCCCACCTCTCCTCCTGCCGCCTATTATGTCTCTGTATCAAAAGGTTGTGACCTTTCCAAATCATTAAGACTTCCTACGAGCTGCTTTTATGGCTCCTCTGACTGCAATACAGAGATCTCTTTCCCTCTCACCACACTTGATAGAATGTTACATTTCACAGCTGCCGGAGGTTCTTTGAAGTCGGCTCCAATGAGTGATGTCGATATAAAGATTTGTCCTTCAGATGCTGTTATTCCTCAAAGACATTTCCCTTTCAGAGTTAATTACAGTTTATTTCAATTGCTAAAACACGTTTTGAAAGCAGGGCTCATTTTCTCAAAACACTAAACACAATTCACAAAACCACACACCTCATATATCTTGCAAAATGAAGCACTGCACTCCAAAACCAAACTTTTGCACCAAAGGGCACAGACTTCATTTATAGTACAAGACACTTTGTCCAACCGACTACACACTGCGGTGCTTTATCTAAAGCAGTGGTTCCCACCTTTTTTTTACCAAGGCACCCCTGAAAATATTTCTCGACCCCAAGGCACCCCAACTTTTTGTAGATTTAAACACTTCAGAGCTTAAACTAAAAACAATAAATACACCATAAATTGGTTTTCAAATGTGTATTTAATTGAATAGAACATTTTATAGAACAAATAATGTATTCATACACATAATAACAAGAACTAGACTAAAAATGTCAACACCATTTCTATGATGAATTCAATATTATAAACAGGCCTACTAAGTAGGCTCTTTTGTTTTGGCTGAAAATAGTAGGCCGACCTGTGTAAAAACACGAATACATACAGTTATTATTTTACATTTGGATTTCAAAAGAGGCAGGCCTATGATCACTTAGATTAAATAATAACTTAATAGAATTGGAGGGATGAAACAATGCCCTCTGACCTGACTGTGGTCATGTGACTCATCAACCACATCCCAAATATGAAACGTTCTGCATTTCGCTATCCAGATAATAGATTAGATTAGATAGAGTTTTATTGTCTCCCTTAGGAGAAATTTCTCTTGGGCATCGAGATAATACACATAAAAAAACATTCAGGTCAATCAGTCATAGATACAGAACAGAGATCGCATATATCACATGGCAAAGAAACAACAAGAAACATACAGGTACCGAACTTTCCCTATTGCACATACATAATCAAATTGCACTTTCCCTATTGCATTCATACTGTACATAATCAAATATTGCACTTTTCCCTATTGTATTCATACACAAATCAATATTGCACTTTCCCTATTTCACCTATGCATAGTGTCCGACAAATTGCACATATCCCTATTGTGTCCATATTTACACACAATGCACTTCCCCTATTTAACCTTCTCGATTGCACAAACTACACTGTAAACATTGCACCTCCCAACAACTCCTAACAGCATAATCACAGTTATTTCTGACTGTTCAGCAGCTTGATTGACAGCGGAACAAAGGAAAACTTATACCTGTTCAATTTACAGTTTGGTAATCTATACCTTCTGCCCGAGGGCAGCAACTCAAACTCTCTATACAGGATGTGTGTGGGGTCGCATGTGATTTCACGGCCTTGCTTTCTCACCATCTCCTCAAATATCTCCTGAAGAGAGGATGGTGGAAGCATGCCAATTATTTTTCCAGCCCTTTTTATCAAGCTCTGGAGTTGTGATTTAGATTTAACTGACAAGTTACCAAACCATGTTGTGATGCCATAACGAATAATAGACTCAATTGCTGCCCTGTAGAACATTAACATGATGCATGCATCCACTCCATGAACCCACGCAGAAAATACAGGCGCTGGCTTATCTTTGAGCTGCCTGATCCACCTGACGGGCCCAGCCTAACTGAGCATCAAAATAAATCCCCAAATATTTAAAACGTGTAACCTGCTCAACTCCCTCCCTGTTGATAAGGATGGGGCTGTGATCACCTGCTGACCTGGGGTCAAAGATCATTTCCTTTGTTTATTTAACATGTAACACCAGGTTGTGCGCCTCACACCACTTCACAACCTCTTCAATCTCAAGTTTATAAAGAGAAATGTCTGAGTCTCTAGTCAGTAGACTAAGTATGGCTGTGTCATCAGAGAGCTTTATAATGTGGTTGTGTGTGTGCTGACTCCTACACTCATTTGTGTAGAGTGTGAAGAGAAGAGGCGAGCTAACGCAGCCTTGCGGTGCCCCTGTGCTTATGACCTGTGTGTCAGAGAGGGTCGAGTTTACTTTCACCTGCTGCTGTCTTTCAGTTAGGAAGGAGTGGTACCATCTGATTAAGTAAGGGTTCACATCCATCTGTTTGAGCTTCTTTAACATCATTTGGGGAAGAATAGTATTAAAAGCTGAGCTAAAGTCCATGAACATTAATCTAGCATAAGCTAAAGGGTTTTCCAGGTGTTTTAGAATAAAGTGAGTTGTAGAGGTCAGCGCATCATCTGTACCTCTACCATCGCTGTACGCAAACTGGTAGGGGTCCAAGAGGTGTTGCACCTCAGTTCGCAAGTTCCCTACAATAATCCGTTCCAGTGACTTCATAACTATTGAGGTCAAAGCCACTGGTCTGAAGTCGTTGTTGTCATGTGGGCATGGTTTTTTTGCAACTGGTATGATGACAGCTTTCTTCCATATTTGAGGGATGCTTCCCGAGTCAGCAGAGAGCTGGAATAATGGACTCCAGGCAGGGGTGAGCTCGTCTGCAAACGTTTTCAGCAGGAGTGCCGAAATACCGTCTGGCCCACTGGCCTTCTTAGTATGCAGTTGTTTGAAAACCCTGGCCACAGCACTATCATCAATTATTATTCTTCTATTGTGTATTGGGTCACAGGTTAAAGAGGTTGACAAGTTATTACATGCATCAATGTTGGAAGCAGAATTAATATCAAAACGTTTGTAGAAATTGTTGAGTTCATTTGCTTTGTTAAGCTCATCCAGAACATGCATCTCCCTCTTGCCGGAGTTCATATTTGTAATTTCTTTCACAGAGTCCCACAGTTCTTTCGAGTTCTTGGTTGAGAAAGCCTCTCGGACACTCAGACTATGTTGCTCTCGGGCTTCTTTAAGTTTCTCCTTTAGATCTCTTTGAGCTGATCTCAGTTGTATAGCATCGTTCTTTTGAAAAGCAATATTTCTTCGTTGGATACACTGATTAATATCCGATGAGATGTAGTCTTTATTGTTTGGATATATCCTAATGGTCTTTTTTGGCACAACAGTATCGACACAGAAATGAATGTAGTCTGTGATGGTCTCAGCGATAATATCGGTGTCGTTGTCCTGGTAGAATACTTCCCAATCTGTGGCCAGGAAGCAGCCACTTAGCTTTTCTTTATGCTCATCCTGCCATAGACTGACAGTTTTAGAGACAGGTTTACTTCTCTTGATGGCAGCCTTAAAGGTGGGGATTAGCTGGACGGTGTTATGGTCCGAATTTGAAAGGGGGGGTCTAATCCGAGCAGCATACGCATCTTTGATGTTGCCATAACATTTGTCCAGTATGTTATTTTTCCGGGTGCCATTTTTTACGTATTGCTGGAATCCCGGAAGTGCTGGTTCTAGCTTACAGTGATTGAAATCTCCAATAACAAATATAGGTGCATCAGGTTTGTTCTTTAATACTGATTGACAACGTCATAAATCATACAAGAAAGGCATACAAATTAACATCCAAACATAAACATTTCTCAGACCGTTACACGTGCGACACTTGTGCCTGCTTTTGTGAGCAGAGTCCGATGCGTGGGGGGATAGTGGACAGCGCAACGCGGAGGTCCTGCTCCACTGCCAGCCGGGTGCGGGTCTTGTTGTTGACATATGCGAGTGAGGAAAACGCCAGCTCACACAAGTAGGAGGTTGGAAACTGTAAAAGCACCTTGATGGCACTCTCTGAGAGGGATGGATACTCGTGTCCCTCAAGCAGCCAAAATATATCCAGACGTATTCCCCGTGCTTCAGTTTCAGGGAGCGGTCCATAGATAGCTCTGCGAGTTCATTCTGAGCTCTGCTGTTTAAACTTGTGGCTGATATTAATGACAGAGGATTAAACGGATCCCGGAGCCAATCGAAGTCTTCATTTATGGGAGGGAATATGACTCAAACCTCTCCTCCAGCACTCTCAGGTGAGCAGCTACAACTTGTAGAAAGAATGCTGTCTTGTGCGCTGGGTCACTGGATGTCAGCGGAAACATTTCAATGTTTTTCTTGGCGACTTTATTTTGCCACAGTCTTAACTTGGATCGGAAACCATTGAGTTTGTCTGTGGCTGTCAGGATATTCTCATTTTTCCCTTGCATTTTGATGTTGAGGTGGCTAAAGATATCTGCCAGATATGCAAGCTTAACCCACCACGATTCATCATCCATGTGTTCTTTGTAGGGTAAGTCGTGCTCATTTGCAAATGCAACAAGTTCGTCGCGGAGCTCGGAGAAACGGGACAGCACCTTGCCCCGTGACAGCCAGCGGACCTGCGTGTGCAGTAAAAGGCCATGGTGCTCAGCCCCCATCTCATTGCACAATGTGCTGAACAACCGCGACTTCAGTGGACGGGACTTGATGTAGTTCACTATTTTCACAGCTTGTTCTATTACTGCAGTGAGGTCTGGTGGCATAGCTTTGGCGACAAGGGCTTCTCGGTGTAACATGCAGTGGGTTATCTGCAGTGTTGTAGTGGGGATTTTTTTACTGGGGGGACGCTATTTTAAATTAGGTCATCCCAAACAATGCCAAACAAGTGCGCACGCGCGCAGTGCACTCACAAAACGGGCAGACAGGTCCACAGAAACTACCGGTATGCTTAGTCCTACTTTACTTACTGTACTGCAAAAAGCAGACGGCGCTGTGCTCAACAGACACACACAGACTCAAAACCATGGACACACTGGCCCATACGTTACATAAACAATGTATAGGCCTAAATTGCATAAACTACAGTATTGCAACTAAGCAGACAGCGCTGCTTTTCTCTCTCTCTATCTCCACTTTCAAAATCTATTTAAAACTCATAACAAACAAACAAAATTCCCAAAGTTGTCCTGAAATTAACTTATTAAATAAACAAAACGAAAAATATATATAGCCTACTAATGCAAACATTGAATCTGGACTGGAGATTATTCTGATTAGGCCTAGCCTACATTGCAAATAAGCAGACAGCACTGCTTTTTCACACACACACACACACACACACACACACACACACACACACACACACACACACACACACACACACACACACACACACACACACACACACACACACACACACACACACACACACACACACACACACACACACACACACACACACACACCTTGCGTTTTTAAGACTGTTACATCAGATATGGATGAACAAACTTTGCAGCCCAGTTTCCCAGCTTTGCAGTCTATCCACGGGTATGTCTCTTGTTTCCTCCGCCACATCTCCTCCGTCCATACCTCTGGGAAAGGTGAGCTTGAGCTAGCCAGGGGAACGTTGCTAGCGCAGCTAACGTGCACGTTAGCTAGCATTATCCACGTCTTTAGGCGGCTCTTGTGATGATGTACTGTAGTACTAGTAGCAGCTTCACTTGTAGCTTCGGTGCTGCTAGACTCTTTCTTCTTGTGAATTATATTCTTTTTAGAAAAGAAGTCAAGTAAAAAATGTTTGCCTGCCATTATAGAGCTTTTTCGTTAGCGTTCTTGAGGGAAAGAGCTGCCGCAAAATCGGCGGGCGGTAAACTGGCCGTGGGTGTGTCACTGACACACCCCCAGCTCGCCGCGGGGTCACGAGCGTGATGACTAATCATAATTCTTTAAGGAAATCGTTTTTATTTTTGATTATAATTACTGTGAAATGTATTATGTTTTTGTCATTATTACAACAAATACACACTTGCAACTGATAAGACTGGCAATGATTTTATATGTATTGGACTATTACAAAAAAGATCATGCTCCAAATAAGTGGGGGTACGGCGTACCCCCGCGTCCAACGCCCACTACATCACTGGTTATCTGTACATCGGGATTTACCTGTCTCACTTTATTTACAAAGCCTTTCACCCTCCCCGTCATTGAGGCAGCCCCGTCGGTGCAAATGCTGTGGCACATCCCCCAGTGTAGACCCTGTTCTGTCAGGTAATCAGCTGTGGTCTTGTACATTTCCTCTCCGGTCGCATGTGTGTGTAACTCTTTGCAAAAAAAGAAGTTCTCCTCAATGGATTCTCCGTCAACGTATCTCACATTGACAGTGGCCACTTATGTCTGTTGAATCATCAACTTGCAGAGCGAATCACTTCTCTGTATTTTTTCAGTTAGGACAGTTTCTATGATGCGACGTTTGATTGTATTGTTGGATAATGGAATTTTATCGATTTCTTTTGTAGCATCTGGCCCTATCATTACCCTGACAATTTCCTTACATGCCGGTAGAATGAGGTTTTCCGCGATAGTGTGGGCCATTTTTGCCTTGGCGATTAACTCAGCAACCAAATAGCTGGCCTCTTGTGCTTTGTCAGAGACACGTAGAGACGAAAGCATACGTTGACTCTGCTTCTCATTTTGTGATTTCAGTCTCTGGAAATACTCAATGTCCTTGGAATTATAAGAAGGATGTTTTGTGCTAAAGTGTCTTGCTAGTTTACTTGGCACCATTCCTTCGTTGGATAATTTTTCTCTGCAGATTAGGCATTCTGGCGTCGGGCAGTCAGCATCCCCAGTCCAGGAGAAACCATACCGAAGGTAGCTTTCGCTGTACTGTCTGCTTTTAGACTTCTTTTGCACTGCTGTTCCATCATGTTCTGTCATCCCTGCCTGTGTTGTTGAGGGCTGGGGTGCTTCTTTATTTATTGTCACTACGTAACGATCCATCTTGTAATTATTTGGCGCGAGGATAGAAAGTTGCTCTGCACACCGTAAACAATGACGGCTGACGTAAATCATGAGAATTTAAGCAGTTTAATATTTCTAAATCTGAGCAATATATGTTTTATTAGCTTATGAACTCCATTGTACATGTAATACAATAAAGTGTATATGA
Organism: Pseudochaenichthys georgianus; assembly: GCF_902827115.2. Lineage (NCBI taxonomy): Eukaryota > Metazoa > Chordata > Actinopteri > Perciformes > Channichthyidae > Pseudochaenichthys > Pseudochaenichthys georgianus. Next base: position 3,626,514 of record NC_047505.1, on the reverse strand, counting down.
AGTGAAGTGTATTAAGTGAGAAAAAGATTTGGAACATAAAAATACTTTTTTTTGCGGCACACTAGGCAGTGCTCGCGGCACACCGGTTGGGAACCACTGATCTAAAGCACACTCTTCTTTTTCCTCTATGTAGAGATTTCTGCATATAAAGATTGTTCAAGTCTACACAAATATGTCCAGAGACAAAGATATTGGTGCAACATTCATGCAGAACAAATAATAACAGTTGTGTTAACAAAAATGATGCCTCAAACCCAATAAATGTAAAGGAAAACTGTCTTTTTTTTAAACAAAAAAACAGAGGAGAGAAAAGTGCTCAGGGTGCATCTCACCGCCTGGCTGGGTCTGGCCACAGCACCTCATCCACATCACAAGCAATATCTTCCCTGGCTAAACATTGAGGGAAGAAGCGTCTTGAGTGTCGTATCCATCCCTGGATAGCACTCACATGTCATCACATGCCTCTTCCATTGCCTCCAAAAACGACATGCGCTCGTATGGCTGACGGTCATACACCTTCCACCGCCATGCTGAGAAGAACTCTTCTATCGGATTTAGAAATGGAGAGTAGGGTGGAAGATACAGAAGCAGAAATTGTGGGTGGTCAACGAACCAATTTTGGATGGTGGCTGCTTGATGAAAGCTGACATTGTCCCATACAATTACGTATCTCAGTTGCTCTGCATCATTCAAATGGTCTGCCAAAATGTGGTGCAGTCTTTCCAAAAATGTGAGAATATTGTGATGGAGCCACCACGTTGGCCAGGGACATCTACGATGGCTCTGTGACCAATTATGTTTCTTCGCCTTCTTCTGGTCTTAGCCAGGTTGAAGCCAGCCTCATCATTGAAAATGAATTCATGTCTGATGACATCAGCATTCATTTCCAGTACTCTCTGAAAACAAAGAACAAATCCAAATGAGTACATTGGGAAATTCTTTTTTGACTGTGTTTGGGTTACTGAATCAATGCTCTTCTAGTCCATATTGTACTTACCTCCACATATACATGTCTCAGATCTGTTATCCTTTGAGCATTTCTCTCAAAAGGCACCATGTAAAGCTGCTTCATTTGAACCTGGTTCCAATATAGAAGACGGCCAATGTGGACAGGCTGACCTGCTCAATGTTGTTAAAAAGGTTTGTCCCTTATGATGTGGCTTTGGATTTCTCTTAGGGTGATTGCATTATTTACCAAAACCAAGTTGGTAACTGCTTCTTCCTGTGCCTCATTGAACATCCAAATTCGTCCACCTCTACTTGTTTTTGTCTCAGTTCTTCAGAAAAAAAAAATATAAATAGTGATTAGTCAGTGTGTAGCCTAAGAAGTTAGATTTTCCACAGTCAATTCTACAGGATTTTTGTAAAGTTATAGTATATGACATGGCAACATTTCAATTCATGAATTACAGTAAATAAGTGTCACACAACGGATACATGCAGTATGATTTGTTGGATCCTGAATTATAGTGAATTAATATTTGGTAACATACCTGTTTTCAAGCCTAAATGTCCGAATGACAGAGGCAACAGTTAATTGGCTTAGGTTGGGATGGACTCTCTGTCCAGCCTCTCTCATAGTCAACCCGTGGTTGATTACATGGTTAACTAATGTTGCCCGGATTTCATCGGAGAGTTTTCCTCATCTTTGTCCTCATCCTCTACCTCCAGCTCTACCTGATACTATTCCTCCTCCTCCTCTCACTCTCACCCCCACTCTACCTCTTTCTCTTGCTTCCATGTTGGCTTCCATTGTTGTTGTAAAATAAGTTTTATAGTGCTCACAATCTGAGTGATGAGCCAACAATTGGGCTATCAGGTGTTTGGCCAGGTGGTACTTGTTTTCGATTATTGGTTCATGGGTGAGGTATCTCATTACGCCAATCCTGATTGGCTGGTGATCTTGACGTCAGCGTCAGGGAATTCACCCCCTATAAGTAGCTTGCGCCACGACGCATGCGTCATTCAAAATAAGGACCTCTTCTCGCTTCACCATAGCAAGGAGGGCCGTCTGGTGAGACATCTCACTTCATGTTACTCTGAGGATTGGGGTTACGTAAGTAACCTATAGTTCTCATTCATAACACTCCGTTCGATGTCAAACTATGGGAAATTGTAGCTCCCGTATCTCGAAAATCACCAAACCAACCAGAACTTAATAGGTAGAGCTCTGACTCAACCAGGTGCCCAGCACTGCTTGAGTCACACTGGGAGTAGAACGTCCAGCCTGTTCAGAGGCGGACAAAAGTGAGCGGCGAGGACCAGCTCGCCGCTTGCACCAATGTCTTGGATGGGAGACATCCTGGACAGAGCCCAGGATGCAGCCAGACCCTGGGTCGAAAGAGCTCACGGACCCGAGGGTGCCTGCGAACTCTGACTCGTATGGGCCCCAAAGCAATTGCTTCCACAAACCAGTGGGAGAGCCGTTGCGTAAGAGGCTTGCCCTTATAAGGGTTAGCCCAGGACACAAGGGGTTTGGTCATTATGACGAAGCACCCTTGATCTGTCCCTGTACGTGCGTAAAGCACGGGCTGGACACGGCAAATCCGGCCGCTGTTCCCCGGAGGAATACAGTGGCGGGGAGGATGCCTCAATGTCAAATGTGGTACCTGAACCAACCGCCTTAAGATAAAAGGCAGGGTTGGGCTTCAACCACACTGGGGCGAACTGAGTGCATGAAGACTGTACAGATAGAGTGCCACTGGCTCGCTTTGCAGCTGCCAGGGTCAGCTTCATGTCACACTGTATTCAGATTGTACCACTCACAGGCCAAGCCCATAGAGCCAAGCGCTCTTGGTGTGGGTGAAAGATCGCCCCTCCCGCTTGGGACAGTATGTCCCTGCGTAGTGGGAGCTGCCATGGCTGCCCGCACAGCAGCTGATATATCTCCGCTAGCCAGTACGGAGCTATCAGAATAAGTGTGTGGCGTTGCTCTCTCACTCTGGCCAGAGTTGGGGGTATCAGAGCCAGGGGTGGGAACGCGTACAGAAGGCCCGGGGGCCAATCGTGCGCGAGTGCATCCACGCCTAACCGTGCATTTAGATCGTGCATCGAAAAGAACAGCTGACACTGAGCGTTGTCTTTCGATGCGAACAGATCCACCGCGGCTCTGCCGTAACGCACCCACAGCTGGCTCACAATCCTAGGATGTAGAGTCCAGTCTGCATAAAGTGGTATACCTCTGGACAGTAGATCTGCCCCGAGGTTCATCACTCCCGGTACGTGCGTCGCTCTCAGAGAGAGGAGACGTCTACCGCTCCATAGGATAAGTTTGCGCGCCAGTGTGTGTAACTGGAGAGAGCGCAAACCCCCTTGGCGGTTAATATACGATATTGTGGTCGTATTGTCTGTCCTCACGAGGACGTGATGTCCCCTGAGGAAAGGCAGAAAGCGTTTTAGGGTGAGAAACACCGCTAAAAGCTCCAGGTAATTTATGTGCGCCCGCTGGAGGTCTCTGCTCCAGAGACCCCTCACCGGGCGACTTTCATAAATACCTCCCCAACCTGTCAGACATGCGTCCGTGGTGACCACTTTCCGTGAAAGGACAGCACCCATAGGCACACCTTGTACTAGAAAAGTCAGGTGCAGCCAGTGGCTCAGTGCCATTATGCATTTCACAGTAACCATCACCCTCGGAATGGGTTTAGTTTTAGGGCGGCCACCCAGCGCTGAAACTCCCTCATGTGTAAGCGTTCCAGTCGTACGACCAGGATGGCTGACGCCATGAGCCCCAGCAATCGCAGGCATGATCTGAAGAGAACATGCTTGCGCAGCTGGAAAAGAGCGAGACAAGCTCTGAAAGCTTTCACTCTTTCCGCTGACAAGCGAGCTGAAAAGGGCACCGAGTTCAAGCGTAAACCCAGGAAGAGTATAGTCTGCGCGGGGCACAACATGCTCTTCTCTGTGTTTATTATGAAACCCAGGTTGAGCAGGTGCTTTACGAGGACATTTGTCTGCGTAACAGCCTCCTGCTCCGACTGTGCGAGAAGCAGCCAGTCGTCCAGGTAGGTCGCCAGGCGAATACCCTGTTGTCTCACCCTCCCTTCCTTCACTTCCACTTTATGCAGTGAATTCCTCCAGTTTTTCTCTGACAAAATCACTGCCATTAATCTCTCCCTATCCGCTGCATCTGACACACATACATCTCCCCCAGCATCCACCACCACAATTTCTCCCCCCATCTCCCTGGACCTCCCGAGCCCTCCTCCCCACGGCCGCCTCTCCCAGTTCACTCTGGTTACCCCCCCTGAAATACTCAAACTGATCAGCTCCTCCAAACCCACAACCTGCTCCCTTGACCCTCTACCCACCCCTCTACTGAAGTCCTGTCTCCCCGTCCTCTGCCCATACCTTGTCAACCTTTTCAACTCCTCCCTGTCCCAAGGAACCGTTCCCTCTGCCTTCAAAACTGCTGCTGTCACTCCCATCCTCAAGAAACCCGGTCTGGATCCCTCCTCCCTCAGTAACTACCGTCCCATCTCCAACCTCCCCTTTCTCTCAAAAACAATATAACGCATCATCTCCAAACAACTCCACCGCCATCTCCAAACCAACCAGCTTTTTGAACCCCTTCAGTCTGGTTTTCGTCCCCACCACAGCACAGAAACGGCCCTCATCAAAGTCCTCAATGACCTCCTCACCTCTGCTGACACCGGTTCCCTCAACATCCTCATCCTCCTCGACCTGAGTGCAGCCTTCGATACCGTGAGCCACACCATCCTGCTTACCCGACTCCAGGACATTGGTATCGATGGTACTGCACTCAGGTGGCTCCAGTCCTACCTCTCCGACAGATCCCACTTCATCTCCCTCAACAACCACTCCTCTGCCACAGCTTCAGTCACCCAAGGTGTTCCCCAAGGTTCAGAACTCGGCCCCCTCCTCTTCATCATCTCATTTCATTTCAAACCTTTATTTAATCAGATTGGTCCCATTGAGATCATAGATCTCTTTTTCAAGGGAGACCTGCAGCATATAGATTCCACATGAAACATAAAACAATAAAGGACATTATACATTATATTTACAGGATACATAGTTATAGACATTTACAAGTGCCCATTGTATCAGCAAGCATTTCATTTTGCCTAGCTTTAAAAACATGCAGAGGAATGAGATTGCTCAGTTTCAATTCTTGCTGAAGATTGTTCCAAGCAAGTGGAGCAGCGCACATAAAAGCTGTCTTACCGAAGACAGTCCTTGCTCTTGGCACATCTAACAAGACTACATCATGTGACCTCAGACAATAGCTGCTTGCAACTCTCTGTGTTATCAGAGAGCAGATATAATACGGGAGTTTACCCAACAAAGCTTTATAGATAAACGTGTACCAATGACTGAGCCTCCGTACAGAGAGTGATGGTAAACCTGCCTTGGTATACAGTGTACAGTGATGTGTAAGCGCTTTACAATTTGTGACAAATCTCAGAGCACTGTGATACGCAGCATCCAATTTGCTCAGGTAATTGGCAGGTGCATTCATATAGACCAGATCCCCATAGTCCAGCACAGGTAAAAAGGTCACAGTGACTAGCCTTTTCCTGGCCTCAAGCGAGAAACAGGACTTGTTTCTGAAAAAGAAACCTAGCCTAACCCTCAGTTTTTTAAGCAGGTTATTGACATGAAGTTTAAAAGAGAGACAATCATCAAGCCAGATACCAAGGTATTTGTAACAGGCAACAACTTCAAGTGTTGTTCCTTGCGTAGTTACAATATCTGAAACAGGCTCTGGTGTCTTTTTAGCTTTTGAAAAGAGCATTACCTTGGTTTTATCCACATTTAAAAGAAGCTTTAATTCAGAGAACTGAGTCTGAATAGTGTTAAAAACAGCCTGTAATTTAACACCAGCCTCTTTAATGGAGGGACCTGCACAATACATCACAGTATCATCCGCATAAAAATGTAAAGTAGCTTCATCCACATTATCACCTACACTGTTAATATATATGGAGAATAAAAGTGGTCCTAAAACAGAACCTTGTGGTACACCATTAGAAATGTGTAACCATTCAGAAGACAGTCCATCAAAATGAACACATTGGGACCTTTCAGAGAGGTAGTTTACAAACCACCCCACTGCAAGGCTGGATAGGCCAATACTGAGTAGCCTCTGCTTTAAAATGCGATGATCAACGGTGTCAAACGCTTTGGAAAGGTCAATAAACAGAGCTGCACAACTCTGCTTATTATCTAAAATAGTAGTAATGTCATTTACCACTTTCATTGTGGCAGTGATGGTGCTGTGTTTCTTTCTGAATCCTGATTGATGTTTAGACAGGATGTCATTTATACATAAAAACTCCTTTACTTGTTCACTCACTAAGCGTTCAAGAACCTTAGCCAGAACTGACAATTTAGAGATTGGCCTATAGTTATTTAAAATAGTTGCCTCCCCTCCTTTCAGTAAAGGCAAGACATAAGCAGACTTCCATACTTTTGGAATTGTGTTCGTGCTGAGGGAGAGGTTAAAAAGAGAAGTAAGAGGTGGAGCAATAAAATCTGCAGCTATCTTTAAAAAGAAAGGTTCTACGTTGTCCGGGCCAGCCGGTTTCCTAGGATCTAACTTGGATAATGCTTCATGAACAATACCAACAGTTAAAGGAGTAAAACTGAAAGGGTTTTCCAGACCACATTGTTCAGAGTCAAGGATTGGAGCGTTCACAGGAGCCACACAGCCAAACAGAGAGCCACAAGACACAAAATGCTCATTAAAGCAATTTAGCATAGTAGCCCTGTCTGATATAGTGCCAGATGCTGTGGTGAGGCACGGAGGTAGCTCATTTGGGATATCACCAGTGGAAATCGATTTTATGGCTTTCCAAAATTTCCTAGGGTTATTCAGGTTTTCTGTGGTAACCGACAAATAGTACTGTGATTTAGCACTTTTTATTTGAGATGTGAAGCTATTTCTTAGCTGCCTAAAACGTAGCCATTCTACCTCTGAGCCTGATTTCCTAGCCTTAGCCCAAGCATTATTTCTCTCATGAAGGAGACTGGACAGCTCAGCAGAAAACCAGGGATTGTTTCGTCCCTTCACTCTAAATGTACGCAGAGGTGCATGTCTATCTATAATTTTCATAAAACCAAGATAAAAATAAGACCATGCAGTTTCTACATCAGCACACAGATTGATTTTACCCCAATCAAAATCAAACAGATCATGCACAAAACCCTGCTCCACAAAGTGTTTTTTTGTCTCTCTTTGTGATGACACATGGTTTAACCTTTTGGACCTTAGTGTCCCTAATTGTGGCTACAACACAGTGGTCACTCACATCATTAGCAAATACTCCCACAGATGAGTATTTATGTGGAACATTTGTTAAAATTAGATCAATTAAGGAGGATTTATTTGGGGATTTAATATTTGGGCGAGTAGGACTGTCTATAATCTGGGTAAAATTCAATGAGGTACACAGGTTTTTAAAATCCTCTGACACAGAAGTTAACCAGTCCCAATTAAAATCACCAAGCAGCACTATTTCCTTGTAGGAAAGTTGCGATAACAGTTTTGCCAAAGACGATAAAGAGTCCTTGACAGCCGAAGGAGCCCTGTAGCAGCCCACCACCATGAGCTGTTGACCCTTTGTTACCTCAATATTCACGGCTAAAAATTCTAGCTGTTTACTAACAGATTTGGAAACCATATTAGTTACACAAAACTTATTTTTCACATAAATGGCAACGCCACCACCTTTTTTAGGCCGGTCAGTACGATATACACTGTAACCATTTATGTAAATGTCGGAGGCCAAAATGGATTTATCTAGCCACGTTTCTGATAAGACAATGACATCAGCATCAGTCGAACTCGCCCAAATACGGACAAAATCTAACTTAGGTAACAGACTACGCACATTTAAATGAATTAAACCTAGCCCAGATCTAGATATAAAATCAGCAGGAGAAGCTATTTGACTAATACTGCTCAGTGGACCTGGATTTGGCTGTACATTTCCTGATAGTAACAACAATAAAAATACCAAGCACCTTTTCCTCTTAATCAACACACATACATTGTCAGCTGATCTAGAGTCACCAGCAAACTTCGCGAAAGTGAGATTAGAGTTTAAAAAACAATTCTGAAGGACCATCGTGGCAGGCATGTGAGAAAGACAAATATTTTCCGAAATGAATGTCCGCGACAGTGCAACCAGCAATTGTTTGTGCAACACCTCCGAAACTGTACAGGGGATGTCCACTGCGGGCGGCAGAACATACCCGAATCCAGTAGATTGTTCAGGACGACTAGCGATCTTCTCCCAGTCCAGCACAACAGTAACCACGCTGTTCCCGGAGCAAGGTGGCACCAGGCCTCAGCTACAACAGCACAGCAGAGCAGAGCAGGTGGAACCAGGCCTCAGCTACAACAGCACAGCAGAGCAGAGCAGGTGGAACCAGGCCTCAGCTACAACAGCACAGCAGAGCAGAGCAGGTGGAACCAGGCCTCAGCTACAACAGCACAGCAGAGCAGAGCAGGTGGAACCAGGCCTCAGCTATAGCAGCACAGCAGAGTAGAGAAGGTAATCCCACCGCGTTACACCGGCTATTTAATCCACTTTACATCTCCGCCGGTAGCACAGGCGCGGAGAGGAGCAGCGATACGCAGTGTGAGGAGCGGCGAGAGGAGCGGCAAGAGGAGCGGCAAGAGGAGCGGCAAGAGGAGCGGCGATACGCGGTGTGAGGAGCGGCGAGAAGGGCGGCGAGAGGAGAGCCGGGACCACACTTCCGACTCTTTATCTCTGCAAGAGTTGCTCCCTCTCGTGCTAAATCCACTCGGCGGGCAAAAGTAGGATCCCAGAAGTGATTAGCCCAGTGTGGAGTGGCTCCTGAAACCCTTCCCGACGAGCCTTTAGTGGAACTCGGGTCCGCTGTGGTGGATGAGGTTGAACGTGGCTCACATCCGGAACTCAGCAAAGGTGGATCACGTCTCAGCGCTGACGGCGTGTAACCTGTTCCTCAGGTGAGCAGCGAGCAGCTGTGAACGAGCAGCGAGCAGCTGTGAACGTCCTCCCCCTTGGTCAACATCCTCCCCCTTGGTCAGATTCTCCGCCAATACAACCTGGACTTTCACTGCTATGCCGACGACACCCAGATTTACCTCAGCACCAAATCCCCCAACAACCCCCCCCTCACCCACATCGAATCCTGTCTGACTGCAATACAATCCTGGATGCAACACAACTTCCTCAAACTCAACAGCAATAAAACTGAACTCCTCCTCATTGGATCCAAATCCACCCTCAGCAAAACCCCCAACCTGACAGTCACCATTGATGGCACCCCTGTTTCCCCCTCCATCCAGGCACGCAACCTTGGCGTGATATTTGACCCCACCCTCGTCCCTCTCTCACCCGCCCTGCAGCTGAGCGACTCATTCACGCCTTCATCTCCTCCCGCCTTGACTATTGCAACTCCCTCCTCTACGGCATCAGCTCCACCTCCCTCAATAGACTTCAGCGTGTCCAGAACGCAGCCGCCAGACTCCTCACCCACACCAAATCATGGCATCATATCACCCCGGTCCTCAAAGAACTCCACTGGCTCCCCGTTTCACACCGCATCCATTACAAACTCCTGGTCCTCACTTACAAAGCCCTCCACCTCACTGACCTCCTCACCCTCTACCAACCACCCCGGTCCCTCAGATCCTCCTCAGCCGGTTTGCTTTCAATCCCCAAGGCCAAACTCCGGAGCTTCCAGTCCCGCCTCAAAACCCACCTCTTCAACTCTCTATCCATAAGCCCCCCCCCCCCCTCTCAATCAACTTACTCCTGACTGCTTTTCTGTTGTGTTTTGTTTCTTTTTGGCCTTGTCTTTGTTTTGTTTGTCTACCCTCCATCCCAAATGTAAAGCGTCTTTGGGTTCAGAAAAGCGCTATAGAAAATTAATGTATTATTATTATTATAGTTATGCGAACCAAAAGTATGCTCTCTATCGGATACAGTAAATGGAAAAGACAGCTTTAACCAGAGGCGCGGGAAGGTATTTTGAGTGGGGGTGCTGAGGTGCTGGACTCCAGTGAACACTATTACGGGCACTATAGAGCACACACAAAAGCACTCCCCACACGCAAACACACAGTACATCCGCGACTGTTACAATGAAGGCTCGATAATCAGCTCATGGCATACTGTAGGCTCCTTCAGCGTCATAAAGGGACGCAAATAGCTTTCAACTGATTGCAATGTATTCCCATCTGCGTCGGGATTTGACGCTCATGGAAGCACGGCATTCGTTTATGTCGGCTGCCCTTAAAGGCAATGTGAGCGTCCATTCCCATTGGATAACGGAGAATTGTACACCCGGAAGTAAGTATTCCTCTTACTGTCGATTGATTTTACAGTGATATCTGCACTACTCATCGACTAAAAAACACCAGATTATCCTTGTTAATTACACAACATTGATTGGTTTAAATTGTGTGCAATGCTTTTGTATTTTTCCCCTTCGATTCGGAGAAACAAATATTTTTTCTGAGTAAAGGATGGCAGAAGACACTACACTACCCAGAATCCCCAGCTATCGTTTGGACTACACCATGTGCTCTGTTTGACATCACGTGATCTTCAAATTTCTCCCTGCAGAAAAAAAAACATGGCCGAACTTCGTTTTATTCTCGGTGTAAAATGCCTATTTTAAAGTTAGTTTGGTCATTAAAATGCGTTTTGATGTCATTTGATGCGAGAAATATGAGTTGTTATTTCAGATTATGTGTGCAGTGGATGTACATGATCTTTAGTTTGCTAGTTATTACGAAGATTACTTCAGGAAATCGCGACGTTTTCATTGTTACCAAGGTGGTTGCTATGGACGCTGCTATCGATATTATTTATGTTATGTTGTGTAACTGTTTAATGGTGTTATCTTTATTGCTACCCCCTTCCCCGTCAATGTATAGTGTTGGTCCACAGCGCAAACATATTAGTTTAACAAAATCCGCATCTAAAGATAGCCTACGTTATTTTCCCCTGTGCAATTCCAGTCTCACATCTCACAGCACATCGTCATTAACAAATACCGGAAACAGACCGAAAACATTTAAAAAAAATAATAATAATACTTTATTCCGAGTGTGCTTGCTTTTCTCTTTGAAAGTCATCACATAACTGCATTGTAATACACGGTTCGGCTGCATTAAATATTACATATCTGCCATAGTTCTGTATTTATAGAGCCCTGATGAGAAGACTTCTAGACAAACATGAGGAACTGAAAACGTGACGTGGATCATAAATATATCATCCATTAAACAACATCTTACATTTCTTTTCACACAATACGTCTCCTTGCAGTATCAACACTAATTCGGCTCACTTTTATATTTGATCCAATTGGTAGATAGGCTGTATTTACACCATAAAGGTGCACAGCTGATATAAAGGGACACCTGGTGGTTAAAGCATGTTATTGAATTTAATTATTTGTATTATTAGATATTAATACGATCCCTATAAAGTATATTCATTACTCGTTATTCTCTACTAATAGTTAATTAAAGACAGTATATAATGACTATTTTGCACATCCCTTTCAAGATGTCAAGATTTTCTAAGGTTTATTCACATATCATGTAGTTCTGCACTGAATGAAAAACTTGGGTCGCAGGTTCCTCAATAGTGCATTACAAGACATCTATCAATATTTGTGCATACCTCCAGCAATGTTAACTATGTTGAAGCACTTATTTTAACTGATATTATACATAATGTATTATACTCTTATAAGATGTATGTAGATATTTCATCTCCGGCCTTGTCAGGTATTGAACAATCAATAAATAAAGAACACAGAATTGTTGAATATAAAACACAGAATTTGTGTGATTATACTAAATGATTTTCAAATAAACACAACTGCATATTTAACTGTTACACATGCTGATGTAACGCAAATGTTCCAACTTGGGATCAATAAAGTATATCTTATCTTAAGCTGATCGATGGCTACTGCCATATTTGCAAAATGTGCCTCTGAACCTTGACAAGTGCATGTTTCAGGCTTATCAATTAATGTAATGTAATGTTATCACAGGGGTCACAAACATAAGACCAGCTGTTAAATAAAGCTCTTCTGACCTTAGCTGGCATGTGGGTATATATATTAATACTGGGCACAAGCCATTTTCACCCATTTATTAATTGTATGTTTTAAATGTGAGTGTTTCCTGTCCCCTAAACCTCCAGGGATGTACACAGTTTAATACTGGCAACTTCTTATTATGGGAAATACGAAAACGTCTTTTAAAACTACAACTCCCAGTAGAGACGTGCCATAGAGAACATGTTGCGAAACAGAATAGCCAGCATGTGTAGTTCTGGGGACGCGGTGGACCCGTTCAAATCCAGTTTTGGACAGTCTGCCGTGGTTCCATCCCATTTCAAGTGCTGTTCGAGGCTCGGTAACCCTCGGAGCACACTCTCCAATCACAGAGCTTGAGGACTATCACGGGGTTTGTCAAACAGAGCACATGGTGTAGTCCAAACGATAGCTGGGGATTCTGGGTAGTGTAGTGTCTTCTGCCATCCTTTACTCTGAACAAATATTTGTTTCACACAATTTAAGCCAATCAATGTTGTGTAATTAACAAGGATAATCTGGTGTTTTTTAGTCGATGAGTAGTGCAGATATCACTGTAAAATCAATCGTCAGTAAGAGGAATACTTACATCCGGGTGTACAATTCTCCGTTATCCAATGGGAATAATAATAATAATAATAATAATAATAATAATAATAACTGGGATTTCTATAGCGCCTTTCAAGGGACCCAAGGTCGCTTTACAGGAATAGGGCAAGCACAAACAAAACAAAACAAAACAAAACAAAGGTCAGACAGACAAAACAACAGATAGATTTAAGGGCTGAAAGCCTTGATGAAAAGATGGGACTTGAGGGTCCTTTGAAGGCGTCCAGTGTGGGGATGTTGCGAATCTCCGCAGGGAGAGCGTTCCAGAGGGTGGGGGCTGCCACACTGAAGGCTCTGTCCCCGAAGGTTCTCAGTTTGGTGCGGGGGGTGGTGAGCAGGCCTTTGTCAGATGGTTTATTACGCAGTTTTTTTTCTGCTTCGAATAGTTCTCTCTTTTTTCACCATACCTGTGTTTGCATCACTGGATAGATTTATAGATCCTATGGAGAAATTGCATTGGTTTTTGTCGAAGGAACCAGAAGGAGTTTACTTCCGGGTTTTAGGACGCGTCACTGTGGCACTCGAAAGCAACATGTTTATACAGATTCGGTTAAAGGCACAACTTTTCATTGTTTATCCACGTAAATATTACAATACAATATCTGTTTGCTGAACTGTAGCATGTTTTTAAGTTTGGCTTGTTTGCGGTTGGATAGATGTTTCAAAGAAAGGCGTTGCCTTTAAACATATATTACTCGAGTCATAGTTCGATTAATAATGTGCTGCTGATGTTCCGCCTTGAGCTACTGCAAGGTTACTACATTATGAATAAATGTATGTTTTTAATTGTTAATTGTTTCAGAAATTCACTTCACCGGTTTGAAAATGTTGGATTTGGTAGCCACAGCAATTGTTAATTCAAAAAAGTTGTCTGAATTTAAGATTGCTAGACCAGACAACTTTCAATGTTCACTGAACATAAAGTCAAGTTTAAACAACTTTAATAACTTTGTTGGTAGGCCTACTGCTAAAACTAATAAGTTGATGAGAATTAGGGTAGTTAGTACATTCAGTGTTTTATTGACTACACAGTTTGTCAATTGAACTAATTATTCTAAGTTTGAGACACTTAACCTGTTAAGCCCCGAGCCTGTTTTTCAGGTTTCAGGCTCGAAAATGACATGCCCAGAACAAATGACTATAACTTCACTTCTAAAAGGTTTATATGAATATTCTTTGTTATCAAAGCAAGGTTACATCTGTGAGTTGGATGTAGAAGTGTCAGAATCAATATATATTTTTCTGTGTCAGAATAAATTCAGATGGAACATAGCAAAAAAATTTAAATTCCTGTCTCCGCCTAAAGAAAACCCATTACTTATAGTGAAGACCAACCTTGAATGATGGGTTAGTATCCTAAAAGCTTTAGAAATCTAAAGTATAACATATAATAAGTACCCTGTATCAAGATTGAGGCAAAATAAGTAACATTTGACCTTTTTAGAGAGGTTTATGAAAATAAAGTCCAGGCGGAATAAGCTTCGGGCACATTTGGGCACATTTGGTTCCATCAGTGCCATTTGACCTTTTTCAGGTACCAGACTATACAAATCATTGTATTACATTGAATAATCACTATAGGTATTCATTCCACCCAAACAAATAATAAAAAAAAAATCTTAATATTTAAAAATTTAAATATTTCTTAAAAAAAATTAAAATATTTCTTAAAAAAATTAAAATGTTAAAAATATTTTTGTAAGTGTAGGTGTGTGTGTGTGTGTGTGTAGGTGTAAGTGTAGCTGTGTGGGTATGTAAGTGTAGCTGTGTGGGTATGTGTGTATGTGTAAGTGTAGCTGTGTGGGTGTGTAAGTGTAGTTGTGTGGGTATGTGTAGGTGTGTATGTGTGTGTAACTGTACCAACGCACTATACAATAAAACTACACTGTAGGTCATTGCGTGTAGGTGTACTTGCACAATAAAAAAAACGGAAACATAGGGAACATTTGACTCCAACTGGGGCAGATTTATTTCAAACATTTTACCAACACATTATAGGGATGTAAAAACAAACATTTTACCAACGTACTATACAATAAAACCACACTGTAGGTTTGTAAAAAAAAATATTTTAACACACTATACTATAAAACCACACAGTAGGTCAGTGTGTTTAGATGTGTGTGTGTGTGCGTGTACTTGCACAATAAAAATTAGGAAACATTTGACTCCAACTGGGGCAGATTTATTTCAAACATTTTACCAACACACTATAGGCATGTAAAAACAAACATTTTACCAACGTACTATACAATAAAATCACACTAGGTATATAAAAACAACAAGTATTTTTTTTTTTTTTAAATAAACACTCGCAAAACGTTATACCTACCTGAACTTTATACCTACCTGAATGTTCCAGTATTTAGGTCGTGCCACTCCCTGAAACAGTTCCTTTTGACAGTGAAGCACAGAGGGACCTGGCACTTCCTGCAGTACACAGGTGTCTTCACCCTTTTGAGTCCAGCATCTAGGCACCTCCTGCAGTTCTTCCTGAGCTTGGTAGCATCTTCCCCATAATACTCGGGCATGCATGCGAGTGGTGGAGGAGGGGGTGGTGGAGGTGCAGGGCCTTCAGCAAACTCCAACAATTCTGCAGCAAGCTGCTCCCTGAAGGACTTCTGGGTGTGTGGCTTTGTCCTGCTGGGGTCACTCCTCATCTTGAACAGCTCCTTGTGGAGAAGGAAGCTGTTCACCACTGCAATGTCCATGAAATGGAAAAAAAAAGTCTTGTACCATTTCATGGTTTTGTGGAGAACGCTGTAGTACCCGATCAAAGCGTCGGACACATCCACGCCGCCCATGCTTTGGTTGTAGTCCACCACAGCGTCAGGAACGGGAACGTTCTTGGTTTGCCACATGCCAGCCCGTTTCACTTTCCGCTGGACCGTCTGACCGCTGAAGGCCTCGTGCACGGTAGAACACATGGACACTTCACGGGTGTCCTTCCACTTCACAAACAGGAGTTTGCCTTTCCTTATCCACCGCAAATCTCCCCTTTCAGCCTTCTTCGGAAGGGCGTTCAACTGAGTTTGTGGAAAACCAACTCGATTTTTACGAATGGTCCCACAACAGCCAATGTTTTTAGTGGACAAATCCCCAAAGAGGGTGGGGCTGGCGTAAAAGTTGTCCACAAAGAGTGTGTAGCCCCCACCGAGCAGACGGAGTGGCAGGAGGTCCATCACGGAGGAGTAGCTGAGTCCCTTGCCTTCGGTGAACTCACTCTTCCCTGTATACACAAAAAAATTCCAGGTGTATGCCGTTGAGGAATCCGCCAGCACAAACAGTTTGTATCCCCACTTTGTTGGCTTGTCTTTCGCGTACTGCTTCATGCTGATGCGGGCCTTGGAAGCAACCATCCTTTCATCAATGGAAATGTTCCGATAGGGCTGGAAGTGGGCTTTGCAGGCAGCAATGATGTCAGTGTACAGGGGCTTGATTTTGAAAAGTCTGTCGTACTCTGCAGTGTTCCTTTTGCGATCGTTTTCCTCGTCTTCTTCAGGGTTGCTCAGGTGCAAAGACCACATGATGGCTTCAAAGCGTTGCCGGGACATCCTATCAGTTGGGAATGAGAAGTAGTACGGCCATTTCTTCCTCCAGTAGTCCGATCGTTGGTGAACGTGGACGAGGCCTGTGAAAATGATAATGGCCAGGAAAGTGTAAAAATCCCTTGCAGTCAGCACTTTCCAAAGATATTTCTTTCCTGCCTGTAATCTCCTCAGGGCGTGGGCGTTCGTGTTCGCAATGATTATATTAACCATGGCAGTGCTAAAAAAAAGCCTGAAAATTGAGAGGGGAGACCATGCTGCAGTGCTGTCAACGGTTGGGCCTGGGATCCTGGCTGGTATGAACCTCAATGGCTCTGGTCTTCGGTCTTTATCCTCTCTGTTGTGCCACCTGAGTTCTTCCTCGGTTGTTCTGGAAGAGGAAGACCCACCTCGGCCACGCTTCCTGGGTTTTAGAGTTGTTTTTCCTTTCCTTTTGTTTGGCAGCTCTTTGGGTGTCTCAGAATCAGAAGATGATGGCTGAGGAGGGGGAGCAGAAACCATTCGAGTGGAACGGCCTAGCTGAGTGGAAGCAGACGTTGATGGATGTGAGGGTGGGGATGGCCGAGTGGATGGTCGTGGCTTTGTTGAGGCAGGCTGAGTGGAAGTAGACGGCTGTGGATGTGAGGGTGGGGATGGCTGAGTGGATGGTCGTGGCTTTGTTGAGGCAGGCTGAGTGGAAGTAGACGGCTGTGGATGTGAGGGTGGGGATGGCCGAGTGGATGGTCGTGGCTTTGTTGAGGCAGGCTGAGTGGAAGTAGACGGCTGTGGATGTGAGGGTGGGGATGGCTGAGTGGATGGTCGTGGCTTTGTTGAGGCAGGCTGAGTGGAAGTAGACGGCTGTGGATGTGAGGGTGGGGATAGCTGGGTGGATGGTCGTGGCGTTGTTGAGACAGGCTGAGTGGCATCAACTGCATCACTGAAAACAAATGTGGAAAAACAAAGAGATTAGATTAATTCACTGGCTTATACTTATAGGATAATATTGGACTATAAATGAATAATATTACACCAAATAGATAAGTTAACACATGTATATTCATTCACTGGCCATTCATTTAGAAAATGTAACTCCAAAAAGACAAGTAACACTATTTAGCATTTGGCCTAATCATTCCTGGAGCTTCTTGGCTAAGCTAGCACTGTGACGCAGTGTCACCAAACACAAAAGTAATATATAAAAAGGATAATATTGGACTATAAATGAATAATATTACACCAAATAAATAAACACATATATATATATATATATATATATATTCATTCACTGGCCATTCATTTAGAAAATGTAACTCCAAAAAGACAAGTAACACTATTTAGCATTTTGGCTAATCATTCCTGTAGCTTCTTGGCTAAGCTAGCACTGTGACGCAGTGTCACCAAACACATCATATATAAAAACAGAGAGATTACATACCTTTCCCATGGTGGAAGTTCAACATCCGAGTCACTACTGTCCGGATCCAGGTCTGGCTGGAAGAGATCTTCATCATCCGACGAAGAGTCATCTGGTATGATCATAGCCCCGCTATCGTCAGCTAGCATCTCTAGCACCTGCTCGGTGGTGAACCTCTCCCTTCTGGCTGCCATTATTTGCTAAAATGGAAAGAGGATACACAAGAAAAATATCTAAAAGCAAAGAAATCAACGTCCTTGAAATGTGCTCTGTTACCTGTTACCTGCTATCGTCGCTGCGTGCTGTGGTGCAGTCCTGCTGTGGTGCAGTCCTGCTGTGGTGCTGTGGTGCTGTGGTGCTGCGGTGCTGCGGTGCTGCGGTAGGGTCCTGCTGCGGTAGGGTCCTGCTGCGGTAGGATCCTGCTGCGTAATGCGTAATGGACCCGGAGCGGGCGTAGTTTATACCACGCAGGATCATATCTTTGGAACCCATTGGTCGATTTGGGTGATTGACACCTTTTCTGAACCGTTAGAGCCAATAGAATCGAGTGACAGTTAGTAAGTCCCACTAAACACTTACGTCAAGTAGAGAGAGGTTTGCGTAAACAGCACGTATGACAGCATTAGCTCAGGACTGCGAAACTTTATACCAACTCTGCTGTCATGAATGTAATGATAGATTATCAGGAACAATTCTAAAGTGACTAAGAGACATTGGATTAACTTTAAACAGCGTTTTTATTCCCTTGAACAAGAGCTTTGATCACAAAACAGCAACGGTAAGACAAAATTATTGTTATGGTTTTGAAA
Organism: Pseudochaenichthys georgianus; assembly: GCF_902827115.2. NCBI lineage: Eukaryota > Metazoa > Chordata > Actinopteri > Perciformes > Channichthyidae > Pseudochaenichthys > Pseudochaenichthys georgianus. Next base: position 3,608,077 of record NC_047505.1, on the reverse strand, counting down.
ACTATTGTTTTTGTTCTTCTCTGTTCTGGCTGCTAGCTCAGTAAGTTTGTGTCCTACAGTGATAATACTTATAACCAAATAATCTGTGGAGTATCAGCTTTCAGATGATATGTAGTTTGTGCAGAAAATATTAAGTTTTAAAGATCGTTTTTGTTAGTTAGCACCGGAAGTAGCATCTGCCCGTTTTAGCTAAGGGCTAATGCTAACGCTTCTTGTGAGACTTGTGTTTTGTTTCTGTAAAAACGGTTCGTATTGTCAGTTAGCTGAGATTCGTCTCGTTAATCTGGTATAACACATTAATAGTTTTTAAATATTAAGATGCCCTGAGACACAGTGTCGTGAAAAAAAAAAACCAGGGTCCCCGCCGGCGGTGACCTTCGTGGTTAACAGGTTAAGGGTGAGTTGAGAGAATTTGAGAAAAGTTGTTGATGCAACTAAAAAAAAGAAGTTCACCGAATGGTTTACTTGCTTTATTTAGAGTCCTGTGAACTTGTTTTTTTAAGTTGGAGAAACGTAATTGAGAGTTGAAATTCCTTAATTGTAAGTTGAAATTACTTGAGATACTTTCCTGGCCCTAATCAAAATTTTAAGGCAACAGTGTTACAAATTATTTAAAGTTGAGTCAACTTGTATTTTTTTACAATGTACTGTCAAATTAATACTGACACTTACAACAGAATATGGAGACAAATTGAAATGAGTTAATGTGAAAATGTCAATATCTCTTAACCTGTTAAACCCCATGCCTCCGCCCTCGGTGCCAAACACAACAATATTCACGAAACTGTCTCAGGGCTTCTTAACATTTAACAACCTATTAATGTGTCATACCCACTTAACGGGAAGAACGTCAGCTAACTGACGATATGAACAATTTTTACCGAAACAAAACACAACTCTAACGCCAAGTGTCTGAATTAGCACTAAGCGAAAGAGTGTTAACGCACTTAGCACATAACTCATGGTAGCAATATGTTATACTTCATTGGATCTGCACAAACTAGATAGCATATGAAAGCTGATATTCCACAGATTCCAATGGTATAAGTATCATCACTGTGCAACAAAACCCACGGCAGCGAAGGCAAGCAAAGACAACACACAACTTCAATTTACGGAACCAAAACGGCAAATACGTCTTACCTTTGCTGTTTTCTGATCAAAAGTTGTGTTCAATGTAGTGATGGGGAAAAGAGCCGGATCATTTGGCTCGGCTCACCAAGAAAAGCCGGCTCTTTCGGCTCCCAAGCGGCTCTTCATTTTTACCACATATACATTTTATAATTCAATCAAATGTAACCCTGTTTTGACTAATGATTTATATGTCACTTAAAATTATTATTATTATATATCACTTAAAATTATTCATACATTATTATGTACTGAAGAATTCAAAAGTAAAAATTACATTTTTTATGTAAATCATTTGCTGTGGCCAAATATTTTCATTGCATTTACAGACATCAAATCTTTGCTGAGCCTAAAGATAATCATAAATAAATAACATAGTGAAAATAAATATATTGCAATGCTCAAAACAGCAGCATCCATCCGTCTCTAATCATAAAAAAACATAATACAAATAAATGTATTGCAATGCTCAAAACAGCAGCATCCAACAGTCTCTAATCCTTGGATATTACATGTCACTGCATGCATGCACGGAGCAGCTGTAGCGCGGAGATCATCATATCATTTTGTCTTGTATTACTTAACAAAATAAAAACAGATCTTTGAGCCGGCTCGTTCGCGACCGACACATCACTAGTTCAATGGCATTCAACCACATAAACATGCTGCTGAAGGTTAATCCAATGTCTCTGTCTCAATTTGAAATTATTACTGATAATCCATTTTAACTAGGGCTGTCAAGTTAACGCGTTATTTTAACGCGATTAACGCATGTGCATTTTTTGTCCTCGGCCGCTCCGTAGTTTCAGAGCGCATCGAGTTTAAAATACCATCTACAAGCTGATGCCCCGCACCTGCCGTCCGCTTGCAGCAGACCACACTTCCACGCTCACTGGCAGGCACCGACTGGCCATCAGGAGGACCGGGAGAGACCTTACGTGTATTGTTGTTGTTAGCATCTGGTGCTAGCTAGCTGCCCTAACGGATATAACTGCGCCGAGCACTTAACTTTATGCAGGTAGCCAGACAGTCGGACATTGTACGAAAAGTCAGCACACTCAGCTCGGATAGTGCGCGCAACATGATCGCAGCGTCCAGGCAGCTCCCGTTCGAGCATATGCCTTAGTTACACATAGCTCCAACGATCCATCACACACACACACACACACACACACACACACACACACACACACACACACACACACACACACACACACACACACACACACACACACACACACACACACACACACACACACACACACACACACACACACTTTGTATTGTATTATTGTATGAGAGAGGTTCCAGGTTCAGTAATGTTCAGAGGTTGTTGTGTTTAATATGATGATAAACATTCAATTCAAATGATAATAAACATTTGCATAAAGAATATTTGTCCACTCATATGTTGATAAGAGTATTAAAAACTTGAAAAATATTCCTCTAAGGTACATTTAGAACAGATAAAAAATGTGCGTTTAATTTGCTATTAACTATTTATGTCAATTAGAGTAGTTTTCATATAGAGTGTGTGAGAGCTGTAACCCAGCTTCGGGTTATGGCATGCTGGCTACGCATCACTCTCATTCACGAATGATAATGTGTAGGTGGATTTAGGAACTTCCCCTCGATTATATTGGCTCTAACGGTTCAAAAGTGGTGTCAATCACCAAAATCGACCGATGGGTTCCAGAGATATGGAAAATCCACCTAAATGACGCCAGAAGTGTTTTTTTGTGCTAAATCTCTCTAAAAAGGTCACATGTCACTTGTTTTGCATCAATCTTGATACAGGGTACTTATTATATGTTGTACTTTGGATTCCTAAAGCTTTTAGTCTACTATCCCATCATGCAAGGTTAGTTTTCACTATAAGTAATAGGTTTTTTTTGGACGGAAACTATAATTTACATTTTTTTACAATGTTCAATGCGTGCAGAGACCCTGAACGCATCTTAACTAAATGATTCACAGTGCTGGATGTACAGCATATGGCGGGAGCAGACAATGTTTTTTCCCATCATCCCTCTATTCTATGTTCCATGTTGGTCACATTTCTTTAAGTGTTGAACCTGAGCATGCTGCTAATTGAAATAAATAAATCAAATTTAGCTCAGCTCTCATGTACCTATCTATGGAGCTGGTCGCACATTAAGAAGTTGAAGTGTGTGTGTGTGTGTGTGTGTGTGTGTGTGTGTGTGTGTGTGTGTGTGTGTGTGTGTGTGTGTGTGTGTGTGTGTGTGTGTGTGTGTGTGTGTGTGTGTGTGTGTGTGTGTGTGTGTGTGTGTGTGTGTGTGTGTGTGTGTGTGTAATGAATAAATTAATCAGAAGGGGCCTGGACAGTTGTTAAGAGCCAAGATTGAAAATCTCTCCCTCATAAATCATGCAGCTGTTTCATTCTAACAGCCGCTGTTAATATGCTCTCTCTCTCTCTCTCTCTCTCTCTCTCTCTCTCTCTCTCTCTCTCTCTCTCTATCTCTCTCTCTCTCTCTCTCTCTCTCTCTCTCTCTCTCTCTCTCTCTCTCTCTCTCTCTCTCTCTCTCTCTCTCTCTCTCTCTCTCTCTCTCTCTCTCTCTCTCTCTCTCTCTCTCTCTCATGGGGCTTTATTGGCATGAAAGTTAAATTAAACAATGTTGCCAAAGCATCACAATACAAAATAATTAACAACATTAACATACATTTCAAATGTTTACATATTATTGATGATATATATACAGTGATATAATTACATTTCAACACGTGTGTGTGTGTGTGTGTGTGTGTGTGTGTGTGTGTGTGTGTGTGTGTGTGTGTGTGTGTGTGTGTGTGTCATTCACTGTCCCTCAGGTTGTGGCATGTGTATACATATTGGGCAGCAAGGTGTGCCTTGTCTCCTTCTCCTAGGAGTACTCTCAGTCTTGAGAGGTCATCAACCTCCTTGAAACCTGGGATTACAGAGTTCAACTTGTTCCAGTAAACGCTCCTTACTTCGTTGAATGTGTGGCACTTCAGGAGGAAGTGCATCTCTGTCTCGGTCTCACCTGTCGTACAGTGACCACATATTCTGTTCTCTTTTGGTTGCCAGGATCTTTTGAGTCTTCCTGTTTCGATTGCCAGTCTGTGGTCACTGAGCCTGTACTTGGTTAGGATCTGTCTCTGCTTTCTATCTCTGACAGTAGAGAGATATTCTGCAAGCTCGTACTCTCTGTTTAGAGCCAGGTAACATTCTAATCTGCTTTGGCTTCTCGTCTCGTCTTCCCGATGTTGTAAATAGTTGTCTTTACATTGTGCTATAATGCGTTTGACTGCGATTGGTGTTTGGAGAGCAGTGCTGCTGAGAGACTGGTCAGAGTGGCTCTGAGAGGGGGCAGCTAGCCTCAGCACCAGCTGACAGAGGGGACTCTTTTCTGGGTCAGAGTGGCTCTGAGAGGGGGCAGCTAGCCTCAGCACCAGCTGACAGAGGGGACTCTTTTCTGGGTCAGAGTGGCTCTGAGAGGGGGCAGCTAGCCTCAGCACCAGCTGCCATAGGGGACTCTTTTCTGGGGTCAGCTCTTGGCTCTGGAGGGCTTTGGAGTGGAGGGTGTCTCGGGGGCTGGATCTAAGGTGGTTAAAGAATGTTAGTGCTCTCTTCTGAGTGTTGATGATCAGTGGGTATCTGCCTAATTCTGCTCTACATGCATTTGTTGGTGTTTTTCTCTGAACACGTAAAATGTATCTGCAGAATTCTGCATGTAAAGACTCTGTTGGATGTTTGTCCCAGCGGGCATAGCTCTGGTGACTGAGTGGACCCCATACTTCACTACCGTACAGCGCAATGGGCTGGATCACACTATCAAAGATTTTGAGCCAGATTTTAACTGGAATTTGGACATTGTAAAATGTTCTCTTAATTGCATTTAGAGCTCTTCTGGCTTTTTCTTTGAGTGCATTCACTGCCATGTTGAAACTTCCCGATGCTGTTATGGTTAAACCGAGGTAGGTGTAACTCATACTATGTTCGATGATATGATTGTTTATGGTAAACTGGTATTTGTTCTCCTGACATCTGGGGCGTTTTTTGGAAAACCATGACATTAGTTTTCTTCATATTGACTGCCAGGGCCCAGTCCTTACAGTACTGGTCTACTATGTCCAGCTGCTGTTGGAGTCCTTGTTCAGTAGGAGACAGCAGAACAAGGTCATCAGCATAAAGCAGACACTTCACCTCTCTATCTAGGAGGGAGAGGCCAGGAGCAGCACAGTGATCCAACTGAACAGCAAGTTCATTTATATATATATTAAATAAAGTGGGACTTAAATTGCAACCCTGACGAACGCCTCTTCTCTGGGTGAAGAATTCAGTTTGTTTGTCTCCAATTTTAACAGCACATTTATTCTCTAAATACATTGATTTAACCAGATCGTACATTTTGCCCCCTATACCACAATGTAGAAGTCTATCATAGAGCCCTTCGTGCCAAATAGAGTCGAAAGCTTTTTTGAAATCAATGAAACAAGTGAATATTTTACCATGTTGTGTTTGGTGTACATGTTTGTTAACTAAAGTGTGAAGGGTATACACATGGTCGGTGGTGCGGTGTTTTGGAAGGAAGCCAATTTGATTTTTACTCAAGATGGATTGTTGGTTAAGGAAATCTTGTATTCTTTTATTTAGAATGCTACAGAATAATTTCCCCAGACAGCTGCTGACACAGATGCCACGGTAGTTATTAGGGTCTGATTTGTCTCCACTCTTATGAATGGGGGAAATGAGCCCTTTGCACCAGATGTCAGGAAAACATCCTGACTGCAATACGATATTGAACAGCTTTAACACTGTACCTGCATCTCTGGGGTGCTGCATCGGAGCATTTCGTTTTTAATGTTGTCTGGGCCACAAGCTTTCCTTGGCCGGAGAGATTGTGTCTGTGTGGTCAATTCTTCCCAAGTCATTGGGAAATCAAGGGGCTTTTGGTTGTCTTTAATAGTTTCTTCTAATGTTTGGAGTTGTTCTTTTGTAATACATTGATCTGAATTCATTAGATTTATTGGTATGTCTTTGTACAAACTTTCAAAATGTTCTCTCCAGATGTCACCGTTTTGGATGGGTAATGCTTGTGGTTGTTTTGTGTTGAAGTTGTTCCACAGATCCCAGAATTGATTTTGATCAATGGCTTTCTCAATATCCTCAAGTTTCATGTGGGTATAATTTTGTTTTTTGTTCCTTATTGTACATTTATATTTGTTTAAGACGTCATTGTATCTAATGCGTAAGGCTGGGTTGTTTGGTTGCCGATGTTTTTCATTTGCTATTTTTCTCAGGTCTTTGCTGATGGTCTTGCATTCTTGGTCAAACCATTTGTCAGTGTTTTGCCTTTTAACAGGCTTCCTCTTTTGCTTTATAAGGTCAGCTTTAATAGCTGCCTTGTGAAATATCATATTGGTATAATCAATGGCCATGTTTACACCATCTTTGGTGGGACCATATTGATTTTGGTCAAATAGTGACATGTCATTTATCAGATCAGGTGAGTTCAAGGCCATGGTGAATTTGTCTCCACTGTCTGGGGCCCACCTGTAAGTAGGATGTAATGTGTCTCCACTGTCTGGGGCCCATCTGTAAGTAGGATGTAATGTGTACAGCTTACTGGGTTCCCTTGTTGTGTCACTCATTGGACCTGAGAGTTTAAAGAACACATTGATTTGGTTGTGGTCTGAAAAGGGGGATTGCTGTCTGACAGTGAATGCACTGATAGTGGAGGGGTCCATGTCAGTGATTGCATAGTCTACTACACTAGACCCTAGAGCTGAGGAGTATGTGAATCTTCCAAAAGAGTCCCCTCTGAACCTCCCGTTCACTATGTACAGGCCTAAGGCCCGACAGAGATGCACTATCTCTTTGCCATTCTGATTGATTTCAGAGTCAAGGCTGTTCCGATGGCTGACGGTTTGTGTGGTAAACAGGGGGGGTTCACCAAATACATGGTGGCTGCCCTGTGGGTCTATGACATCAGGTTCAATTCCTGTTCGTCCGTTCAGATCTCCAGTTAGCAGCACATTTCCCTGGGCCTGAAAATAGGCGATTTCTGAATGGAGAGTTTCAAAAATGTCTTCTTCAAAATAAGGAGAATCTACTGGGGGTATATAAATAGCACACACGTATAGATTCCTGTCAGTTATGCCCAGGGTTTGATCTAACCTTAGCCAAATGTGGGATTTACCTTGTTTTACTACTGAGATCTGACGGCAAAGATCTCCTTTATACCACACCAAGATCCCCCCCGATGTTCTGCCCTTGCGTATGTTTTTTGATTTTATAGAGGGCACCATGACTTCATTATAACCTGGAGGACAGTGAGTGAGCAGATCATTTTTACACCATGTTTCTGTTAATATAATGAGATCAACATCTTTGATAGATTCTAAGAACTCTGGATTCTCACTCTTGACCTCAAAGGTTGAGGAGTGGAGTCCCTGAATATTCCAACAGCTTATATGAAAAGAACGCATCTTTTTTTTCAAAAACAAACAATCAAAATGAACCTGTATAGTGAGACAAATATATATAAAAAAAAGAAAAAACTATTTTCACTAATATTACTATTACTACTGATTACTACGATAACATATATATGTAATGTCTTAGCTGGACAGAAGTCGGGTGCACAGGGTGTGCAGCATTATCCTGATGTCTCCCAGTTCAGAGGTAGCAGGGGGAGGGAGGGTGGCAGCAGGCTGGGCTACAACTGCAGCATAGCTCCGCTGCTGTAGGCGGGGAGGGAGACGAGGAGCAGCTGTTGCTGCATATCTCTGCTGCTGATGTTGTGCAGGTGTTGAGCTGGGTGAAAGTAGCCTCCTCTGGGTGTGTTGGGGGCGTGGGGAGTGGGAGGTCCAGGCTGAGCTGTTGTGTCTCCTCACAGCAGGGGTGGTGATCCTGGGGTGGTGATGGGGAGGAAGCGGTATGGGAGGGTCTATAAGGCCTCTAGAGAAGGGGGTGGGAGGGGTGCGTCCCAGGGCTGCATCTTTGAGGGTCTTTGCAAATATCCCCACCCTCTCTCTGTGTAGGTGGAGTCCATCATAGAGGTCCCAGGGGCCAATGGTTGAGTGGAGAGCCAGGTGGACATTTGGTAAGGTGGCACATCCTTTTCTGCTCTCCATATTAATGTCATGGATGACATGAGGAGGGGTGTCTGTCCTAGGCAGCAGGGTGGAGACCACAATGCGGGTGTCGGGGAATTCCTTACTGGCCTGCTCCGCCATTTTCCTCACTGCCTCAGCAGTGTCCCTACGGAGGCTGTGCAGGTCATTTGTTCCCGTGTGGATCACCAGGTACTGAGGGCTCCTGAGGGTCTCCTTTTTCAACAGCTTCATGGCCTGGCCTGGTGCTGCAGTGTTTAGACAGCACCTGGCCTGTGGTGCTGCAGTGTTTAGACAGCACCTTTTTATCAGGAAAAAGCTTTCTTGGGTCCAGGAACTTCCCGTTTGAGTCAGCCAGCAGGACCACTTGTGGGTCTTGTTCTTCAGGCTGAGTAGAGGGAGGCTGGGGTGGGCAGAGCTGGCTGTGGGCAGCTGGCTGTGTGGGTGTATCAGGAGGGGCCAGGGTGTTGTTGGGCTGGGTGCTGAGCAGAGAGGGTGGACCAAGGACACTGGCAGGGAGAGTCTGTGTCTCTCTACTCGTCATTGTGAGGACTGATGAGAGTTTCTCTGTCAGGTGCTGGACCTGCCTGGTGAAGCTCTTCTCTCTCCACTCAGCATCCTCCCTCACCTTGGCTAACTGAACACGGAGCACACTGTTCTCCTGTTTGAGTGCCTCTACACTTCCTCTGAGGTCAGATGCCAAGGCCTTGTTGTCGCTCTTGAGCTGCTGGAGGTCCTCTTTAAGCTGCTGCAGAGTGTTGTCTGGGGGACCAGACTGCCTGGCCTTGGTCCGCTCTTTGAATTCTGCAAAGTCCAGCTCCAGCAGGGCCACACTCTCCTTCAGCCGATTGTTGGAGCTGGCCGGTGTGGGAGGGGCAGAGATGGACAAGGTGTTGGGATTCTCTATTGGGCTCTCATCACCTTCGCTGTCAGAGGGGACACCAGAGGGGACATCAGAGGGGACATTGATCCTCTTTGTGTCCACCTCAGCTTTCAACAGGGGGAATGCCTCTTGGAATGACTCCAGGTTGGCTTCATTCCCTTGGACCATGACCTTTCCTTTGGTGTAGTATGTGATGGTGAGCAGAGGGTCATCTTTGTCAAGGTGTTCATCTTTACAGATTTTTAATCTGCCTCCTGAGCCGATGCCCTCTCTGGAGACGTGTGCATACTTGCTGCACAGAGTATCTTTCCAGATGTAGATGGAGTCAGTGAAGAATATGAGGTTGTTCTTCTTCCTTCCTTCTCTTTGTTGGGCATAGTCAGTGAAGAGGACCTCTGGGTTTCCACACAGCGTCTTCTCCTTGTGTTTGTCCTTTGCATTTACACTCTTGCATTTAGCAGGATATACAATCTCTCTTCCCTCTGCTCTGAGAGCTGAGAAGTTATTTTTTGCCTGCTGGACAGTTTCCATGGTGACCACTTGTTTTGTTCCAAAGAGATGCTAGGCTAATTAATTAGCTTTTCTTTTCCTTTCTTCTTATCTTCATGAAATAATTCACAGTTTATAATGTTTCGCTACCTTCTTTGGTGCAGCTCCTTCCAACAGTGGCAGGTAACAGCTGGCAGCTCACAGCTAGCAGCCCACAGCTAGACGGTTGACAGTTGTCAGTTGGTAGTTGAAAGCTAGTTTGTAGTTTCAACTAAAAATTGTATTCACTGCTTAAAAATTGTATTCACTGCTTTTATTTTATCTTATGTTGACCACTGTAAATATTTTTTTAGCACCTTATAAAATGCTTAATAAATACAATGTATTATTATTATTTAACTATCTTTATTATCGAAAAAGAAATGTTTCCTCCTATTAAGGTTTATCTTAATTTAAAAATAAAATCCTAAAGTGCTCCTCCTAAACGCATGACAGGTTTGACCTTTTTTTCTTATCCTTGCTACGAAGACAGACACGTTTCCAGAGACGGCTTCTTCCTGTGTCTGCCTGCCTGCAGTAATTACATAAACCAGAGCAAACTCAGAGGGAATCCTGGCAGGGAAGAGAGGAAGCTGTTTCCATTTGAGGGTCAGTCAAGGTCTGAGAGAAATTCCAGGCAGTGTTGCAGAGAATTACCATCGAGAACGAGAGCAGACCCCCGTAATGAGACCTTGTGACTCTGAGGCCCATCAGCTGCGAGCCAAGCTGTGCAGCAGGTGTTACACTGAAGGATGTGGAAGAGTCTGTATTCCTGTTAGAAAATATCAGGTGTTTTATGGACGCCGCATGTGAAAGCGTGCGCTCAGCCATGCACCAAATGGGGGTCACCGCTGACAAAGCAGAAACAGTGAAAGATAATTTTTGTTGTTTGCTTAAAGTGGTGAGGAGAAATCACTGTGTTCAGCAGAGGACGAGAACAGGAAGTGTCAGTCAGCTGGAATATTTAGTCCGGGGCTTCGTCAGTGTTAGATGTTAGTTCTCTGACCAGAAAAAAATATTTCTTCACATTTCATGAAACAAATTATAAGTTGCAAATTCATTTCTGAACACCACCTAAATAAAGTTGCTGTAAGTACAGTTGGCCAAGTATATAAATCCTGAACGTCAACAAGCACTCCAGTCCCAGCTGTGTGCGTCACTTTTTATTGTCCCCTGTTCCTGTTGCGTTCAGCGTTCGGTTTTAGCTGCTGTGAGCCTCTCCGCTCACACAGGGTTCAAATATGGAGGGAAAGAGCAGGTTCGTGTAACACAGGCGTTTATTAGCTCCAAACAAAAGTATCCACGGGTCTCCAACGTTGCCCGTGTGGCAACCTTCACAGGTCCTTTTGCCACCTTCCAGGATCCCGCCTACTGCAAAACAGCCCAGAACCAGGTTACGACATGCTTTTATTCCGGCACTGATTACCTGATTCCGATCAGCTGTCTGGCCTCCGGCCGAGCCACTCCCTTCACTCCAGCAGCCGGCGCCGGGATCCCGCCGGCCGCAAGCTGACTCTCCTCCCCCCCCCCCCCCTCCGCTGAGCGAGAGAGGAAATCAGCCACGACCATCCGGTTACCCGGCCTGTAGATCACCTTGAAGTTGAAAGGCTGTAACGCCAGATACCACCGAGTGATCCGAGCGTTGGCATCCTTCATGCGGTGGAGCCACTGGAGCGGGGCATGGTCCGACCAGAGGGTGAAAGGGCGCCCCAGGAGGTAGTACCGCAGGGCGCCGACCGCCCACCGTATGGCGAGGCACTCCTTTTCCACCGTACTGTAGTTCACCTCCCTCTGGGCGAGCTTACGGCTAATGTACAGTATGGGGCGGTCAACCCCCTCTACTTGCTGGGACAAAACGGCCCCCACCCCACTGTTCGAGGCGTCGGTCTGCAACACAAAAGGGAGAGAGAAGTCAGGAGAATACAGAAGCGGCTTACCACAGAGGGCTTTTTTAACCCTCTCAAACGCCAGCTGACACCGCTCCGTCAACTGGACCGGATCTGAAGCACCCTTTCGGGTCAGGTCGGTCAGGGGACTGGTCAGCTCCGAAAAGGACGGGATGAACCGCCTGTAGTAGCCGGCCAGCCCCATAATAATAATAATAATATATTTAATGTATATAGCGCTTCTCATCTGCCAAGACAAATCAACCCATGAACCTCCTGACCTCTTTTTTCATCTTGGGCGCCAGACAGGCTGAAATGGCGGTTGTTTTCTTTACCTGTGGCCGCACCTGCGGTACCCCAGATACCGTACCTCCCTCCGTCCAACCGCACACTTCTTCGGGTTGGCCGTGAGCCCCCTCTGCCTCAGGGACTCGAGCACTGCCCCCACCTGCTGCATATGCTGCTCTCATGTCTCACTGTGAATGATGACATCATCCAAGTAAGCAGCAGCATATGCAGAGTGGGGACGCAGCACCCGGTCCATGAGCCACTGGAAGGTGGCTGGAGCTCCGAACAACCCGAAAGGAAGTGTGATGAATTGGTATAAACCATACGGAGTGGAGAAGGCCGTTTTTTCCTTAGACTCTGGAGAAAGGGGAATCTGCCAATAGCCCTTGGTTAAATCCAGCGTCGTGTAAAAGCGAGCAGTGCGTAGCCGATTCAGGAGTTTGTCGACCCGGGGCATTGGATAAGCATCGAATTTGGACACCTCGTTCACCCTGCGGTAGTCCACACAGAACCGGATTGACCCGTCGGACTTACGTACCAGCACGACGGGGCAACCCCAGTCACTGGTGGACTCTTCTATCACTCCCATTTCTAGCATAGCCTGAAGCTCCGCCTGAACAATTTTCCTCTTATGTTCAGGCAGCCGATAGGGCCGTGAACGAATGGCCACGCCCGGGGGCGTTTCTATGCGGTGGTGTATGAGAGAGGTGCGCCCTGGCAATGGAGAGAACACGTCGGCAAACTGCCTTTGCAACGAAGCAACGTCTGCCCGGTGAGAGATTGTCGCCACAACAGACCGGGGCTAATTAATTGCTTTTAATGACCTCTGGTCCCAACTCATCTCTCTCAATCACCGTGGTGGCCAGAGAAACAGACGCCACCTCCCTCCAAGCTTTCAGGAGGTTAAGGTGGTAAATCTGTGTTGCTCCCCCCCTGTCAGAACGCACCACCTTATAATCTACGTCCCCCACTCGTCGTGTGACCACGAAGGGTCCTTGCCACTTTGCGAGTAGTTTAGAGCTAGAGGATGGGAGTAATACAAGCACTTTATCTCCCGGTGAAAATTGTCTCAGTTTCGACCCTCTGTTGTACAGGCGCTGCTGACGTTCCTGAGCCTGGAGCAAATTCTCCCGTGATATCTGCCTCAGTGGAGTGGAGGTTTGCTCGCAGGTCCATAACGTACTGTATTTCGTTTTTACTGGTGCTTGGACCCTCCTCCCAGTTTTCCTTAACTAGGACACACCCCGGGGCTTCCTACCAAATAACAGCTCAAAGGGAGAAAATCCCGTGGAGGACTGGGGCACCTCCCGCACTGCAAACAACAGAGGATCTAGCCATTTATCCCAATTACGACTATCTTCGTGAACGAATTTACGAACCATGTTCTTTAGTTAACAAATACCAAAAGCAATGTCAAAAAACAGAGCATACATATACAGATGTAGCACTCCAGATCAGACTCAAAAGGGTGTGTCCCAGTCAAAAGCCCAGCGGATGCCAGTGGCTGGGGGTGTTGCCAAATTGCTAGAGGGCGTTGCCCAATTTCCCCATTTGTTCAATTACAGGATTTAACCATGAGATGGCGCTTCATTCACAAAATACACAATGGGTGTTGTAGAAACATCAATATTTTAGATCAAATAAAGTATATAGTTTGCTTTATGCAGTATATTTCCTGTAATATTGTACAGTAGATTGAAGTAAATCAACTTATACATTAAGATAAGATAAGATGGACCTTTATTAATCCCGTGGGGAAATTCAGTAGTTCAAACAGCAACAGGGTGAGAGTGAAAAACAGGACAGCACAGATTCACACAGATTAATAAAATCAAAAATAAGATGAGCGATACAAAATAATAATAATAATAATGAGAAACTATGAAATAAGAAATGAATAAAACTAAAATGTAATTATCATATCATATATTATAATGTATTGTATTAAGTAATATCATACATTAACCCCATTATAGCAGATGCCACATTAAATGGATGAACACATGTATGCATCAATAATTACAACAGAGTATTTCTGAATACAAGTTGTAAAAATACTTGTATTTATGTATTTATGTATGTATTTAATATTAACCCTTTGGAGTCGACCGTCACGCCGGCGTGATCAGATCACATGACCTGTTCAAGCCGGTGCCGCATAAAAACAACAGTCCGGACAACATTGCCGTGTGTTTCTGTTGAAAGTGCTGGCTTGAAACTACTGTATATCCCAGTCTTTGATTCATGCAAAAAGACCCAGTAAACACGGAGATACGGTGATATAAAGTTAATACATTTCAAAAGTATGAAATATGGAAGCACATATTTGAATATCTTCGCCATATTTGATCATTTTACGAAACGGAAAATACTGGAAACTGTAGATCCTGCTCAACAGGATGTATATGTGTATTTCTGTCGAAAGTACTGGCTCGAAACTATATGCCAGTCTTTGTTTCATGCAAAAATACCCAATAAACATGGACATACGATGATATAAAGTTAATACAGATATATTTAAGAAGTATGAATAATGGAAGCACATATTTTAATATTTTCGCCGTATTTTATCATTTTACGAAACGGAAAATACTGGAAACTGTAGATTCTGCTCAACAGGATGTATTTACCAGGAAGGGGTGAGGTAATCAGGTAAACGGAGTGATACGAAACGAGACGAAGAGGGACGGCGGGAACCGAAGAGAGACGGCGGGAAATGGAGAGAGACGAAGATATACGAAGACAGGCTGCGGGAGACGAAGAGAGGCTGCGGGAGACTGCGATTGAAGTAAAGTGACAAACAAACATTGAAAATGTAGATATAGTTAGATATATTTAGAGTTTTGAAGACTCAACTATGATGAAGAGAACTCTGAACGTGAGTCAAGCTTTAAGCTTGTTTTTTGACATGGAGGAGGAGGAATCTGTGATGTTGCCCTCTGTGTCGTAGTTGACAGAAACCGCTTTGAAGCGTGGCACAGATAAAGACAGAAAAAAACAGATTTTTGTACATAATGTGTATATATATATATATTTGTATTATATTTATAATAACACTTTTGCCTTATCAGAATGAAATCCCATGCTACCTCAATCAAACTTTCACATTATCATAGTCACATCCCATGTATATATTTCCAGATTTTAAATGGTTTCGTTGTGTATGTTTGTGTTGTGAAAAATAAAATCATTTTCGCTATATGTTGTGATTTTGGGTCCAAAATGTTCATATAGTAGAAGATCACCTACATCCAAACGAAATAAATATAATTAATTATGATGAATACGTTAAGTCTTGTTCATTGTTTTTCACTTTTATTAAATGTTTGATATTTCCGGTGGAAAATCGGACATTCAAAATGCAGCATATTTTCACTCTTACACACATATATTCTCATTTTACATACATACATTTTCACTCTTACACACGGATATTCTCCTTTTGCTCTCATGCGAAATCTACTAAATCAAAGTATGTCATGTATATTTAGTTTTCGTTGATGAGACGAGACGGACTAAGGTGTTAATGGTGGACTATCGGACATTCAAAATGCAGCATATTTCCCCCAAGTGTCTGTCAAAATGCATTTTACGTTTCTAACTTGCAATATCAATATTTCAGCTCTCTTCACTCCAGAACAGCGATCTCCCTCTCTCTCTCTCTGTGTGCGGGGGATCACAGGAGGGGGGAGAGCTGTGGAATGTGACTCCACACATTCCGATGGCCAATTAGTTTTAAACAAAGGGTCCCCAACATACATATGAAACATGGGGGGGTTGGGGCTGGAGAACGGTATGGTCCTACCGTTTTCATACTTTATATATCTTAACACACTGTTCATACTGCTCACAGGCTGATATATAGTGTATTCATACCCCTCACTGTTTATTCATCATTCAATTAATTATATATTTTATTCTGTAGATTGTGAACATTACTTTTCACTTTACTGCTTGTTGCTCCTGGTTAGAAGCTAAACTGAATTTCGTTGTCTCAGTATCGGCGGTCACTCCTGATGAACCCACCAGGGCTGTTTCCTCAGAACGAGAGGAAAGTTTTTACCAGGACAGCTTTTTTAAGGGACAGCATCGCCCTGAGATCTATGCTGCTCATATGTTCATGGCCATAACGCCATTTGTAACATATGGGAGAATGGTGAAAATAACCAACTGGACTGGGACCAATGGGAAAATGCCTCTTCCCCTCAATGTGAAGCAACAGATTGAGTCTTATGTTTCCAATCGGTTCCCAAATCTGAACATTGACCAGTGGCATAAGATCAGGAGCCGGGTAAACGAGAGACTGAGGAGCCCCAGAAAAACAGATCCCGAAATCGCTCGTCCTGGTTTCCGCAGCAGATAGGCCTACAGCATGTGTCTGTTACTGTATGTCAGTTATTTTAAATAAAATGGTGAAAACTGAACTTGAAAATGGTTTCCTCTTTTTATTTTCGGGATGGGGAGACGTGTGTGATTAAAAATTCATTCGCAGAAATGTAAAGTGATCTAACTAAGTTCGATTCATATTCTTGACGGGAAGAGCCGTGTAAATGGGTGGCCATATGCATTTGAAAAGCAATATAAATCACACAGTTATTATGCAATAGGCTATAAAAGCACCACCGATTACCTTTCTCCAATTCAAACTCTTGACGGGAAAAAAGGAAGGTGTAAATGGTTGGGCTATACTGTACTGTATACATACAAAGGCCATTCAATAGACGTTCAATATATAGTATTCGTTTATTAGAGTCGGCTTGACTCGGTTTGCATTCATAAAGAATGCACAAATGTGTTTAATCGTTAATGTCGTAGTATTCGTTTATTAGTCCCCGAGGGGAAATGGGTAGCAGCACATCACAGAGGCATTTAAAAAGTGAAGAACATTCAAGTTAAACTAAGTAAACAATTAACACAGTAAATTATGTGGATTAAATCACATTTATTTCATTAAAAATAAACGAAATGACTCGGTTTGCATTCATAAAGAATGCACAAACGTGTTTAATCGTTCATGTCAGATATGTAGGCCTAAGTAAATAGCCTACATTAGTTCCTGCTCAAGATTAGATTCAACTTTATTGTTATTGCACAGATTACAGGTACTGAGACAACGAAATGCAGTTTAGCTTCTAACCAGGTGCAACAAGCAGTAAAGTGAAAAGTAATGTTCACAATCTACAGAATAAAATATATAATGAATGGAATGATGAATAAACAGTGAGGGATTGAATACACTAGATATCAGCCTGTGAGCAGTATGAACAGTGTGTTAATCGTTAATGTCAGATATGTACTAAGTAAATAGCCTACATTAATTTCATGATGGATTAAACCACATTTATTTCGTTAAAAATAAACAAAATGATTAAATGCAGGGTGAATTGCCCTAATGTGGAACATTTTTGCATTTCAGACTTCGGGAATATATTGCGACATGAAGCCGATACAATAAATCAAAATCCAGTAACATTCTGAAATCCCCAGGATGTGTCCTAATCAAACCAAAAGAGAACATGCAGATATTAAACTCATAAAAGAAATGGTAGACATATTAGTACTCTTAGTGCCAAGTTGTCTCAGACAATCTGTTTTCCTAATGTGGGACAGTTCTGTGCAAAATGTGGGACACTGAAAAGTCTGTATTAAAAAGCCTCAGTCACCTTCATTCATGTAATAAAAAAATCTCAGGCCAGTAACACTCAAAGCTACAGTAAATGTGCAATACCATGCTATGTTACTATTTATAATGTTATTGTTGTTACAACAGAAGATGTTTTTATTTAAATTGAAGTTAAATGCATCAATCTGGTGCACTGAGGGCAAAATTAGTAGATTTGTAGATACGGCTCTCAACACTCATATGAAACAGAACTGTGCTTACAATGTGTGTTGGAAGGTATTAAATTACTATGCATATGTTATTGTGTAAACACACAGCTGATCACCTGAGAGCTGCCGTTTCATTCAGAGCGTTTAAAAAAAACGACGGTCTGATTTCAACAACTCAATGTGTGATTATTATAGCAGTAATATTAGACACTAATAATACAGTAAACTATGAACACTGTACATATTATTGTTTGCCCGTGGGATTAGGATGATCGGTAGAGAGCCGCTGCGATGGATGTGATATAAAAACAAAGCGATTATTGTTGTAAACTCACGTGGATTAAATGTAGTGCATTCATTTCAACTCGCGAACATATGATACATTAAATGATCGCGAGGATCACGATCGAACATTGTTTGTTTGACCCTGGATGCATTTCCTGATCTAAAAACATAGCGATGGTTTTGTACTTACGCCAACGGGAATTAAACATTATTTTGTTAAATAAAAACATGGTGATGTTTAGCTTTTCACGGCTCCCCCTGGTGGATCCATGATCCATTGCTGCTGGTTTCATTATAATTAAATGTATTTATCAAGGGGGCGTTTCAAGTCCTGCGGGGGGGTTTTCCTTTTCAGCAGGGGCCCACCCTGTGCCGATCACGGACCCGCCCGGGTAGGCGTCTGAAACGAAGCGCTACATCTGTAGTAATAGTATTGTAAACGAAACATTTATAGTGTATCATGTTCTTTCATTGTATGCTCTGTTTTTTGACATTGCTTTTGGTATTTGTTCAACACATTCGCAGCAGTCGGTTAGCGGGAGATGATCTATAAGATTATTATGATCCGGTAATGGCTCTACAACACCATCCTCTAGTTTAAATTTCTTCACTTTGTTTCTTTTTCTTTTCACCTTCCTTCTTTTTGTCTTTTTCGTTTTCCGTCCTCTGGCCCCTTTTCTTTTCATTCGCATTCTGCGTTTGCTTTTCATTTTTCTTCTCCTTTTCATGTTGCTTTTTATTTTTCTTCGTTTTTCTTTACTTTTTCTATTCTTTTCTGATAATTGTCGTTTGCGATCTTGGCGAGTGGTATGAAATATACTGTTTCTATAAAGGTTATCTATAATACCATCTTTTAAAGAAAGATATTCTTCATATGTCATGTTATCATGGTCCTCTTTTGTCCTAAAGACCTTACATGGATATGATATAGAGGAGAGCTCTTCTTCGGGGACATCCTCTCCCCTACTTTGTAACATCCAGTCATTAAGCCCATATCCATTATCCTGGTGATAATAAGGGCAGGCTACATCAGACTTGGTTTTTTCAGATCCATGGCTAGTTTTCAACGGTCGTCCTTAGTTTTATATGATTTGCTGAGTGGGTGGGACTTATTGCGGTGAGTGGGAGGCCTCATCTGTAGAAAGTACTCTATTTGAGGAGATTTCGTTAGGATTCTGACTCTTAATGGCAGTTTGTGATTTTGAGGCTATTTCAGTGAAACAAGGCTGTTTTGAACATTTGACAGATTTATGCTTAAATTCTCTGGGAAAGTTACTGAAATATACACTTTGTGTATAAAAGCTGAAAAGTAGATAATGAAGTACTTTGTGTCAGTAGATTTCGTTAAGAATCTGACTCTAAATGGCAGTTTGTCATTTTGAGGGTATTTCAGTGAAACAAGGCTGTTTTGAACATTTGACAGATGTATGCTTAAATTCTCTGAGAAAGTTACCGAAAGATACACTTTTCTTTTTAAAAAAGCTGAAAAGTAGATAATGAAGTGTGCTTTGTGTGTACAGACACACAGAAAACACTGAAAAACACAACAAGAAGGACTGTAATACACATGTATCAGACACGCCCCCCTTGCTATAATGAAGACAACAGTTTTTAGATGTAAAAAAACACTTTTTTATTTTTCACACACAAAATCAATAGTTATACTGATTGTAGCATCCCCAGGACAGTCTCCAGCTTATAATTCCCCATATTACTGGAGATATCGTGATGGAGTTTTTTCACTTCAGTCAAAATATTCACGTGTATGCTGTTTTCGACGCAAAGATGCATTACATCTTCAAACAGAGCATACAATGAGAGCACATGATACACTTTTGATGTTTGTTTCATTTCTGAGGTAATGTTACAGAATGTTTCGGAAAATGAAGATTCCATGACCACTTTAAATGTTTCGTTTACAATCGTTTCCCAATGACCCGGAATAGTACTGCCAGAACGAACGATATCCAAAATGTCTTCCAGTTTACAAACTTCGGCCATTCTTTTTACACAGGGGTCACTACTCGTTCTGTTTTCAATCGTCCCCATCACCACACTTATTAAAAGGGTAATGACTACATTATGATCAATATATACAGAGCGTTTTGCATAGTAGTTTCCCATTTTTATTTTACTTAAAGAAAAAACTCAATGTATTGAACAAGTCCCTGGCTTCTCCATCCAACTGCTGGTTGTTAGTCTTCTTCTTCTCCATCCAACTCGGCATGGATCTTTTCAAGTCTCTCCTTGAGGCGTCTGCAATTTTTGAGATTGTGAAGAAAAGCCTCCGAAGCGCCTTGGATCCTCCAATCATCCGTGAAAATGTCTTTATCATTAAGAGTCTGGTCGATCTCAGTAATGAAGTCGGTGAGCCAGAGTATTTTCATTAACGCGTTGTAATTGTTTCTGAAGTAAAAATCGGACATGTCATTCAGAAAATCGTGTTACCTCTGGCCGGGGTGACTGACTCGGCACCCGTTGCATATTTCTTCTCTGTACCGATGTATCACCCTCTCCACAATATCAACCAACACCGCTTTCACTGTGTCCATAAACAGAGACGTTTTGGCCCAAGGAGCAAAATCAGCAGCAGTAGTATTGCAAGATTCGGGTTTCCCCAATGGTGGTGTTGATGGTAGTCCAGTAGTCTGTTCCTGGCTGCAACTCGCGGGGGGAGTCTTGGCTTTTCTCTGCTCCATGGCTAGTTTACAACGGTCGTCTTAGCGAGGTCCTTCGTTTTAGATGATTTGCTGAGTGGAGGGTGGGGCTTATTGCGTTGAATGGGGGTAGTCAATTATAGAATTGAGAGTTTTTAGAAAAAAGTTATTTAAGCGTTGTAGCTTTTTCATCTCATCTCCAGCAATAGGTCATCATTTAAGAACAAGTAATAGTTTTGTCAAGATTCTACAGAAAAAAGTCAAAAAACTATAGTATATCAGAAATATGGAAAAGTCATTGTGTACAAATAGTATGTTGAAAATCAAAAAAAGAAAACTCAATTCAATACAAATTAATGAATATTTTACCCTGTTCTAAAGTGTTGCACCCTTAAAGAAAAACCCCTTCCTTACCAAGTACTTCATATTATACCCTTTGTTAAGTGTTGCGTACATCAGGGTGTATCTCAAAGTATCTTGATAACATAAAATAACTAAAATATGTAAGTTTATCAGAAAAGAAAAAACCTTGTTTATCTGAAGTGTTGCATACACCAAAGTGTGTCTAAAAGTATCTTAGTAACACAAGAAAAAGAGAAGAAAGCGTTGATGTTAACAAAAACTGGAATGTTCCACTGAAATAATAAATAAATAATTTCAAAAAGTGCTCTTAAAAAGAACAAATGTAATCAGATAAAAGTATTTTGTTAGACTATTAAGTCCACGATGGTTACATTTAACCCCTAACCCATTTGTATTATATGTTTGTTTTCCTAATAAAGCCAGAGTCACCTGAATTAATTTTGTCTCCATACCTTTTATTTTTTACATTTTGTAACAATCTTAAAACATTTGTAGAGAACAAACACTGTGGTTAAAATGAGTGTCTTTATGACGTCTCTCACACAGTTGGTATTCTTCACAAAATTCATTTTTAAACACATCATCTTGATACAGAGATAACACATTTACACAAGACAACCCCGACATTCTTTTTACATAGGTAGAATACACAATGTTTTTCTTTGAGGGGTCCTTAGTTTAAAATGATCTGGTGAGGAGGGTGTGACTTGTTATGTTGAGTGGGAGGCAGAGTCCTCTGTAAAGGTGAGATTCTTTTTCACCAGTATAATGTCCATCGATGTCTGACTCTGTTTAAAAAGTTCTTTAAGCTTTGTAGCTTTTTCATCAATCATTTTCAGCCAAGCAGTCAGAGGCACCCGTACAGATGTCTGAAAAACTCCACATGTAGAGTTAAAATTCTCCAAAACAAAATCATCAGAGGGGTCCTTCCCCAGCGTTTCCAAATGGCTTGCACGGTAATACCATCGCCCCGATGGTCCGCTTTTAGTTTCCCAGACGTTGCTTGTCAGGACTCTTCTCACTTCTGGCAGCGGGGAAATAACTCTTTCTTCCTCCACATTGAGGGGCGGCGGTTTGATCTCGCATGCTGTCTGTGTTTCTTTGCAAATATCTTGTACACCGCTGGTTCCACTATGGTTTCTTGATGCACTACAGTGGTTGCGTGGAGATCTCTGGAAGACACCAGAGTTAACACAGCCCAATCTGTTGAGGTCAGTGTCGCTTTAACACTGCGGGGTCCATACGTTTCTCCATTCTTCAGATTGTAGAAATGCAGTTCATTCGCCATATAGTTGAATACATAACCCCAAACATCGCCATTTTTCAGAGTCCATTCTTCATGAAGTTCTTCGGCTGGAGGCGTCTGAATCCGGCACAGATATTGCATTCGTTTCTTGATTGGCGCTCCGGACTGATGGCTGTACGTTGTCACAGGCGTCTCGCTGATTAAACCCATATCTATGCTTCTCTTGGCCATTTTTCTTTTTTGAAAAGTGCCTTGGTGATTGGAAATGACTGGCCTGTTATTTAGTTTGAGCGTATTTTCGTCTATTTCCATCCCCTTACTTTTAAATGATCTGGTGAGGAGGGCGGGACATGTTATGTTAAGTGGAGGCGGAGCCCTTGTACAAGCTGCAGGCTTCATGGAGTGAAATGGAGCAGAAACACACATTCTTTATGGGTACAGCAAAATTCTAATATTATCCCTAGTACAACCTCACACAAACTTAATATTGGGTTTCCTTATAGTGGTGTAAAGTAATTATAAAAAGACAAAGATCATGTTTTTTAAATTGTTTTATTATTTCCCCTCTTCAGAGAGACTTTTCTTATAGTTAGTAAAAAAGTAATTACACATTAGTTCACAGTCACTACAAATAAAAAAGAGAATATCCTCAGGAATCACTAATAAACAATATTACGACTTTCTGAGATATTTTCACACAATATACTTGTAACTTTTTTATAGGGCTTCAGATATTTTGCATGTCTGCATAAACACGGTTTCATCTTTCTTGAAACTGTCCGTTTTACAAAAGAGTGAAGAATAATGGCTGTTTTCTGCTTCTTCATCTTCTGAATTTTCCTCCCCCGTCCCTCTTCCTTCTCATCGCACAGATAGTGTTCTAAATCTGCCTACCTTCCCTGCACTTTTGTGTATAAAAGCTGAAAAAAGTAGATAATTAAGTACTTTGTTTTAGTAGATTTCGTTAACCCCCTGACTCTTAATGTCGGTTTGTGATTTTGAGGCTATTTCAGTGAAAAACAAGGCTGTTTTGAACATTTGCCAGATTTATGCTTAAATTCTCTGAGAAAGTTACTGAAAAGATACACGTTTGTGTATAAAAGAGGACCACTAACATAAAGTACTCTGTTTGATGAGATTTCGTTAGGCTTCTGACTCTAAAAAGGCAAGTTTTTTTACAGACATTGGGCAGATTTATGTGTAAAGATTTAGTTAAGAATCTGTCTCTTAACCCACCATCCCCCGAGAGCCAAAACATACTCAATCCCCTACAGCAGCTCGGGTGTGAACTCCCATACAGAATGTTAGTGACACTGCAGATTTGTGTGTAATTCACTCACAAAGGAACTGTAAGATACACTTTAATGGATGCAAACCTATAGTTAATAAAAGTAATTATACATTAGTTCACAATCCTACAACTAAAGGAACTGTAAGATACACTTTTTATGTATGCAAAACCTGTCATTTTGGAGAAACCATCTCGAGTGAGCTATAATTTGAAAGTACACAAATGGGGGGGGAATATATCCCCCTTCCTTCAGACTTCCTTACAGAGCCCCTCCTCCAACACACATGACCATAAAGAGGCTGTACTCTGAACCCACCCCCGATGCTGCATTCGTTTCTTGACTGGCGCTTCAGACGGTTGACTTGGTAAGCTGAATTGTCTGTCTTTTTTAATTTTAGTTTTGAGCATATCTCTATACACTGGCCATAGCCTCAGGAGGCTCATTTATACAGAGATTAACATCGGAGGCTTTCATCAATGTGAAATTACACATCACATCAAAGGGCAAACATCAAAGGCTAATTAGATTAGACAACAAAGGGCTCTGAGGGGCAGGGGTCAAAGAGACTATCTTATTCAATGCACCAAATAACTAGACAACAAAGGGACTGCCTGGGGCTAATCTAATCTAATTACTCCACTCTCAGGGCAAGGGTCAAATACCTTAACTATCTTAGCTCATTTGCATAATTGGGGGCATGTCCACCTGTCACTTTTTCCTGCATACTAATGAGACGAAAGGGACATCATTACTACTACTAGCAACAGAGGAGGGATCCCTCTCCCAGGACGGACAGACGTGCAATAGATGCCGTGTGTAAATTAAGAAGATAATACATGTACAACATAGGTAGACCAAATGTTTGGAAATGCATGTGTCTATAATAGGAGATGAATCCACGAGGATGTCAACAGTCCTGTGGGAGCCATCAGGGAAGTAGGATGATGAGAGTCAGGCAGGACCGCAGAGACAGGTTCAGCCACGACTCAGGATACAGAACAAACACACACCAGAAACAACAGAGACACTCACCATGAGACTGTTCATGTTATTTACCTCATGTATGAGCACTTGTTTTCAGCTCAGTGTGAGAGTCTCATTTTGCTGTCATCTTTAGTGAATGCTGTTCTATCACTGGCGGAGACTCACAGGCAAGAAGCCAATGAGAGTAACATATAAAGCTAATTTGCACAAAATATGTACAGACAAAATATATATGGTACTATCAACATAGTTAGTTACTGGAGCAAAACATGTCAATAATTGAGAAGAATTGCACCAATAATGAGAAATGATCATATATGTCAGCTGAAATCAAACAAGTGCTAATAAATAAAGAGATTATGATATATATCATAATAACAAGTTCTGAATGAACACTGACAACCTTCAAATATTAAATTACTCAGATCGGAACATCCCTAGGGATATTAAGATACAGTCAAGATGAGTTGAGATGACCAGGATTAAGGCCTGCCTTATTTCTAAACCCCTATAGCCTGAAGAAAGTGTCCCACTGGCCCACTGTCTGAAAACTTGTAATCACAAAAACAAATGCAGTTTGTACCGAAGATCCATCGCTCTAAAAACTAAACTCTCCCTTCGATAAACAGAAACACATATGGCCAACTATTATGCAAACTTGGGGTAGGGTGCCTCAGGATACCTGCAAAAAAATAAAAAGGCATAGTCTTAAAGTGTTTGGGAATCATTGCTCCATCAGATCCTTTTTGGGTGTGGTAACAGGTGCAAGAGAGAACACTTCAGATCACATCCAACCACAGCCAGGTTAAAAGAGAGGAGATTAAAAGACTACTTTCCATCGTGGTATTAGGTTCAACCAAATCAGAACTATACAGATCCACTTCCTGTAATGACAGTTAGGCCCACACAGGTTAGGCCCACACAGGTTTTCTGTGCAGAGGGGTCATAACCAGTAGCGTGGCGTGGGAAAAAATGAGGGGAAGGTTGGTTGGTTTTCCACTGACCTTATTTCGAGCTATTTTCCAAAATCCTATGGAGAAATCCCATTGCCTTTTTGTCGAGGGAACCCGAGAGCAGCTTACTTCCGGGTTTTAGGACGCGTCACTGAAACACTGCGATTTGATTGGATTGTGAGGCCAGCCAGCCGCCTCTGGCTTCCCTTGGCATGGCCCTGACCAATCACAGGTTGGCAGGGGCATGACGTGAGCCTTGTCTGATTGATCAATCCCTCCATTTTTTTTCACCAAGGGAAGCCAATTTCGGCTGGCCTCCTCTCGCAACAGAGAGTGCAATCTACTGTTTCACCATAACATCTAGAGGGGCGCTGTTTCACTCTTTGTAAAATACTCAATGAGAATGGGGGAGAGACGGGCCAGCAGCAACACACAACAAAGAATTTCCAAAACTAAACAAAGTGTTTTTATTTATTTATTTAAAATTATAACTACAATCCGAAAAAACAGGGGAAGCCTGGCTTCCCTTGGCCTCCAGGAGGAAACGCCACTGGTCATAACCAAGATTTACTTTCACGTTGAATAAAGTGTTTCAGATCATCAGCATGAACTGTTTAACTTTCTGTGTTCATGTGTCTCACTGCGTTGATCCCTACATTCTGCAGCATTTTCATGTAAATTATGTTTTGACAGTGTTAGACTATCACATCTAATAAAGGCCTCAGAAAACACAAGCCAAATAAACAGTGCAGTGGGAGGTAAATCATGGGGGGCTCAAGTCATTTCCGTCATCTGATTGAAATGATACGTTATTTGCAGCTGCCTTCTCCATTATGTCAGCACAAATTAAAGCATTCAGACATGTGTTATTGAAAATCAATTTCTGTTTCCGCCTCATCTACTCTGCCACTTGAGATATTCACACATTTCTTTCGAGTACCTCCTTCCTGCAGATAAATGTCCTACTAGCAACTCCTTAACAAGTATCGGCATAATCGACAGCAATAGAACAACAATTACTGTACAGCATGGGGAAGTGACTGTAGTGTTGACAGCAATGTGGTTAAAACACACAGAAAGTGATTCATATGTGAATCAGAAGCTGCCAAAACACAACATGCAAGCATATGAAAGGGTTCACTACGCAAACAGAAAACCTGTAGAAAACATACCTCTGTGTTCAGATTCCTGCTCCTCCATTTCAAATAATGTACATGATGTAAATGAACATCTATTCACCATCAATTCAAAATGATCAGTTTATTTCTCAAAAAATACACTAGGCACAAACATCTTAAAGTTATTCAGAGGCTTGGTCCCAGAATGGGATTTTTAAAGCTACAACAAACAATTGGAAACCTCTCACACACTCACAGGTCGTCAGGGCCGGACTGGGACAATAAGTCAGGCCGGGAATTATACACCCAGCCAGGCCACTACCAGTTTTTGTGCCATTTTGCTGGATTTATTTGTCAATATTTACAGCTTTGCTGCCCGTAGTGATAGCCATCTAAACCTACTTCCAAAAAATAAACATGGAGATGGGTTACTATTTAAACAAATGTGCAAATCTATTTAGGAACCTATTCATGTGAACATATTTTAAGTGGGAGTGGACCTCAAATCCTATAGGGGGGTCCGGGGGCATTCTCCCCCGGTAAGATTATTTTTTTAAATGTTGGACTTAAAGTTGGGGTAGGTCATTTTGGAGAAACCAGCTGGAGTGCACTAGAATTTGAAAATACACAACCGGAACAAATCTGCCACTTCCTCACAGAGCCCCTCCTCCAACACACACGAACGCTCACATGACCAATGAGGGCATGAGATAAGTGTGTGCACAGATGGAAGGCTGACAGGCAGGTAGGCCATCCAGTTACTTTAGCCGGGCCGGCTCAGATGATTGGTCGTGCTTTTTACAGCGCCACGGCTTCCACAGATGATATTTTTTAATGGATTTTTTGTCAAAGCACTTCAGATATTCATTGCTATCGAGATGTTAAGAGCATTCCATGGAATATAACAAAAAGTGTATCTTGAGCCGGTTTCTCAAACTTACCTACCCCACCTTTAAATGCATCAATATGGTTCACTTTGAGGGGGAAATAAAGAGAGAGACTACACCCACATGAAACAGAACTGTATACATTTAAATAATCGTAAAATCATAATAACATGGCCATAACCAATAACATACCATATCCAATATGATAAAACATTGAAAATTGTTTTTGGTTCATTTATAGTTGTGAGTGTGTCTGGGCTCCTGAACCAGGCTCACCTGTCTCCCCCCTTCTCCTCTTTGAGGCAGCAGCAAAGACTAGTTTTAGCTCTCAACAAGTTTTTAAAGTTTATCTTACATTTGTTCACCTAGTTAACGTTTTTTTATTATTATTCATGCATATTTTACTAATCACTCTCCCTTCAAATGGAAATATGTGTTTACATGAATGGTGACCAAACAGTGAGACCCACTGAGAACTAAGTTAACTATCTAAACACTCAGCAGAGTCCTTTGCCTCACCTGAGCTGTAGTTATCAGCCTCTCAGTCTGACAGGAGAGGACTCTCCTCCACCTTGTTGTTGAAACGGCTCCTTATATCCGTTAGCGCAGCTAGCTAGCACCAGATGCTAACAACAACAATAGCCTACACGTAACCGATGCGCGCGCTTTCTCTCTCTTGCTCACTTGCGCCACACGTACACACACACCCTCCCGAGCTTGAATGACACACAGAGACCATTCGAGGGCATTAGTGTATGGTCTGTATGAAAGTGGCCATGTGGGCAGGCCACATCATGTAGACAGCCAGTCACCCTCTGTGAGGCAGAGTTAGACCCACATGTACGCAGCGTTGCGTTCACAATACAAACATAGCAAAAATCCTCAGGGCAACAGGCCACTTAGCAGGCCAGGCCATCGGGAAACCTCCCGGTGCTCCCGATGGCCAGTCCGGGCCTGCAGGTCGTCCTTCAATCACCTTGTCCCAAGTTCTCTCTCATAAGTAACTGGCTGGAATAGCTTTAAGACTGGTTTAGTTCAAATTCATTTGAGATCATGCCTCATATTTGCGTTTAAATTCGGCTTTATCTATATCCAACACTTTTGGGGGCGTGTTTTCACATCAGGCATCCCTCTTTGTGAAGCTGACCGTTGAGCGGCCCGACCAAGCAAGGAGGCAGAGGCAGAGAATTCAAATATAGCCCGGTGTGGGCATTTATTCATCGCTGTGGTACAGGATACACAGCCTCAATATTGCTGCCCAGGTGAACACTGCGACACCAGCCACAAGGATCTCACCCACACTACCAGCCTCCTAACAGACAGGGAAACAGAGCCTAAATACACACCCACTAATCAGCAATTAGACACAGGGGGGGGGGGGACAACACAGGGCACCAGGTGAACATAATCAGGAGTAACAGAAAGAACGGGAGGGGGAACACTTTTCAAGATAAAAAAACATGTGCAATATACAAGGCCCGAAGCCGTTAGTCCACAGTGACGAAGTTACCTTCGTCACACTCTTCCTCCTTCACCTCTTCCCCAAATATTCATCCGTGCTTAACATCCAAGTCGTCCCTAAGTAAGATCTCTAGCTATTGAAAATTCTATAACACATAGGTTTGATCAAGCTCTCTGATTGGTCAATAGGCGTGCCTAATCACAAAGTATGACGTGTGGTTTCCATAGCGACGTTTAGCGACACAGCTGTTACACTGTTATACATTGTCTCTCGTTGGAAATCGGTAGCTACAAAATGTCAGATTTTAAAGTTAATTTTGATTTGTTGGGGGGCCTCAGTATTGATGAATGGTTGGACATAGACACAGAACACAAAACCAACGAAAGATTTGCGGCTGTTTCAACTGACGAGTTGAGTGCGTTGGAAAAAAGTCTTAACGAAAAGAGTACATTGGCGTCAACTACCTGGGCTGTCAAATGTCTCAAAGCGTTCTTAAAAACCCAGGAGAAAATGGTGGATTTCGGAACATTGTCCAAACCGGAGCTGAACAGCTTACTTCGCCAGTTTTATGGAAGTGTTAGAAACACTAAGGGCCAGCAGTACGCTATTAGTAACTATGTTGGTTTGAGAGCTGGGATCAACCGCTTCGTTAATGACCCAGGCATGGTGTTTGATGAAAGACAATGCGTTTACCACCTCAAATAACGTGTTCTCCGGACTCACTCACTCAGAAGGGCTGGGCAGGACAAAACTGAACACCATCCCGCTATCACCAACGAGGACCTCGAAATCCTGAGGAAGTCCCGGGCTATGGACCCAAACACACCACGGGCCTCCTCAACAAGGTAATAATAATAATAATAATAGTCCAATAATAGCTACTTTATTGATCCCCAAGGAAATTGTTTTTACAGTAGACATTTCCTACATTACATTACAGGTGTGGTTCGATACCCAACTGCATTTCGGAAGAAGGGGAAAGGAGGGCCTGAGGAAACCCACTCCACATCTTTCGTTGCTAAACAAGATTCTGCAGGTGAGTTGATCAAACACGCGTTCTCCGGACTCATCAAGTCACTCAGAAGGGCTGGGCAACGAAAAAGTTGTTATCATTAAGCCTACAAGCTTTTATTATTATCAGGCTATTATTATTATTAGGGCCCGAGCACGAAGCGCTAGGACCCAACGGCGTCCTAGCACGAAGTGCAAGGATACCTATTGTTATTGGTGGAATTATTATTATTATTTTTTTTCTGCTGGCGTTTCCTGTTTTTGAGGCCTTTAGGACGCTGAATAAGTTGTATAATTTTGCACGGACGCCAGAACTGGTGAAAACTACCTTATTCTGGAGTCAATTGTCCAACTTGCTCGCAAGCGCCACCTATAAAAATCCCAATTTGGAATACATTTACAAAGTCGCACCGTAACTCCAAATGACCTGAAATGTTGCACACATATCCGGGTGGACCTGCTCTACATATAATCTCCTTGAACTCCTAAACTCCGTCTACTTTTTTTTTTTAATTAGCATAATTTAAAAAACAGTTAAATATTCACTTACATTTCAAATTTTTGTTTTACAACACCAAACTCAATATACAGTATTGCTGGAGGGTCAGACACATCGTAGGAAATGAGCATGTTCAGTCGATAAATGTGGCCGTCATTACTCTAAACGTGTTTGCAAAAAGGCGGGGCTTAGATAGAAATGCTCATAAATCATCAACAATGTACCAAAGAAACACACATTTTGTTGGTAAGGTTCAGTCTGTATTGGGAAATAGGCACCAAAAGTAATTTCCATTTTGGACTATAGGGGGCGCCAAAAACATGACAAATGTATAACTCATGAACCGATGGACGAAATCTTTTTTTTTTTTTTAGACATACTCTGGGGATGAGTATGAACTTATATTTAAAGTGTCACAACGAATGACAATTGTGGGCGTGGCCTGTACTCTTTTTTTATGACGATGTGCTAAAATGTGTTTCGGTACGCAAAACTTGGGACACGCGTCACAGACCACGACTTTTTGAAGAATGTAAAAAAAAACTGCTCACTAGTGCCCCCTATTGTGTGGTAGTCACATATAGTTTCTCAGAACTTCACGCATTTTGGAATGCAGGACAGGTTTAGCCCCTATCCCATATGATACTTAATTGAGCAGCACATTTTTGAAAAATTACTCGTGGAGGTCGTAAGCTAACAGCGAATACACCATTGTTGACGATTTACATGTCGCAAATTACTCCAAACTACTCGGATATAGTTATTCCGATATTCACGAAACGCTGTATACATATTGCTATTATGATTGCACACATATTTCAAATTGCCTTTCATTAGCCCCGCCCCCCAGAAAGTCGGCCATTTTACGCACGTTCTTGCGAACTCCTCATAGGGGAATGATCAGAAAAATTCCAATGCAGGACAGGTTTAGCCCCTATCCAATATGATACTTAATTGAGGAGCACATTTTTTAAAAATTACTCGTGGAGGTCGTAAGCTAACAGCGAATACACCATTGTTGACGATTTACATGTCGCAAATTACTCTAAACTACTCGGATATAGTTATTCCGATATTCACGAAACGCTGTATACATATTGCTATTATGATTGCACACATATTTCAAATTGCCTTTCATTAGCCCCGCCCCCCAGGAAGTCAGCCATTTTGAAAAATGTGCGTTTTTCACGCATTTTCAGCACATTCTTGCAAACTCCTCCTAGGGGAATGATCGGAAAAAATCCAATGCAGGACAACTTCAGCCCCTATCCCTTATGATACTTAATTGAGGAGCACATTTTTGAAAAATTACTCGTGGAAGTCGTAAGCTAACAGCGAATACACCATTTTTGACGATTTACATGGTGCAAATTGCTCCAAACTACTACATTTCCATTTTTGGAAACCTTTACAAAGTGGCACCGTAACTCAGAATGACCTGAAATGTTGCACACACGGTTGGACCTACTCTACATATTATGTCCTTGTACCTGAAAGCTCCACCTACTTCATTTTTTTTAACTTACCATAATGTTAAAAACAGTGAAATATTCACTTAAATTACAAATTTTGGTTTTTCAACACCAAACTCAGAATACAGTATCGCCGGAGGGTCAGACACATTATCGTAGGAAATGAGCATGTTCAGTCGATAAATGTGGCCGTCATTACTCTAAACGTGTTCGCAAAAAGGCGGGGCTTAGATAGAAATGTTCATAATTCATCAACAATGTACCAAACAAACACACATTTTGGTGGTAAGGTTCAGTCTGTATTGGGGAATAAGCACAAAAAGTAATATCAATTTTGGACTATAGGGGGCGCCAAAAACATGACAAATGTATAACTCATGAAATGATGGACGAAATCTTTTTTTTTTTTTAGACATACTCTGGGGATGAGTATGGACTTATATTTAAAGTGTCACAACGAATGACAATTGTGGGCGTGGCCTGTACTTTTTTTTTTTAGTCATTTCTATCCTTTATAGTTTTAGTCTAGTTTTAGTCTAGTTTTAGTCGACGAAAACTCAAAACGTTTTAGTCTAGTTTTAGTCGACGAAAACTCAAAACGTTTTAGTCTAGTTTTAGTCCAGTTTTAGTCGATGAAAAATTACATTTTAGTTAACTTTAAGTCAAAATGTTTTCTCTCTTTAAACCAATTCAGTATCTGAAATTGGAATCAAGGTGACCGTATCAAGTGTTGACATTTGTAAAGCAACATTTCACTCTCTTAACCCTTTACTTAGTTAGTTTGATATCTCTAGCCTCTCACATTGGTGCAATACTGTTGTGTTGTCCTTGCTGATCCTCTAAGGTAAGGATAGTGCATACACATAGATACAAGTGGTACTGGTAACATAGTGGAATGTTCTTTACTCCAAGTCAAGAACCAAAACATTATTTTTTTTAGCCTTCTTCTATTTATTTTCCGAAACCTCCAATAAAAGTGAAGACACGTATGCCCAAAACAGAGCAATAAATGATGAACAATGACATGACACCTGAAGTTTTGGATCACGAAAATTACAGACTTGAGTTAGCTCAGTGACTCAAACTGTAGTCCATTGTAGACTCTCTACATTTATCAATGGTGTGTCAGTAACTTGTCAGAACAGAGGGTCATTCCTCACAAGCAGTAACTTGTATAAATTATAAAGTATAAATTGTTGTATAAAACTATCCCTCACCTTAACATTATACGTTTCTGTACCTACAAATAAAATAAAAATGTTGAAAGTGCATACAGTACATACCTATAGAATAAGATAAACCTTGAATAAACTTGGCCTTATAAACAATCAGAGGGAACCACCTCTGTAGTGCACTCTCATATAAAGTAACAGACAAAGTACAGACATCCGTAGGAGCATTAACAACCTTTTAGCCTACTGATCTCTATTCAGTTTGAGGAAAGCACTTCTCTCTAAAATGACTCTTGCACTATTTCGACGGCCACGAGTGAGGTCACCTGTGATGCTAAAAACTCGCTCAGCAAATGCTTGAGATGCTGGCATTGCCAGAAGATCCAAGGCAAGAGGTTTTAGGCTCTGATAAACAGAACCCTGTGCAGCCCAAAAGTCAAGAGCAGTCTCTTTGTTCATGGGCTGTGACAGCTGCTCCTTGAACTTCAGCATTTCCTGCCTGACACAGGGCTTTGAGACTGAGAGGCTAGATCTAGATGGCCGGCTTGCACTTGCTTTTGACAGGAATCTAAATCTCGGCCGCTTTGTCTCTGGTAGTGGTACCTCTCTCCTTTCTTCTTCATCCTCATCAGTCTCCTCCTCCCGTATTACTGGTGACACCATCTGAGCAATGTAATCTTCTGCTTTTCTCAGAAGCTCCTGGATTTGTACGTCGTCATGCTCATTTTCAATGAGTGCTTCGGGTGAGACTGTAGGGTCGAGGAAGCATGCTGCAGCAATGAGGGGAGAGAATTTTGTATCACTGCGATCAAGAAAGCAGCTGAAGCGTTGGCCCATGTTTTCCTTCATCTTCTGTGACAGTTAAGCTAGGTCCCTGTGGCAAGAACCCTGGGCCTCAGGGAACTCAGAGAGGTGAGCATTCAGGTCCAGGAGGGCGGGCAACACCAGGGATAAGGACATTGTGTCACTCTGGAGCATCTGGGTGTGCTCAGCAAAGGGGAGGAGCAGATCTCTGAGAGCAGTGAGCTTCTGCCACTCACTTGGCAGTAGACAGTCCCAGCCCATTCCATCAGCTACCTGAACAAGGGAGTCCTTCACTTGGAGAAGGCGTGATATCATCAGGTATGTGCTGGACCATCTAGTAGGGCAGTCTTTGACCAGAGTGAGTCCACACAGCTTTAGCAGTCGCTGAATTGCCACAGACGACTTGCGGAAGAGCCGGACAAGTACTCGTATTCTGTCAAGGAGTGGTTTGACACTCAAATCTTTCTGGATCATGTTCACCACGAGTTGCAGTGTATGCACAGCACAGGGGGTCCTCTCTATGGCTCCGTACCTAGATAAACAAACACAGAGAAAAAGACAAATACTTTATTAATCCTCTAGGAAATGTAATTGCCATGAGCAACACAATGCGATACAATATACAACGTATTAACACACATCTTTACATCTATACTTATTATGATCCATACCGTTACACTGTCACATTTCTGGCTGTACATTTGGTTTTGTACCAAGTTACTGTTGATCTTTTATACTCTAATATTTAGTTTATACTTGAAGTCTATATATTTGCACTATCTTACTTTTTACCACAACTGCTGCAAAATAATTTCCCTCTGGGTAAATAAAGTAATAAAAATGCTAAAAGAGAATATAACCAAGCACAGCTCAATGACATGATCTATGTCATTGAGCCTGCTACTGAAAATACTGAAAATATTAACAGCTACAAACTAAAAGAATGTACCTTCGGTCTTCGACAACCTCAGAGTCTTCCTCATCACTCTCCTGGGATTCTTCTTGTACAGTTTTTTTGAATGCTGCAACCATGTTGCTTCCGTTATCTGTTATGACTGTCAGAATTTTGTGTTTTGGTATTCCCCAGTCCTCTGTGCATTGTTCCACACAAGTCTTTATAGACTCTGCAGTGTGTGGGTGGGAGATCTGGTCAAGTCTCAACAATATGTGCTTCGCTTTATTCTCCTGAGTGCAAAAGTAACATGCACTAATTGCCAGGAATGATGCTGTAAACCCTTTTTTTGTCCATATGTCCAGCCCAATTGTTACTTTGCGTGCTGTGGCGAGTCTTTCTTTGAATTTTTGTTTCTCGTCAATGTAAAGCTTGTCAACTAAGTTGTTTATTTTTGTTTTTTTGGGTATGTTCAGCCTCTTATCGAAGGTCTCTATCATAAGGATGAAATCCTCATCCTCAACTGTACGGGCAGGTAGACCGGTGCGTCCAATCCACTGGGCAATGACCTTTTCTTTGGTGCCTTGTTCCAGCGAGTCTGCTTTATATTTTGGTCCTGAGGAAGAGAATGCTGCTGGGATAGTTGACTGTTTATTCTTTGCACCAGGTTGCTGTTTTGGAGTACTCGTCTCTGGGATCTAGGTGAGGAAAAATAAGATTGCATAATTACTCCCTATACAGAACTACAACGCCTACAGATGAATTCCAATTAATTAAATGTAGGCTAATCCCTTTAAAATATGCCTTTGGTAATAGTATTATCATTAAAATATAGTATATCAATAATATCAAGTTTAGATTTTGAAGATTCTAATTATGTGATAATACAATACAACTAGCCTATTATATATGCCTACCTGGCCTTAGAGATAAGAAAGTATTTTCCAAATAAATTGCTGTGTACTCTTAAAAAACACACAATAATTGCAGTGACTAGATAGTTATTGCAATGCAAGCCCAGCCAACATTAGCCTGGAACTTGCCAGAATCATTCATTTGCTACCGGAAACTGAAAACGTGTTTGCAAGAAAGGCTAAGCTAACATAGATAGTTAGTACTTTTGCCTCTAGTAACTAGTGACTAGCTAGCAGTCTGCATTGGCAACTTGCCAATGCAGACTGCCCAGTAACATAGACTTAACGTTAGCAAATGTATATGCTTAGTTAGCGTTACCACATACGAGTTAGTTACGACTTATCATGTAACGTTACAGTTAGCTAACTTACCGTGGCATAAATAGCAGGATGGTGCGCCTTCAAGTGCCTCTTCAGGTTAGTCGTATTCTTCCCAACTAATTTGAAGCCACATGGCGTCTCTCCTTCTCCCGCAGTTGCAGTGCAGTGTGTTTTATTTTCTACCGAGTTATAAAGAAAGTTGGTCCATATATCTATTCTTTTTTTGCGACCAAAAACTAAAAGCGCTTTCGCTGAATCCGTCATCTTCACTGTTTGGATATCATCACCACCTGTGCTGCTGCAGTGAAGCTGGGGTGGGCGGGGGTGAGTGAGGTGTGCAAATTCCCAGAATCCCAAATAATTCAACCAATGACAGGGATGCATTTTGAAAGAGAAGACGGACAATTGGAGGAAAATAATATCCTGCATTTTTAATGTCCGATAGTCCACCCTTAACACCTTCGTCTTGTCTCGTCTCGTCAACGAAAACTACATTTACATTTCGTCATAGTTTTCGTTATCAAGAATCTATTTTTAGCTCGTCATCGTCTCGTCTTAGTCATGTAAAAAAGGTCGTTGACGAACATTTTTCGTCATAGTTTTCGTTAACGAAATTAACACTGGCCTATACTGTATAGTAGGTGTGTAACAGTGTATAGTCTACTCTACACTCTACCTTTCAGCAAAGTTTTAGGGATTTAGGCTCAGTCAGCTCAGGGACTGTTTGGTTATTTTAGTTTGGTAAATGAAATAAACGTTTGAACTTTGTAGTAGTTCACTGTAGTTGCTGTCATAAGTCATTTGTAGACTAAGTGGCACATTTGTACTTTGTAGAGAAATGTAGACACAAGTTGGAAGGGAGCACAATAAACCTGATGAGTTTGAATTTGAGTTGATTATGAGTTACTTTTCAATTGATAATTAGCTCACAATAAGTTCACTTTAGTTACTCACACAACTTGACACAAGCCATGGGTTCAGGTCCGGACTTATAAGTCCGGGCCTGAACCTGAAACTCTGGACTTGAGTCCGGACCTGAACCTGAATGTGAGTCCAGGTACGCAGCACTAGGTGTCAGTGTGCTCTACAATACACCAAGCCTTCAATGGAGACACTGTCCCCAGGAATGTGTATGCTAAGGAAACGGGGAAATGGCAAAAACAAAACATCATGGCACCTCGTTGTGTGGTTGAATATAATAAATACATGGGTGGGGTGTACTTGTCAGACCAGCTCATCCAATACTATTCAGTCCACAAGAGGTCCAACAGGTGGTACAGGACACTGCTGTACCACTTTATAGACATTGCTGCAACCAACAGCTATATTCTGCACAAGGAGATGTGTCTGTCCTCAGGGTCAGTGGCCATGTCCCACGCCCAGTTCATGGAGGAGCTGTCTGCAGAGCTGTGTGGAGTCCCAATTGGCAGCTTTGTGCCACGTAACAGCCACCCAAAGGGGCACAGTGCTTGCCAGAGTCAATGTCCTGTGCAGAGGAGGAGGAGAAGGAGGGAATTGACTCATTTGCGAGACGGAGGTCGGGAGACACAGCAACAAAAGGTCGGCGAAAATGTGTGCTCTGCAAAAAACGTTCCATCTGGAAGTGTAGAAGTGTATATGTGACACTGTGTCTTGTGGCTCACAGAAATTGCTTCAGCAAGTGGCATACCAGCCGCACGTAAAACATTTCGATTGACTGAATCAAGTCTGATTGTAATTTAATGTAAATAATTTAAAAAATGTTGATTCCTTTCCTCTCTGTATATTTTTCTAATATTTTGTTTATAGTTTCAAGATCATTTGCACTTTCTATATTTTTCTAACACTTTGTACTTTGTATCTCCAGCACCTGGAATTTGTTTCACTGTATTGAAATGTTCAAATGATAATATATTTCTCTGAAACAAGTTATTTTTGTTGCAATGTCATCTGTTATGGTTTAATTTGTTACTCTCAACCTTTTTTTGACAGAAGAAACATGATCAGTCATTTAAATATGGAAATACAATTCGTTTTAATTATTCCATATTATCCTAGGCATTTTTCAGTGAAAAACGCCTAGGATAATATGGAATAAATAGCTGTAACTTACTCAGGGAACATAATATGCAGATTAAATTTCATTTGAAAGCCTAAAACATCTAAATGCAGCTTTGTAAATAATAAAAAAGAAAATTCCTATGTTCCTGTAAACAGTAAAAAAAAACACAACATTTGTACTGGCGTTTTTTTCGTAAATTCAGCCATTATCACACAAAGTTAAGGTAACATTTGGACTAACCAGACTTGAACTAGAGGTTCTCCTGAATCAAATGAGGTAAGGCACTTGATACTGACTGCTAGAAAAGGTTAGAACAGGTTAGGAGAAACAAATAAATACAGGAGTCAGGCAGGCGAAAATTCCGTCTAGGTCTTTAAGGGTTAAAGCATATAATACATATCAGGCTACAGCCCATGTATATGTTATGATGTGAAGCACTATTTGGTTTCATGAAAAATATCAACTGTTTATTTGTAGATATCTACGGAGCCCTGGAGGGTTCACAGAGAGAAAAATAAATAAAACGTGGCCACGCTTTAATAACTCGTGCGTACGCTTTAGTAACTCGTGCGCACGAGTTACTAAAGCGTGCGCACGAGTTACTAAAGCGTGCGCACGAGTTACTAAAGCGTGCGCACGAGTTACTAAAGCGTGGCCTCGTTTTGTGTGTGTGTGGGCATTTGTTTATGATAGTATCGTTCGTTCCGGTGCACTCCGGCAGGACTATAGCACATCGAGATTAAGATTAAACGAATTTCTTTCACTTGGGAATACACATATAACTATGGAGAACCAGATTTGTGTAAATTACTGTTCGTGGTAATTTGAAAACAAATGCCGGGGGTGTCGGACACACACAAACACACCGAACACACACACACACACACACACACACACACACACACACACACACACACACACACACACACACACACACACACACACACACACACACACACACACACACACACACACACACACACACACACACACACACACAGCATGCGCCCCGGTGACAGGACATCTCCTTCATAAAACGAGGGGAATACTCTGGTAGTTTGATGTGTGTGTGGTTGAACGTAGCAGCCTCGACCTCTATCCAGCGGTTCTAATGAAGGGCAACGCAGTGAAGTAAACAGTAAAAGGCACCGCTCTTTGCAGCTGGTGCTGCTCTTCTCAGATTCTGCTGAATTACACGTTACTACCTCCAGTGCCCTGTAGGACGAAGCCAGTTCAACAGACCCTGGATGTTTGATTTACCCGGCTTAACTAACCCTAACAAACGCGATGTCGCTAAGCGGTCCTACGAAGCTGGTTATCAACTCAGCAAATCAACCAGGGTTTCTCTGTCCGGTTGAGAGTGCATTCACGTGAAAGGGACGGGGTTACCAACATTTGACCAATCACAAACATGGAGACGCGTGCTGACAGCGCAGCGTCATACTTCATGAATGAATAGTGTAAATAGCAAATCCTGCTTCGTAGTACAGGCCACTGGTGCCACAGAGATTTCATAAAGTGAAGGATGTTTTCCTTCTATAAAACAGCTGTGGGCAGCAGATTCTGTGAGTCACGGACAGGAATCCCTCAATTTAAATAAAACGAGTCCATGCTTTATTAACTCGTGCGCACGAGTTACTAAAGCGTGCGCACGAGGTACTAAAGCGTGGCCACGTTTTATTTATTTTTCTCTCAATGAACCCTCCAGGGCTCCGTAGATATCTACTAAAGCATACAAATAAAGTGTGTAATGTAGGCCTGTTAAATTATTGAGATATATATATTATACACACTGTTCTGCTATCTGCACTGGCCTCAGCAGCTGTTCTCACTGTAAATGTCGGCTCAGAATTAAAGCAGTAATATTAAAAACAAACATGGGATAAGATCCAGAGGAGATGCGTTTATTGAGTAAACAAACGGTCTAGGGCAGAACGTCTGCGCAACCCACTGCACCGCACGCCCCACGGTTAAGGCTCCTCCAGACAGCCTCCGCGATAATCGATCGTCGACGAGCCTTTACAGAAATGTGTTTTCCTTCGAGGCGGCGCACCCACATACGTTTCCCGGTCGCTGCAGGAAGACCTGGGAGCACGGGACGCGAACGTTTGCGAAATTACGAACGGCTCATTTCGGAGGACCGGCGACCCTCCCCGACAGGCGCTTGGACGCGAAGGCCCGCCCACAACTGCGTGCATGTCTGTGACCGCAGTTTTAATTATTCTTATTTTACCGGTTCTGCACTTTCGACCTGTTTTTGAGGGGGTATCAGTGCTCTACCATGGTATGACCATGGTAGAGCATGGTTGGGATATGGCACCACAGTCAACCATGGTAGAGCACTGATATAAACCATGGTCTACCATGGACATAAACCATGGTCTACCAGACTGGAAATAATATAAATTAATACAAGCTTTTCAATAGTTTCAAGCATTTCATTTTAAAATATTTGTATAGATCATGTTAATTGCACTTAATTTCATCTACAGTACACTGTCACTCTATAGTTGCACACACACTCATTAAATGCTCATTAAACAGTTGGTGAAAATGTAAAGACTATTTTATATACATTCATCAGGTGACGGTGCCTGCATGAGCCTCATTAGAATGATTGTCGACCATGGTTTCTTGAGACCATGGTTCAAATATTCAAATGGCTAACCATGGTTTCTGGAGATGACATTGTGACCATGGCAGGTTGACCATGGTAGACCATGGTTTCTTCCCCATGGTACTGTGACCATCATGGTATTTTGTGGTCAACCATGGTATTACCATGGTTGGCAAAGGGTGACCATGGTCAACCATGGTTACGTTTCGCAGGGGTAAGTGCAACATTGGACAATTGATTTTTCTCACAGGACTGACCTCTGTGGTTTTTGAGTGGCTGATTACAAAAATGATGGGCAGCGTAGAAAGAATTCACAACACACTTACAGTAGAGGACCACCTATTGATTATATTGATTAAATTAAGGTTGGGCCTATGCAATACTGACTTGGCTTATAGATTTCAGGTATCAAAAACCACCTTATCAAATATTTTGTGGAGCTGGGTCCCTGCTATGGCCTTGGTCCTCAAGCCACACATTAAATGGCCAAGTAAGGGTGCATTACTTAAAAATATGCCAAAAATATTCAAGCGCAACTTTAGAAGATGCCGGTGCATAATAGATTGCACAGAAATGTTCATAGCTAGACCCAGTAATCTGACTTCCAGGGCCCAGACATGGTCAAACTATAAACACAACAACACCATTAAATATTTGATCGGCATCACTCCAGCTGGTGCAATTTCATTTTTTTTTTTTTATACTTATGTTTTTATTGAGTTTTCACAACAATAATAACAGAACAACAAAACATAATACACACAAATCAGTTGTAAAATAAAACACAATTCATACTAGTTGTCTGAAGACCTTCAATATTCACACATACCGTACAAGATTGAATTAGTCATTCACTTACTCATTGGTGTCAACCATGTAAATATTCCACTTTTCCCATTTCCTATTGAATGCGTTCTCTTGGATTCTCAAAACATATGTCAACTTTTCCATGACAGAAATATCTTCAACAATTTCCAGCCACTGCTCCTGAGTTAGAGCGTTCACATTAAGCCAATTTCTGGTTATAGCTTTCTTACTCGCTGCAAGTAAAACCTAATGGTGGATTAGAGTAGAGTGTCTTATAGATCGCCTCCCATCACAACATCCTTAATGTTCCCAAGATACATCACCGGGCAGGTATTTGGGATTCCATAACCTAAAATAATTTTGACAACTGCATTAACGTTCTCCCAATATGACCTTATCTTTGTACAGTTCGAGAAAATGTGCGAGTGGTCAGCCAACACTGTTGCTGTACACCAAGTTGCCTGCTCTTTATTTTGGGTGTTATGAAAAAGCGAGTCAGGTTCTTCCAGCAGAATTCCCTCCATACTAATGAGTTTGTGGATGTAAATTGCGTCTCGAACATTTTAAACCATTCTTCCTCTGAAATTTGTATTTGTAACTCCGCTTCCCATTTTGCTTTTATGTAGATAGTCGATTCCCGCCTGTTTCCCCCCAAAGCCTGGTAGAAAGCAGAGATGATCCGAGAGCCCTTCTGCTGATACGCATCCACAATCACCCCAGTTACAGTATCTAAAGATTCATCTGCATTTAGCCTTATCTCTTTTACAAAATAGTGTCTTAACTGCATGTATCTAAAATAATCCCTGTCTGTAATACCATATTTTGCCTGTAATTCCTGAAAACCCATCAATTCACCTTTTTCTCTAACTGTACACATTGCTGTTATGCCCTTTTGCATCCATTCTTTGAATGTTGGGTCGTACACCCCTGGTTTAAAATTGGAATTGTATGCAAACCACCTCAGCGTGTGTATCCCTCTCTTTAATTTGTATTTTGCTACTACAGCATTCCAGACCTCTAGTGTAAATGCAACTATCGGATCCATTTCACCTCTCAGAGCCCTCACCAAATTCCTATCTCCTACCAAGGCCTGAATGTGGTAACCCTGTACCTCCCTTTCCATGGCTTTCCATCCAGACTCATAATCTGGTCTACACCAGTAGGCCAAAGGTCTGAGTTGGGCTGCATAGAAGTATTCCCTAAGATTTGGTAAAGCCATTCCCCCCTTACTTTTAGGCAACTGAAGTGTCGTAAATCGTATTCTTGGTTTTTTACTATTCCAAACAAATCTAGAAATCATCCTATCCCAGGTTATGAATTTTTTTTGTGGAACATCGATTGGAAGAGACTGAAAAAAATACAGCAGCCTGGGTAGGATATTCATTTTAACCGTTTGTATTCTGGCACTGAAGTCTAAAGGGAGGGTGGACCACCTTTCTACATCCTTTCGGATATTGTCATCAATTTTGTTATAATTGGCTTCAAACAGGTTAGAAAGTGTTTTGGTTATAGTTACACCAAGATAAGTCATTGTTTTGGAATTCCATTTTAGGTTATATGCATGTCTAATTTGTTGGGATGGTGAGTAATTGAATGAGAGAATTTGAGTTTTTGTTACGTTCACTTTATACCCTGAATAGTAACCATATGTGTGGAGTAGGTTCATCAGGTTTGGGAAACATACATCTGGTTGCTCAAGAAAAACTATAACATCATCTGCAAAAAGCCCAATGATATGGTCTTCCCCCCCCTATAGTGACACCCTGCAGATCTTCACTCTGCCTTATTGCTTGCGCCAATGGTTCAACAAATAAAGTAAAGAGAGTAGGAGAGAGACAGCAGCCCTGTCTAGAGCCTCTCTCCAGCTGAATCCTATTGGACAAACTCCCATTTACTTTGATTCTAGCCGTAGGTTCATGATAATTAGTCTTAATACACCGAATTGCATTTTCATTCAAACCAAACCTCCTTAGTACTTCATATAAAAAAGACCAACTGACACTGTCAAACGCTTTTTCTGCATCCAGACTAACCAGAACCATACTTGTGCCCTTTTTATGCGCATTGTCTACAATATGGAGAGTCCTTCTGATATTGTCTTGTGTTTGACGCCCTCTAATGAATCCAGTTTGATCTTCATGAATAAGATCTGGCATGAAAGTCTCAAATCTTTTACAGATGATTGAGGTAAACAGCTTGTAATCCACATTTAAAAGAGAAATTGGCCTATAATTTTTACAGTGGTCTTTGTCTTTGCCTTCCTTAGGCAAAATGGAAATAATTGCTTCCCTCCAAGATGGGGGGGCCCTGCCTTCTTTAAGAGTCCAATTAAAACAAGACAGAAGCAGAGGTGTTAGCTCCTTCGTGAACGTTTTATAGAACTCCGCTGGGAACCCATCGCTGCCCGGTGATTTACTGGTCTACTGCTGATTGCAGCTTCCAGCTCATCAACTGTAAATTGCGACGTAATGGTGTCATTCTGTATCTCACCTATAGATGGCAGATCAAGCGAGTTAAGGAAGTTTCTTATTGTGCTTTCATCAGCTAATGGTGGATTAGAGTAGAGTGTCTTATAGTACTCTTCAAATATTCTTTCTATCTCATCTGGCTCATACAGTAGTTGATTGGTTTGGGGGTCCCTTGTTCTATGAATTGTATTAGAGGCTTGCTGTTTGCGCAGGCATCTGGCCAGGAGTCTAGCTGCTTTTGGGCCTGATTCGTAATAAGACTGCTTTAAAAACCTTGCCTTTTTTTCAATTTCTCCTCTGAGGATCTCATTTATCTCCCCTTGTTTCCTTAATTTGTTGTAATGCCGATTGCTCCCCTGTATTCTTATGCTTCGTCTCCATTTCTCTCAATTTTTCTATTTTGTATGTGGCTAGCCGGGCCTTTTTTTGTGATGCTGTTAGGGCGATCAGCTTTCCACGGAGAACAGCCTTCAAAGCATCCCACAGTATCCCAGGATCCACCTCCCCATTATCATTCACCTCTATATATGTTTGTATCTCTTCCCTTAACTGTTCCACGGTCGCCTTATTATTCAAAACACCCACATTGAGCCTCCACACTGTATTCTTTTGTCTACTATTCAGATTTATTGACAAGCTAATCATATTATGATCCGAAACATCTGCCACGCCGATTTTACTCTCTGTGATCCTGTGACTTTCACCCGTATTTATTAAAAAAGTAGTCAATTCTGGAGTACACAGAATGGGGTACCGAATAGTGTGTATAATCCCGTTCAAGGGGGTGAAGTTCCCTCCAAATATCAATTAGTCCCATTTCCTGCACTGACGCATTAACAAACTTGGTCAGGTGTTTCT
The DNA here is from genome assembly GCF_902827115.2 of Pseudochaenichthys georgianus. Classification (NCBI taxonomy): domain Eukaryota; kingdom Metazoa; phylum Chordata; class Actinopteri; order Perciformes; family Channichthyidae; genus Pseudochaenichthys; species Pseudochaenichthys georgianus. The sequence continues at coordinate 3,563,308 of NC_047505.1, read as the reverse complement.
TGCTATTTTTGTGGCTTGTAGTGTCTATGTTATGGTTCAGGACCACATTAAAATCCCCTCCACATATCAAAATACCCTCAGTCTCTAATGCAATGACATCAAACAGATTTTTAAAAATAGATTTGTTGCTCTCTGGGGGGGCATATACATTTACCAATGTCACCACTGCGTTTTCAAGCTTTCCTTTCACTAATACATATCGTCCCTCTTTGTCCCTAACTTCTTTATGGAGTTCAAATTGAACTGCATTTGAAATAAGGATAGCCACTCCCCTCTTCTGGCTAGGTTTGTACGAACTATAGAATGTATTTTTATAACCAAAGCGTTTTAATTTGTCATGCTCCTGTTGAGGCAGATGAGTTTCTTGTAAAAATAGGACTTGGGCCTTTTCTTTTTTCAATTTAGCCAGGACCTTGCTCCTTTTAACTGGATTATTCATCCCATTTACATTAAGTGACACCACTTTTATATTATTGTACGGCATTTAAATTACCCAATCCTTTGCATCCACAAAACTCCAGACAACTGAAAACACAGACCTGAACATCTGGCCCACATGTAGTGAACGTATAACGTAAAAAGAAAAATGTAGACTTCCAAGGTAGGGTGATTCCTCGCCACCCTAAGTCCCCGTTGGCAGGAAGAGGGGAGAGCCTCCTCTTGGAGGGCCCCTCACTAGAGGTGAAACACGCAATCTCACGCATCCTAGTAGTCCAACGGCACCCGATAGCATTTATATAATCCAAATGAAGTCGTGACAAATATATGCAGTGGATATATAATATGAATCAGTTAGTCCCGGGAGGGATCCGCTCATACTCTTGTAGCCTCTTCCTTACTCTGCTCGCGGTTTCAGTCCCACCTGCACTACACTCTCCGACGCGCTGCCATGTCTTGGTCTGGTGGAGACGCTCCATCTCCGGGTACAGCTCCGAAGCGTTGCGGTCTGGTATCTCCACGGAGAAACCTCTCCTCCTCAGCTCCTGCGCTGCATCTTGCGCACTGTTGTATGTGCGTGTTCCCGAGTCCCAGTGAATGCGCATCCTGTCGAGAGGAGTCTGGAAACGTATATTCTTCTCTTTAAGGACCCACTTTATTCCCACGTACTGCTTGCGTTTCAGGACGATCTCCGTTGCATAGTCGTGATCGAACGATAGACGTCGCCCTTCCATCAGTATCTTGTTTTCCCAGGCCTTTTTGAGAACCCTTTCTTTGGTGGTAAACTCCAGAAAGTTCACCACTATGGACCTTGGCGGTGCATTCCTTTCCGGTTTGCGAGCCACAGCTCGGTGAGCGCGTTGTATCTGTAGGTTGGTGTCCGGTAAAGCTAGTTCAGTTTTCAAAAGTTGATCCACAAAGTCAGACATGGAGTTACCTTCCTTCTCTTCGGGTACTCCATAAATGCGCATATTATTTCTCCTGGATCGGCCTTCCAAATCCACCAGTTTCCCCTGCATGGCTCTCTGTTCTTTCATTTGATCAACGCATCTGACATAGCCATGTTTGCTGTCTCCGCCTCCTCGATTCGTTCCTCCGCTTCTTTCAGCCTAGTTTCGTGGGCCTGTGTTAGTGCGGAGTTAGCAGAAAGTTTTTGGTAAATTTCCTGCTTCATATCTTCGAGTTCAGATTTCATGTCTCCTTTGATTTCTTCTTTGAGTTTGTTTAAGTCCACTTTATGCTCAGCCCTGAAATCACGTATTTCCTGGAGCATTGAACGCATGGTGTCTGCCGAGTCCTGTTGTGAGCTAACAGAGCTAACGGAGCTTCGAGCGTCTTCCATCCCCGGTGAATTCTGCATTTCTAGTTTGTCACCTTTCTTTTGACTTATAGTTCTCTTTCCCCCTCTCATTCCATTAAGATTGCATCAATTTGTATGTTACTAGGCGAGTTAAGGGGGTTGATTTCCAATCGCTATCAAGAGCTCAAATTTAAGCAGCCATCTCACTCGCCTTGCTCACCGGAAGTCCGCAATTTCATTTCTGTCTCCTGGGTGGGGTGGACGGGTTTCAGACAAGCAGATCACTAAGGAGTCAGGTTTCCTCAAACTTTTGGAGCCTAGGGATGAGGTTTTAGCAGACAGAGGATTTCTCATCAGAGACGAGCTTGCGGCCTATGGTGCAACCCTTCATATCCCTCATTTCACAAAAGGAAAGAAGCAGCTTTCTGCACAGGAAGTGGACACATCTAGACAACTTTCTCGTGTGAGGATCCATGTAGAGCGAGTTATTGGTCGGTGGAAAAACTTTAAGATTTTACAAACAGTTATTCCTTTGTCGCAGGTTGACATACTAGATGATGTTGTTATTGTATGTGGTGCCCTCACAAACCTCTGTAAGAGTGTTGTTCCCAAATGAGTTACACATAACCATGTATGACTTATAAAGTGATTTTACATTTGTAAAACATGTATATAGGCCTACTGTACTTAAAACTTAATGCATTTTAATAAACCTCCCCACATTGGCTGCCACTGGTGTGTCTAATGGTCCTTTCCCCACCAGATTATCTCAACAATTCAGAGTGCAGTATCACATTTATTTGTAATGTTGTTACTAACAGAGTTTCATTCCATTCAGGTGCCATTAAAGTGCCACTAAACATTAACAACATGGAAAGTAGGAGTATGTACAATATATTAGAATTAAACTGGTTCTGTATGTTGTAAACAGTAAATAATAATTGTAGGTCTCAAATTATCTCTATGGATACATATATAGCATTACAGAATAAAACTTAAAATATATTGTTGCACTGAAGTGCATCTGGACACAGCTGTCAATAACAACATCAAATGTAAAGAAAAGGCTGATGATGAATTCATTGTTTCAACTGTAATGCAACTTTAACAACCAGGGAAAGACAATCCATAACCGACATCTAACACCATATCTGGTCTCCTATCACAATACAATACATTATATTGCCCACTCCTACATGAAGGCATTCAAGCCTCAACACTCAGACATTTCCTGCATAACCATGTTGCTGGCTTCCTTTTTATGTGTGCACAACTGTAGTGAATGTGGTTGTTGCATTTGACACAGATTATCATTTTACCAAAATCTGGTCTTTCACAGTATTCGCAGGCTCTCTGTGACACCAAGAGAGGATCATGTCTTCTTGTCAGTAATTCAGGCAACACACTCGAGCTAAAGAAGTCATGTGCTTTTGGCAAAGCCTACTGCAGAAACTCTTCATTTCTTAGGATACGTTGCACAATGAACTTCTCCTTCGTCCACAACACAAAGTCACAGTAGCTAACACCACACACAAACATGTGAAGTTGAGCTTGATAGTAGTATGTGTGTGAATGTTTCAACGAGAATGACTTGTCCAGACAAAACTGCTTGTCTTCTGTACATCCTTGAAGGCTATTCCTGTATTTGTAGGGACATTTTATCTTGCTATCCCATCTGGCGATGATCCAAGGTGTGGCTCAGAAGGTTGCACTACTAAGCCACATGAGCTGATGCTGAAATCTGGATGGCTTTGGGACATAAATGCAGTGTAGGCTTGTCTTGCCGTTTCCTCCATGTTTTGACCCCAGAGCACAGATAGGACATTTAACTCTGTTTTGTTGAACTGCATTATATCATTTAGGTATGTTTTGCTGATCTTGTCAGTTGTGGCTGCATGGTGAAATTTGGTGCTTGTGATCCGACCAGCCCTATAGGTGTGCCACTCATTTGACCTTGACTGTTTCCGTGTCACAAATTCCAGTTTCTCACATTGTTGAGGTCGTAGTGTAGTTTTTAGTTTGTGAAATGTATCCTTCATTTCCTGTGGTGAGAGTTCCCGGAGTGTTGCATCAAATAAAGCAGTCAAGGGCTCCTCTGAATCAGTGTCAGACGATGCAGTGTCCGTGTCACTGTTTTCCAGGCTCGTCAGCACTGCAGCACCTGGGTCCACATCCCGCAGTTCCCGGATGCCATCATCTGTCAACACTTATAATAGAGCAACAAAAAGACACAATTAGTGTGCTGCATAATGTTCACATTTTAAGAATAATGACTGAATTATTCTAAAACCAGACCAGTTAAGCTGTAGTTAACAAACAATCGAATTTCTAGAATCAGTAATCTGAAGACAAAAGGACAGACATATTCAAACTAACATAACAAATTATACTGAAACTCTTCAAACTGAGCGTGTATGTTTACAAAAAGTCATGATGCCACGTTGGTCTGTAGGCCTTTTCATCTCTGCATCACCAAGTAACACCTTTCTCAGGCTACATTATGGTGTCAAAACACTGAGGAGAAATCCTGAGAATTAATTAAATGCACCATGGCAAAAGGAAACTTATCTAGGCTCTGTCAACTATCACATGCCTCTGGGTGTGATACTATTCTTCCTAGCAGATGTTGAAGCTGCTGGAAGTTGCCTGCCAAGCCTCTTTGGTTTGTGGACGCTGATTTCCCTCAATGGAGCTGGTCTGACTTCTTTCCTGCTGATGTCTTTCCACATGCACACTCCAGAAGTAACCGCTGCTTTCTCTGTCCTTCCCATCCTAACATAGAGCTCAACTTTGAATAATATTGCAGCTGCATGGCTGCAGCATGACCCAAGCCTGACATTTCACAAAATCATAATAAACATACTGGGCTTGAAAGTAACATTTGCTCTCTGACAAATCTCAGCTCTGGCTATGAAGTAGGTAAACATCTAACTTACTAGACATGTGAGTAAGTATCCTAAGCTTAATCAGGTTTTGAATGTAACTGAATGATATTGGCTGCTGACATTTTGAACCCTGTTGTCACTGTGTTGTTGTTGTTCATGAAAATGTTAGTTTCAAACCCTGGTTATGATGAGAAAGTTACAGGGCAAGGCATACAATTTTTGATATGGAAAGGAGAGTAATAGCAAGCTGAAAGGACAGTAACACACCCCTGAACTGTTACCTACAAGCCCACAACACCAAATAATAGGCTACTTACCCCGCCATTCAGGTGCAATTCGCTGTGAGGACGTAGTTTTCTCGTTGGTTGATTATAACCCAAGCCTCATACATCGTTGTCTTGTGTCCTTATCCTTGACTAGGGAGAATTTCTGATCTCAAAATACAAAACTCTGAGTCTATGTCATGGTATTTGACGTTCTGTACATGACCACCGACAACGTATTCGTAAGCATCCAGTGACTTATAGGCTCGTAATTTCTCTCTGGTGTACACGCTCGGTTTCTCAATTAAATAGGTATATATATCTGGCCACTGTATATTCGGCCACTTGCTAACGTCTTCAACCCACTCATCAATAGAACACGGATCTGGAAGTCGGACACCATTTGTCAAAGTCAACTTGTTAAAGGAATGGTATGCTCATGACACTCATTTTTAAATAATTATCATCCGATAAAACAGACCAGTCTCTGCCAGTCTTTTTTTTTTTTTTAATCCGATGACATTATCAGTGATTTTAAACTGATTATACCGAATTAACATCAACACTGTGGGCGCCGCCATTTTCCGGACGTGACGTAAACCATGCGTTTGGTTTTCGAAGACACGTTGATCTCCATGTTATTTACTGTAGTTTCTCTCTTCAAATATGCCTCACTGTATCGCGAAATATTGCCACAATTCTGATAGGAACAATCCACGGAATGCTCGGTTCCATCTGTTGCCAAAAGGTAAGCGTAAGAAGTACATTCGGAGGCAGTGGCTAGCAAAATGTGGCCGGCCAGAACCGAAAGATTCACAGGCTCATGTATGCAACGAACATTTAAAATTTCCGGACGACTACTCTGAGAGTATGATCAAACATAACATGGGATTTAAAGAACAACCATTACTCAATGGAGATGCAGTACCATCGGTCTTTCTGGTGTCATCACCGACCAGGACACCAGTTCGGCCAGTTGAGAAATCGCCCTCTGCAAGTGTGAAGCGACGGAGGAGCAGAAGTAGTGCTCGGAGTAAGAATAAGGTATGTTATAGCGCATTTCCATTGCAGCGGCTAGCCCCGTTTTAACGTCCTTTAGCGTCCAGGCCAGGACAGTTTTTGGTGGCCTTTCCATATAGCGTAGTACCGGCTAGTGTGTATTTTCCCCCAGTTTTTTCCGGCCCCGTAAAATCGTGATTCTATGGCCAGGGACAACGAAGCTGAGTATGCTAAACTAGAGAGGGAATCGCTAGCAAGGGTGGTACTACATGCATACATATAGTATCTTATATCATCTTCCTATTATACACACATGCATTTCCAAACATTTGGACTACCTATGTTGCCAATGTATTATCTTTTCAATTTACACACGGCATCTATTGCACGTCTGTCCATCCTGGGAGAGGGATCCCTCCTCTGTTGCTCTCCCTGAGGTTTCTCCCATGTTCCCTTTAAACTGTGGGTTTTCTTCGGAAGTTTTTCCTTGTACGATGTGAGGGTCTAAGGACAGAGGGTGTCGTATTGTCATACTGATATGTATGGCTGAATTCCCCCATCCAATCTCTTCACATTGGTCAAAACTTCTTCCTCTGCTGACGAGTCCGAACTCAAATACTCCGCCATGTTTCCGTGTGTTGACAAAGTGAACGCATGGATGACGTCACGACCACCACGTGACTACTGAAAATGGCAAAAATGGCGGCGGCCAGACGGAATATACAGGTTTTGATAAAAAAGAGCTATAAAATCATTATTTACCGGGGAATATCGCTGATTTCTTCAGGGTATGGTTTAAACATAATGTTTCACTAAATACGGAAGTTTTGATTAATTATCTAATGAGTGGACCATTCCTTTAAGGTAACATTCAAGATCTTTAGTTGATAATCCCCTTGCGTAGCTTGACAAGCTGTTTATCTCTGCCATCCTTCTGTTGCCACCATGCGCGCGCATACGTTCTACGGCATCATTGTGTACAAACACAAAAAGGGTCTATTATCCTCTCATATCCTGAAGCTCCGCCTACTTTGATTTTTGGGGTTAGGACACTATTCATGTAGCGACATTTGGCAACGCTGCCAGGACGGGTGAAAAATGTTACATTCTGGATTTGATGGGTGAAAAATGTCAAACTTGCTCTCTAGCGCCACCTGTGAAAATTCAGTTTTTCGAAAAATGTACAAAGTCGCAGCGTAACTCTAACGGACCTGAAATTGTGCATACTTATCCGAGTGGAGCAGCTCTACATATTATCCTCTCAAATCCCGAAGCTCCGCCTACTTTGATTTTTTTTAATTAGCATAATGTGAAAAACAGTGAAATATGAACTGAAATTCCAATTTCTTGATTTTCCACACCAAACTTAGTGCACAGCATCAGTGGAGGGTCAGACACATTAAAATGAGCACGAGGTGTGGAAAAATGTGGCCGACATCAATCAAAACGTATTAGCAAAAAGGTGTGGACTAGACATAAATGCTCACAATTCATCCGAAATGTATTCAAATATCACAGATTTCGGTGGATAGGTTCAGTCTGTCTTGGGGAACAGGCACAAAAAAGCATGTTCATTTCAGACAATAAGGGGCGCCAAAAACACAACTAATTTATATCTCAAGAACCGATGGACGAAATAAATATATTTTGTCATCGACATACTGGCAGGGTGAGTATAAACTGAGATTCAAAGGGTCGCAATCAATGAAAAATGTGGCCGTGTCCTATTCAGTTTTTTCTCGAAATCGAAGGGTTAAAAAACGTACCGAGCCATAAGTAGGGGAACAATTTTGTTACGGCCTTTAAACTCAGAACACATGTCACAGCCCACAACCTTTTCCAGACTGTAGAAAAAAATCGTACGTTTTAGCAAATACGGCTCAGTAGCGCCCCCTATTGTGCGGTAGTCAAATATAGTTTCTCCGAACTACCCGAAACTTGCCACAGACATTCCTCATGGAATTACAGACATATTTCAAAATGGCTTCCATTAGCCCCGCCCCCCATGAAGTCGGACATTTTTAAAAATGTCTGTTTTAAGCGCATTTTCCCATACTTCTCCTAGGGAAATGATCGGGAAAAATTCCAAACCAGGACAAGATCTGCCCATATCCAATGTGATGCTAAATTGTGAATGAATAGTCGACTGCTCAAACGGGGAGCTCATAAGCTAACGGAGAATGTACCGTTTTGGACGATTAAAAAACCGTTACTGAACTGATTTTGGATATTTGTACTTTGATAACCATTAGTCTGCCTTCAATGTTGACCATTTTCTGGATCTTCTCGGGGATTCTTCAAGTCCCGCCAAATTATGTGTGACGTCATTGCGGGCACAGCGCTCCAGCTGCACCGTTCCGGATCCCAGCATCTGCATGTAAACGCACGATGGCGCACACAGCAGCAAGCTCAGACAGCGATGACAGTTTAATTTTGAACATGTCTGAGAGCTCATATGAGGCTGAAGGATCGGTTTATGTTGTATCTGTTAGAAGTTTAGGAATGAGTAATTTCTCCTCCATCACCATTAGCCGAACTGACCGCTGTAGTGAGCGCTATGAAATCTTCCTCAAGCCCTCTGGATGCTTTACCAACGTCCATGCTAAAAGAAGTTTTTCATGTGTCGCTCCACCCCTGCTCCACATTATAAACATCTCCATTGTCTTTGGCTCCGTCCCATAATTATTTAAACAGGCCCCTTTGTTGTTCAGCCATTCCTCAAAAAAAACAATCTTGATCCCTCCCGAATAATTACAGGCCCATCTCAAAGCTCCCATTTGTGTCAAAAGTTTTAGAAAAAGTTGTTGCTAATCAACTCAATACATTTCTGAATGACAATAAAATCCATGACAAATTCCAATCAGGTTTCAGAAAACATCACTCCACGGAATCAGCTCTCCTCAGGGTCTCCAATGACATCCTGATGGCATCAGATGCAGGCGATTGCGTGGTTCTGATGTTGTTGGACCTGAGTGCAGCGTTTGACACAGTGGACCACGCCATCATGCTAGATAGACTCAGGGAGTGGGTAGGCATCTCAGGGTCTGCCCTCCAGTGGTTTGCCCCGTACCTCAGTGGGAGAAGTTTCTCCGTGGCGGTGGGCCCGTTCTCATAACATGGCCTGCTCCAGGGTTCTATTTTAGCCTCCCTTCTTTTTGCCCTGTACATGCTCCTATTAAGCCACTTAATTAGCCAATTTGAGGGTCTCGTATCACTGTTATGCAGATGATATCCAGATATACTTCTCCTTCAAACCCGTCAAAATGGAAAATGTAAACACCCTCATCACATGTCTGTCTGCAATTGAGCAGTGGATGTCAAGCAACTTCCTACAGCTCAATGCATCTAAAACGGAAGTCTTGATCTTAGCGGCTGATAACATTGCCTCTAAGGTAGCAAGCCACCTGGGTTCATTCAGTGGTAACATAAGGGCAAACATCAAAAACCTTGGTGTAACTTTCGATCAGTCTATGCTAGACAAACACATCTTCAAAGACATTCACTTCTGACCCGTACCTATTTTTTCCATCTCAGGAACATTGCCAAGCTCAGGGGGGTTCTATCCAACGCAGAAATGGAGATGGCTATCCATGCCTTTATTTCATCCCGGCTTGATTATTGTAATGCTCTGTTCTCCTGCCTCAATAAAACATCAATACACCGGTTACAACAGGTTCAAAATGCAGCAGCCAGATTGCTCACTCGTTCCAAAAAAACATGCCACATCACTCCGATTCTTTCTGCCCTGCACTGGCTCCATGTCCATCTCAGAACCCAATTTAAGGTCCTAGTTTTTACATATAGTGCTGTCCATGGCCAAGGCCAAGCCCCTGCCTACATAAACGACCTGATCCACCCTCACAGCACAACCTCCCTCTCCTCTGTCATCATCCTTCAGGACCTGTCTGCTGCATTTGACACGGTGAATCATCAGATCCTCCTTCGCACTCTCCAATAATTTGGAGTTTCTGGTTCTGCACTTTCCCTCCTCACCTCATACCTCAAACATCGTACCTACAGGGTAACTTGGAGAGGGTCCGAGTCCGACCCTAGTCAAATAACTACAGGGGTCCCTCAGGGCTCTGTTCTTGGTCTCCTCCTCTTCTCCTTGTACACAAACTCGCTCGGATCTGTCATTAGCCCGCCCAAGTTCCCATCAGCAAAAACACGTCGGTTTGCTATCCTGGCTCCAAAATGGTGGAATGAGCTCCCCAATGAAATCAGGACAGCAGATAGCTTGCACATCTGAGCGATAGAATTACTAACAAAGAATTGCTAAGAAAGCAATTATATACTAATAAAAGGACTGGCTTATCTAAAGCCAGTTGAGTAGCACTTGAAATGTTTTAGCTCTATGAAACCTGATGTACTTTATGATTCTGTTTTCTTCAAGCTTGTATCTTGTTGGTCGAATGCACGGTAACACTTAACGGTAAGGGTACATGAATCATCATGAATTCATGCATGAAAAAGCATGACTTCATTCATGTAGTACTCATGAACTATCAGTAATGTACAGGTATTAAAGGTATCTCATGCATGATTTAATGCAGGAACAATACCTTAATTAATGCATCAACTAAGGTATCTCAATCATCATGACTTCTGAGTTATTAATGATGTATGATGTTCTTCTTCATATAGATATGCAATTAAAGTGTCAGGCCAAAAAACTGACCAGTCACAGCAATTCCAAGTGTTGTAATCATGATTAACTAAGCATGACTTTGCCATTACTTCATCATGATTGTGACCCTTCAAATAAAGTGGTGACCCGGTCGGTCGGTCATAGCAGTGCATGTAGTCTGTTGAATTCAAAGTGTTGTAATCATGATTAACTAAGTATGACTTTGTCATTACTTCATCATGTGGCTGGGCCACATTCCAATTGACAAATCTGTTCCACGTTGCGAGCCCCCTAAAGGCCTGGACCACTTCCGGAATGTATTTTTTTTGTATGTGTTTTGGGATTTGTATGTGCTTTGGACTTTGCATATCGTTTTGGTATTTGCAGTGTTTTTTTGTTGCGTTCGTTTTCGGGGGTTTGTTTGTTGTATTTAGTTTGCATCATTTCTGTAAAAGCAGCGTTTTTTGGTTGTATTTGTTTTCAGGATTTGCAGCTGTTTCCTGCTAATGTATGCGTTTTTTGCCGTTGTTCAGCGTTTGCACCTGCCGGCCACCGTAATAAAAAGCTACATAACACACAAGGGGACGGGTAATAACCAGGAAAGCATGTCATGGGACCTTTAAGGGAGAATGTTTTGTGTGCGTGTGGACAAAATATGTTACAACATGTTAAAAAAAATTAAGAAATGTAATGAAAGAAATGTAAGCTTGTGGACAAAATATGTTACAAGATGTTCATAGCATTGAATTGGAATAAATAATGGGCTCTTTTTTTGTTTGTTCATTTTAGTTTATTTTCAATGTCCGACATCAATCTTCAGCGTGACAATATCTCAATGTTGATTTAATGACTTTTTGCAATCTGATAATAACATTGTTTCAATGTATAATGCAACGCATAATATAGTTGAATCAATGTTGATCCAATTCTACATTCTTTCAATGTTGATCATACCGTAATTGAATCAAGGTTGATTCATTGTTGAGATTGATTGAAAATTCAATGTTCTTTCAACTCTGATCATAGCGAGCACTTTCACTGTTAATTTCAATGTCTGACATCAATGTTGATCACAATATTCAGCGTGACAATATCTCAATGTTGATTCAATGGCCGAAAGAACGAGATTGCGGATACAAGCGGCCGAGATGGGTTTTCTCCCTTAGGGATAAGGTGAGAAATTAGGTCATCCGTCGATGCCTCCAACACCGGGGTAGGAGCAGTTCTTTCCCAGCGCTCGGAACGAGACCAAAAATTGCATCCTTGTGCATTTTTCTCTCGCCGCCTCACCCCAGCTGAGAAGAACTATGACGTGGGTAACAGAGAGCTGCTGGCTGTCAAACTTGCCCTAGAGGAGTGGAGGCACTGGCTGGAGGGAGCTGAACTCCCTTTTATTGTATGGACGGACCACAAGAACCTGGCGTACATCCAATCTGCCAAGCGCCTTAACTCCCGTCAGGCTCGATGGGCCCTGTATTTCGGCCGCTTCTCATTCACCCTCACCTACCGTCCAGGGTCACGGAACCTCAAGCCTGACGCCCTCTCTCGCCAGTTCGCTTCCGATGGACCAGCTGCCAGTCCAGACACTATCCTGCCTGCCTCCTGCGTGGTAGGGGCTGTTACCTTGGAGATTGAGTCATTGGTCAGGGAGGCCCAGCGAGCGCAGCCTAGCCCAGGTAACTGCCCAGCTAATTGTCTTTTTGTGCCTACCCCTGTTCGCTCCAAGGTCCTGCAGTGGGCACACACCTCTCGTTTCTCATGTCATCCTGGTGTCCATCGCACACTGTTCGTTCTCAAACAACGCTTCTGGTGGCCTTCCATGGCTCAAGACACCAGGGCCTTTGTTGCTGCCTGTACAGTGTGTGCCCGCGCCAAGTCCTCCCACCAGCCTCCCGCTGGCCTGCTTCGCCCACTGCCAGTACCTAGTCGCCCTTGGTCGCATGTGGCATTGGATTTTGTTACTGGACTTCCACTTTCACAAGGAAATACCATCATCCTAACTATTGTGGACAGATTCTCAAAGATGGTACACTTTGTGGCTCTTTCCAAACTTCCCACTGCCCGAGAGACTGCAGATCTTCTGGTCAACCATGTAGTTCGACTTCATGGGATCCCCACCGACATCGTCTCTGACCGGGGCCCCCAGTTCATTTCCCACGTTTGGAAGGCCTTCTGTCAGGCTCTGGGAACATCGGTGAGCCTGTCATCTGGCTATCATCCTCAGACGAACGGGCAAACAGAACGGGCCAACCAGGATCTGGGGTCGGCCCTTCGTTGTGTGGCTTTCAAGAACCCTTCGTCATGGGTCCCACATCTGCCATGGATCGAGTATGCCCACAACTCCCTGCCAAGTGCAGCCACAGGTATTTCACCTTTTCATTGTGCCATGGGTTTCCAACCACCTCTGTTTCCAGCCCAGGAAGAGGAAGTTGCTGTTCCCTCTGTTCAGACCCACCTTCGTCGCTGTCGTAAGGTGTGGAGGGACACCCGAGCAGCCCTGCTCCGCTCCGCTGCCCGCAACCGCCTCATCGCAGACCGCCACAGGACCCAGGCCCCCAACTACTTACCAGGTCAGAGTGTTTGGCTTTCATCCAAAGATCTCCCATTCAAGACAGAGTCAAATAAACTTACCCCACGGTATGTCGGTCCCTTCATCATCGACTCCATTATTAATCCATCTGCAGTCAAACTCAAACTTCCCTCACACATGAAGGTTTTTTATTTATTTTTTATTTTGATATACTTTATTAATCCCCGTGGGGAAATTGTTTCTCTGCATTTGACCCATCCTAGTGTTAGGAGCAGTGGGCAGCCATTTTGAACAGCGCCCGGGGAGCAGTGTAGGGAACGGTGCCTTGCTCAGGGACACCTCGGTAGCACTTGGTCTTGCCGGGACTTGAACTGGTGACCTTCCAATTGCCAAGCCAAGTCCCTATCGACTTCGCCACCACCGTTCATCCAACATTTCATGTATCTCTGTTGAAACCTGTTGCCAGCAGTCCTTTGTCTCCTCCAGTGAGTGTTCCCCCACCCCCCCGCATCATCAATAATCATCCAACGTACACCGTCAGGCGATTGTTGGACGTTCGTCGCCGTGGAAGGGGATTCCAATATCTGGTGGATTGGGAGGGCTATGGTCTAGAGGAGAGGTGTTGGGTTCCCCGGCGAGACATCGTGGGCGCATCTCTGATACGGGACTTCCACCGGGATAACCCTGGAAGACCTGGTAAACCTGGTAGACCGCCTGGAGGCGTCCCTTAAGGGGGGGTACTGTGGTGGTTGCATTCTCCAGCCACCTTCCTTGTGTGTGTGTTTTCCCTTTCCCTGCCTGTGTGGGCGTGGTGCCTGTCACTCCTGGCTCCCGGCTCAAATCTCCACCAGCTGCAAACAGTTGAGCACTCTCCTCTGCAACACACCTGATTCCCATCAGCCATCACGGATGGTATATCAGCGGAGGCTCCACAACCTGTCAGCGCCAGATCGTTGTTAAACCCCAGTGAATTACGCTTCAGTGGATTACGTTCCAGTGGATTAAAACTCCGGAGGATACTCTTCAATGGATTACGCTCCAGTGGATACTCTCCAGCCGGATTATCTCCTCCAAATAAAACCTTTATAACACACTGCCGTGTCCTGCGTTTGGGTTCTCTCAGATAACCGTAACAAGAGTAACTTCAGATGTCTATCAAATGTAGGTATACATTTTGTGTTTTTTCTTCACCAAATTATGCGCTTCTACAGTCTGTGGAGCAGGGTTTCCGTTAGCCGGTAATTACCGGTTTTTAGCTGGTAACATTTATTAAAAACCGGTAAATTCAAAACCTGCCGGTCAAAATGTCTGGTAATAATTAGGGAGGCTCCGATCGATCGGCCGCCGGTCATTATCGGCCGATATTCACTCTTAATAGTTTGATCGGTGCTCTCTATAAAGGCCGATCAGGAGAGCTGGATCTGATCGATATGGACATAAACGCGAGTGAAGTGTAACCGGACGCGAGAGAGAGATCAGATCAGCTGATGAGTCTGACCGAGACGCAGCTCTGCAAAATCACCTGAAGCCCCGCCCTCTGTTTAGCGAGCTGCAGGAGCTGCTTGAGAAACTGACGGGCTGTCAGGAGAGAGAGGGAGGGAGAGAGGAAAAGAGAGGATCCGTTTCTCCCGTGTTATTATTCAAAGTTGATGTAAACTTTTGAATAATGTACGTTATCTACTACAAGTAGTTTGTTTGAATGTAATAATTATGTTGTTTGTTGTTTGTGGAATAATTTATTGAAAAATGAATCTGAATTTTTCGATCTGTTACGATTATAAACTGAAGCAATATAAAAATGAGCCCGTGAACTGAGTTTTAAACTGAAGCATATCTGCTCATAGTCCGGTAATTACCATTATATAAAAATGAGCCCGTGAACTGAGTTTTAAACTGAAGCATATCTGCTCATAGTCCGGTAATTACCTGCTAACGGAAACTCTGCTACACAACTCTTATTATTATTATTGAAATATGACCGGTAAGTTTCACATTTGTCCGGTAAAATAAATTCTGCCCGGACATTTGACCGGCGAGAAAAAATCCTAGCGGAAACCCTGCTGTGGAGATATTTTATCGTTGTGCATCTGTGCAAAATCAATCAAACATCCCCCCCTGGTTGAATTTGGTATGTTTTTAGGTATCATCCCTCGAGTTCCTCGTCTTCAAAGCCCCTCATTCACAATTATCCTCATCTACCGGCCTCCTAAACCACATCCCTCCTTCCTCTCACTTAACTCCTCAAACTAGCTTCCTCCTTCCTACTTTTCGACGACCTTAACATGACTATTGAGTCACCCACCTGCGAGCTGTCATTCAAATTATCCACTCTAATAGACAATTTTACTGTCACCCAACACTTCACCTTCCCGACCCACGCCAAAAGACACATCCTCGACCTTGTCTTCTATAAAAACCTCCCAGTACCTTGGCGTAAGGCGTATTTTTTTTAAATAGGATGCAAGCAACACTACCCCTGCGAAACGTAACCATGGTTGACCATGGTCACCATGGTATTCCATTGCCAACCATGGTAATACCATGGTTGACCACAATATACCATGATGGTTACAGTACCATGGGGAAGAAACCATGGTCTACCATGGTCAACCATGGTCAGCCTACCATGGTCACAATGTCAACTCCAGAAACCATGGTCAACCATTTGAATATTTGAACCATGGTCTCAAGAAACCATTGTCGACAATCATTCTAATGAGGCTCATACAGGCACTGTCACCTGATGAATGTATATAAAATAGTCTTTACATTTTCACAAACTGTTTAATGAGCATTTAATGAGTGTGTGTGCAACTATAGAGTGACAGTGTACTGTAGATGAAATTAAGTGCAATTAACATGATCTATACAAATATTTAAAAATTAAATGCTTGAAACTATTGAAAAGCTTGTATTAATTTATATTATTTCCAGTCTGGTGGACCATGGTTTATGTCCATGGTACTGGTGGACCATGTTTTATGTCCATGGTAGACCATGGTAGAGCATGGTTTATGTCCATGGTAGACCATGGTTTATATCAGTGCTCTACCATGGTTGACTGTGGTGCCATATCCCAACCATGGTCAACCATGGTCTACTATGGTCTACAATGGTTCATTTCGCAGGGGAAGTTTCTTAATCTGAATTGATAGACTATAATCAATTTAAACCGAACAGATCTTAATGTTTGCATTCTTATACCATTTTGTACAATAATTATAATGAATAAGTTCAAACAAACTAAAACTTACAGCTGATTAATAACGGTATCTAACTTGAGTTTTTATTATATCAAAAACCTGTTGAAATGCTCCTGTTATTTTTACTGTCCCCCAAAAGCACGTCGCAGCCTCCAGGAATGCTCCTTTCACAAGTTCGCCGTCTTTGAAAGACTGCATGTGTTTCGCAAGAACGTGACTGACACGATAAGATGCTATGGTAGCAGCCTTGCTCTTGTTGTTGGGCCTGGTGAAAATGGACTGCTGTGCACTTAGCTGTCCTTTCAGGCCCCTCCCCTTTTGGAGCGTAGGGCAGAATTAGGAGGGAATTCCGTCTCGTAGCGTTTTGGCTTCTTCGATAAAGCCACGCTCGCATTGCAGATGAGAGAGATGGACTTTGAATTGGAATAGATACAAAAATAATCACCCTCCCACTCGAAGTGAAAATTATATATTTTGGGCTTTTTTGCTTCTGCCATAATTGAGGTCTTGTGTGTGTGTGCGGACTGTCACTCCTGTTATCACGGACAACGTCAGCGAAATAGTGCCCACAGCCCACCAGCCACGCTCCGACACATGGGGTCACGCCGGCCAACCACAAAGCTTTAATGCGTTCAAGTGCATTATTCTGGCACAGGAAGATTATGTTATAGGACATTAACGATAAAACAGAATATTGTTTTTCTATTTTTAGACACATCTCGCGATCGACTGGGAATCTCCCCGCGATCGACCGGTCGATCGACTGGTTGGGCAATCCCCTGCGCACCCGTGCAGCACTGAAACACTTGTAGTCCACGCCCACTTGCGAGGTGGGCCCCAGCCTCGGACTCACTTCCGGTATAAATAGGAAGGAGGCCCGACAATCTGCTCCCACACAAACAGCTTTTCTTCAGCTATTCGTGGAGCCCAGAAGAGGGCTACGCCTATACTCATAGAAGCTGGAGTTACAGTAGGTAACTTCAGTTCTATTTCGTATATGGCTGGTGTTTTTCTTGTCTTTGGGTTTCCTGTTTTATTGTGTAAAGTGTTCACCCCTGTTTCCTGCCTGTCTGCTTTCTGTCTGTTTCCCTCCCTGATTACCCGATTGTGTTCACCTGTTGTCCTTGTGTTTCTCCTCCCCTGTCCAGCTGTGTCTTGTTCTGTGATTACCCTTCTGTGTATTTAGTCTAGTCTTCCCCTGTGTTCCATGTCGGTTCATTGTTTCCCCTCCATGTTATTCCACGGTCTGTGTTCCTTGTGCTGCTTTGGATATTTTGGATTCTGCCTTGTTTTTGCCACAGCTTTATTATTTAATAAAGCTCGCTTTTCGTTATTCTGCATTTGAGTCCTACCTGTTTCACCCATTCGTAACAGAATGAACCGACCACATTTGGACTCAGCAGATTAGAATGTTTTGGCCCCACAGGCGGAATGTCTTGGGTACTCTCTGGAGTACATTTTTTACACCTGGAAGAACGCCTCATCTAGACGGGGTAAAGAGGCTGCTTTGAAGGAGGCACGCCGGGAGGTTGCTCGCAAGCCCTGGCTCAGGAGCTTGTTGCCTGAGTGGCTACAAACCTTTACAAGTAGCCCTGAAGAATTGTCACAAGCTTATAACCCTTTCCTGGGATCTGACTACTGTCCTGTTGAAGGTCCACAGAGTCTCCAAAAAGCCTCTAGGAGACGCAGGGCCAGGATTCCAGCCCGTGCTCCAACAGCCATGATCCCGGCTTCAGTTCCGGTTTCCACAGCCATGGATACATGCACCAGTACCGGCCCGCAGAGCTATGTTTCCTTGCTCGATTACCTGGCCCACACAGCCATGGTCCAGGCCTCTGTTCCGGTTCCAGCGGCTCCAGTTCCAACCTCAGACCTTTTCTCAGGAACCCGTCTGGCGTTTGGAGGTCCACGGAGCCTCCAAAAGGTCTCTGGAAGATGCAAGGCCAGGATTCCAGCCAGGATTCCAGCCAGGATTCCAGCCCGTACTCCAGCGGCTCCGGCTCCAGTGCCGGTCCCAGCAGCCATGGTTCCGGCCCCAATTCTGGCCCCAGCGGCCATGGTTCCGGCCTCAGCAACCATGGTTACAGCCCCAGTTCTGGCCCCAGCATCCATGGTTCCGGCCCCAGTCCTGGTCCCAGCTGCCATAGTCCCTCCTCAGGTCACTTTCCTAGTCCCTTCTCTAGTCCCTTCTCTAGTCCCTTCTCCAGTCCCACCTCTAGTCACTTCTCTAGTTCCTACTCAATTCCCTTCCCAAGTCCCTTCTCTAGTCCCCTCTCGAGTCCCCTCTCCAGTCCCCTCTCGAGTCACCTCTCGAGTTCCATCTCTAGTCCCTACTCAAGTCCCGCCTCTAGTCAATTCCCTAGTCCCATCTCTAGTCCCTCCTCTAGTCACTTCTCGAGTCCCCTCTCCAGTCCCCTCTCGAGTTCCCTCCTCTAGTCCCTCCTCTAGTCCCCTCTCTAGTCCCCTCTCTAGTTCCCCTCTCGAGTTCCCTCCTCTTGTTCCTCCTCTAGTCTCTCCTCTAGTCCCCTCTGGAGTTCCGTCTCTAGTTCCCCTCTCGAGTTCCGTCTCTAGTTCCCCTCTCGAGTCACGTCTCAAGTCCCTACCCAATGTCCTGGTCTGTTGGAGGTTCCACTGGGGGTCCTGCCAACTCCATATCCTGTCCCGTTGGAGGCCCCGTCGACTACTCCTCTGCCGGGGGTCCTACCAATCGTATGTCTGTCCCGTTGGAGGTCCCGCTGTCTACTCTCCTGCCGGGGGTCCTGCCCTGTCTCGTTGGAGGTCCCGCCGTCTACTCTCCTGCCGGGGGTCCTGCCAATCCTATGTCCTGTGCCGTTGGAGGCCCCGTCGACTACTCTCCTGCCGGGGGTCCTGCCAACCCTTTCTCCCGTCCCGTTGGAGGTCCCGCCGACTGCTCTCCTGCCGGGGGTCCTGCCAACCCTTTGTCCTGTGCCGTTGGAGGCCCCGCCGACTGCTCTTCTGCCGGGGGTCCTGCCAGCTCCTTGGAGGTCCCGCCGACTGCTCTCCTGCCGGGGGTCCTGCCAACCCTTTGTCCTGTGCCGTTGGAGGCCCCGCCGACTGCTCTCCTGCCGGGGGTCCTGCCAACCCTTTGTCCTGTGCCGTTGGAGGCCCCGCCGACTGCTCTTCTGCCGGGGGTCCTGCCAGCTCCTTGGAGGTCCCGCCGACTGCTCTCCTGCCGGGGGTCCTGCCAACCCTTTGTCCTGTGCCGTTGGAGGCCCCGCCGACTGCTCTTCTGCCGGGGGTCCTGCCAGCTCCTTGTCCTGTCCCGTTGGAGGTCCCGCCGACTACTCTCCTGCCGGGGTCCTGCCAACTACTCTTCTGCCGGGGGTCCTGCCAACCCTATGTCCTGTGCCGTTGGAGGTCCCGCCGACTGCTCTCCTGCCGGGGGTCCTGCCAATCCTATGTCCTGTTCCTCTGGGGGTCCCGCCGACAACTCTTCTGCCGGGGGTCCTGCCAACCCCTTGTCCTGTTCCGTTGGAGGCCCCAGCATCACCTGTCTCACCGGGGGTCCTGCCAACTACTAGTCCTCTTCCGTGGAGGATCCTGCCGAAGCCTGTCCCACTGGCTCCGGTTCCTGTTTGGCCGACACCGGGTCCTGCCCGGCCTCCGGAGCTGTCTGGTCTTCGCCCTCAAGCCCGGCCCCCTGAGAGCCGCGGTCTTCTCCCTCGAGCCCGGCCCCCTGAGTGCCGCGGTCTTCGTCCTCGGGCCCGGCCCCCTGACTCTTCCTGCCGCTGCTTTTGCCCTCATGCACGGCCCCCTGAGTTTGCCCGCTGTGGCCTTCGCCCCTTTTTGACCTTTGCCTTGCCCCCAGGCCGTCCACCCGAGACCCCGTCCTTGGTCTCTGCCTTGCTCCCGGGCCTTCCGCCCGAGATCCCCTCCTTGGTCTCTGCCTTTCCCCCGGGCCGTCCACCCGAGACCCGTCCTCCAGACCCCCTCCACCCACCCTTTCTTGGCCCTAGTTATGTGTCCTCCCTCCGGTCCCCCTCCACCCTTTTTTGGGACGTCTGGGATCCGTCCCTTGAGGGGGGGGTTCTGTCACGATTCTCATGTTATGTCACGTTTGTAGTTTTGTCTGTGTTGGTGTTTTTCTTGTCTTTGGGTTTCCTGTTTTATTGTGTAAAGTGTTCACCCCCGTTTCCTGCCTGTTTCCCTCCCTGATTACCCGATTGTGTTCACCTGTTGTCCTTGTGTTTCTCCTCCCCTGTCCAGCTGTGTCTTGTTCTGTGATTACCCTTCTGTGTATTTAGTCTAGTCTTCCCCTGTGTTCCATGTCGGTTCATTGTTTCCCCTCCATGTTATTCCACGGTCTGTGTTCCTTGTGCTGCTTTGGATATTTTGGATTCTGCCTTGTTTTTGCCACAGCTTTATTATTTAATAAAGCTCGCTTTTCGTTATTCTGCATTTGAGTCCTACCTGCTTCACCCATTCGTAACAATAACACTTATTCTGGATATAGTTAGATTCCACCTTCATGACAATGGATTAGGGAGTGCATTTTTTTACCGTGAGTTTTTATATTAAGTAAAGTAACTTTTGCCGTGAGTGAATGAAAGTATTATTTCTTCTTGAGGTCTGCAGTTTAGCGTGTACACATTTGCTGAATATGAAAACACTCAGTGTGTGCCCACTGTGCGACTGTCAAGGATAAACAACCTGTGGCCCCCGATATGTCGTATGTATTATTGCTACACAAACATTACATTGCAGTTTAAGTGTCGCCAACTCCGTTTCTAATATGCAAAAAGACAGAAAAATGCGTCTGATTATTTTTTAGTATTTTAGATCTTTCCAATCCAGACGAGATCTCTCTCCCCCCCGTCTGTGTGTGAGGGGGAGGGGCAGTTAACACACACGCAGCTGCTGCATGCAGCAACACACACACGGAGGAGATGGCGGAGAGAACGCGCTCCGAGGTGTGGTTAAACTATAGCCGTGTCGATGTGGACAATACTCGTTACCAAAAGTGGAATAAGAGTTTAGCATGTAAGGGCGGTAACATGAGCAATTTGTCAAAACATCTTGCAAAAGTGCACCACATTCAGACGCAGAAATGCACCGGGTTCGACTGTCTTTAGTAGCTCTGTAGCCCCATCCACGAGTAACGTTTCCACGTCAGGTGTTATGTATGCTAGCAGCAACCAAGCGGCAAACTCTGGGGAACAGCCGGGAAGCCAATACGGAAGTGCCACACACTGCAGTTCATACATGGGCCGCTAGGGACTCGCTGCAGAAAGGAGCAATTTCCATAGACCCCCATGTTAAAATGCCCAACTTTACAGCAGAAAAAAACATGTTTCTACCCATGGATGCAATAAATATTATTATCGATATAGTTAGATTCCACCTTCATGATTATGAATCTGTGAGTGAATTGTTTTCTAACATGACCCTTTTATTTATATTAGGTCTTAAAGTGTTTGCATACATTAGGGCGTGGTCACGTTGATGGACACGTACATGCCTCACTGTCAGCTAACAGCAACTTGTCCACTCTGCTAGGCTACAACCATAGAGGCTACAACGTTAGTTAGTCATAGTACTGTACTTGACCCTTTAGCTTTAGCCGTGTTCGTGGTGATTGTGCCTTTTAGGGAATATTGTTACAAATACCAGACAATTAAAATGTCGTGCTGTGCGCTTGAATGTACTAACAGAACTTCCAAGAAGTCTAAAATGATAATATTATACATGTTAACCCCGTTCGCAGGTTTTTGTGTGCTTGGTAGCTTAGCTTGTTACTTATTAGCCAGCTAAGGACGTAACCCTTTATGCATACATATACATTTTAGTTTATGATTCAGCCTTGGGTAAGACTTTTATAGTCTATGGCTATGACGCCCATAATGCTAAACGGGAGCAAATGTTAATAGGGGACCCAATTATCCCAGTGGTGGCCGCCGGAGCTAACGTAGTCGCAGGGGAATAGCTCCAGCCGGCGTCCCGGAGCTAGCCCACTGCGGCTCCGTTAGGTCCGTCTTTTCTCAACGTGTGAATGAGAAGCATTAAGAATAACAAAATATAGCTAATTCTCTTGCAGATTGTCTCATTTGATTATGAATGTAACGTTTATATAGGGGAACTACACTGTTAGCAGTAACTTGGTATGCATGTATTTCATGTTAGCTTAGCTTCTTAGCCTGAGCTAGCTCTATTTACTTCCAGTTCGGAGGCAGCAGGTCCCGCCTCGGCTCCGCCTCTTTGCCCTTATTTGGAGCAGGCGGGATTAGACTCTGACGTCACAGTCGAGCCGTTAGTGGCCGACTCCGCCTACTAAGGGCTTCAAGGCTACTCTGCAGAATCCTATGGGTGACGTCACGGACACTACGTCCATTTATATATACAGTCTATGGCAGCAACACACGGAGTTAACTACATTATACAAACATGGGTTAATGATTAGAGGTAACTAAGTTATTTATTTTGTTAAAGTTTCAGCTATTCTGTTTACAATTCTGTCATCAGATACTTAATACGATATGTTAAAACATTGTAGTTTCTTTTGATGTGAAATATTATGTATTTAATTTAAATAAAAAGCATTGTTAGTTTTGTTCACAATTTGTTTAGTTAGTTTACCTTATTTTTTTCTCCAAAAGAACTGATAAAAGTACTGTTAAAGGACCGGATCGATAAGCGCTATCGATAAAAAGTACCGTTAAAACCTTAACGATACCCATCCCTATGTGGATGTCAGTTTTACACACATTCTGAGGCCACCGTGCCTATGTTTTTTGTTTTCACTGCTAATGTATACTTATGTTCTATTAGTGCATTAAAAAATCATTAATGAAGTTTCAGCTCAGACCCCACGCTTAATATGTCTCCCCCTGGCCCACCTACATTTCTCCAGGCCCACCCACACAATAATTCCTATATGTATATATGTATATATATATATGTGTATATATATATATATATACACACATGTATATATGTATATATATATGTATATATGTATATATATATATATATATATACACATGTATATATGTATATATGTATATATATGTGTATATGTATATATGTATATATATGTGTATATATATATATATACACATGTATATATGTATATATGTATATATATGTGTATATGTATATATGTATATATATGTGTATATATATGTATATATATATATATATGTATATATGTGTGTATATATATATATGTATATATATGTGTATATATATGTGTATATATATGTGTATATATATGTATATATATATATATGTATATATATGTGTATATATATGTATATATATACATATATATACACATATATATATACATATTACATATACACATATATACATATATACATGTGTTGTATATATGTATATATGTATATATATGTGTATATATATGTATATATATATATGTATATATATGTGTATATATATATATATATGTATATATATGTGTATATATATATATATATATGTATTATATTGGTGTATATATATGTATATATATATGTATATATATGTGTATATGTATATATATATATATATGTATATATATGTGTATATATATGTATATATATATATGTGTATATATGTGTGTATATATATATATGTGTATATATATGTGTATATATGTGTATATATATGTGTATATATATATGTATATATATGTGTGTATATATATACACATGTATATATACACGTGTATATATATATGTGTATATATATACACATGTATATATACACGTGTATATATATATGTGTATATATATACACATGTATATATACACGTGTATATATATATGTGTATATATATACACATGTATATATATATATGTGTATATATATACACATGTATATATATATATGTGTATATATATATATATATATATATATGTATATGTGTATATATATGTATATATATATATATGTTTTATATGTATATATATATATATACGGTGCAATAACTCTTTCATGCTAAATGAAGCTGTTACAATCCTGTTCCAGCGTAATATAAGTACATAACGATTGATGTGGACATTAGCATAATTACTAGCTAGCTGCTAACTGCCGCCTCATTAATATCAAATCCATCATAATAACCAGGGGTTAAATTGGGCCGGGGCTGTCCGGGGCTAAGCACCGGCGCATATTTTTAACAATGTATGCAGCATGCCTATATCATATGTTAACACAAAAAATATATACATGTTAAAACTTTTCTTTCTATATGTTTAAGGTTCTTAATAATTCAAAAAATCAATAAAACACTCTTTTTAGCTGTAGGGAACATAAATAAGATGATGCGACGATGACTTGCACTTTTCAAATCTTTCGCGGGTTTCCCCTTTCTTTATTTTCTTCAAATCTACTTGACTGATCGGTGACCACACAGTCTCTTCCGTCAGTCACACAGACAGCCAGCAGAGTGACAGGTGAATCCGGGAAAAAGTGTAGAGAAAAATAGGTAATACGCTGACAGGTTTCTTAACATGAATTCGTCTGATATTCGGGTTTTACATTCGACTACCATTAAGTTAAATAACTTTTTTTGTGTGACTAACTTTTGATCAAATCAAGCATTTCTTAAACTAAGAGAAAGACACCAGCCAATGGTCGATATTGTTGACTTTATTTTAGAATAGCAGATCTCTGCGACCAGCTATAGTTTGTCGGCTTTGTCAGTGAACGTGTGTCTCTGCTCCGATCGTGAGCTTTACACCGCAGCAGTTTCAGAGTTTAAAGTGAGGCATGATGCAGAAATGAGTGAAGCAAAAAGGAGGAAAGTTACAGACTTCTTTAAAAGGTATGCAAGACATCACTGCTACTTAGCGTGTCAAAGCCATTTGTATCTTATTTATTCACCATAAGTTCCTTTGTTAATTATCCTACATTTAAATGCAGAGTTGAGCAGAACAAGGCAGGTGATGGGCGAGCAGGGCAGCTTGGAAAAGAGAGAGGATCAGAGCAGCGTAAAGAAGGGAAGGGAGTGGAGGAACTTGAGGAGAGGAGAGGAGTAGAGCAGGCTGAGGAGAGCAGAGCAGCCTGAGGAGGAGCAGAGCAGGGAAGCAGTGTAGGAAAGGCTGAAAACTTGCCTGACTGCTGGAATCAAAGTCAATTGGAATATTTTACACAGAAATATACATTTCTAATAGTTGGAAATAAAAAAAATAGGATGCAAATCATGCAGGGAAGCGGGATCCCTTGGGGCAATGAGAACAGGGAAACAGAGGTGCTCATTCTCTACTGAATGGCAGAACTGTAGGGTAGGCCCATATGGCAACAGCAATGAGAAGCAAATGAAATCTTTGAGAAAGAAAATAAATGAACATAGTGTCTCACAGAGTCACAAATTAGCACAGGACATAGTACAAAGACAAAATGAAGAAGCCTTAAAATCAAGCTTTCTAAAAACTCAAAAAGACATTTTGGCTTCCACCCATAATGTCTTTAGAACGGCATACTACATTGCAAAAAATAACCGGCCATAATCAGTGAAGAGGAATCCCTCTTTCAAAAGGTCAATGTTCTTGATACAAAGACATGGCCAAGCCCTCTACCATTAATGTATGGTGAGTGTGAAATAAGAGAGCTATGCACTCTTTTGAAAATCAGATTCTCTGGTGTTAAGCAAAGTTATAGGGACTTTAAGGAGAATGCCAGTGTGCCGATGCACATGTCCCTTCTAAAGCTTAAGAATGCAGTGGAAACCATTGCTGTGAGCAGTGCAGAGTGTGAGAGGGGTTTCTCAGAAATTAATGCAGTTGTAACATCAATGCGCTCACAATTGAAAACTCAAAATGTCTCTGCTCTAATGTTCATTCAAATGGTTGGACCTCCTCTTACCTCTTGGGACCCCACAAAATATGTGAGGAAGTGGGTAGCTACCAGAAGGTCTGCAGCATTTAGCCTGTAGACGAAGATGCACGACTACACAGGCTTCCCCCTATCAGCCCATCTGGGATTTGATGAAGTAGCTGGTCGTACATACAGTAATGTTGTTGAACTGCTTATATTGATGTGGACTTTCATTCCTCAATCAATTCAGATAATATGTCTCTGTACTTATATAGTTGTTTTTTAATGTTCTTGAGTAAGTGTGCAGAGAAATGTTGACTTAAAATGGCAATTTGAAGGTCTGTAATTTGTGAAAAATGTTTATATTAATAATTTCAAATGTAAATTCATTCCAGTTAAATAATACTAATAAAAAGACGGTCTATTTGACATACTTTCTACTTTCTCGATTGGTGGCATGAAATAGTGCATCTGATACAGGAGCAGTTGTTTTAGAATTGGGCATCATATATTGCCCCACCAAAAAAAAAACAGCCCCCCCACATATCAAATCCCAATTTAACCCCTGATAATAACAATCCAGTGCCATGCTGTCATGAACGCATGGTGCTGTTATGTGTACGCAAATTGACGTGCTTGATGTGAACGAGCATTTTGGTTAAAGTTGCGCATGCGCTATGAGCGGGTACTTCTCAGGCATGCCGGGTAATCTGTGACGTTTCACTTTCTCACAAGTTGGGCCATTTTATCATCATGCGCTGATGAGCAACTCTCATAGGAATTAATGAGGCCCCGCCTCCCACGCTGTATCCAGTTCTTATTATACATCCATGGCAATAATGCTACAAGACTGGTTGCGACTCGCAATTAAAGCAAAGAAGATCTCATAACTGATTTACTCCCTCCAATAAATATAAGAGATTGCTCCAATAAATTCACTTTTACAAGATGCCTGTGTGCTTTGTACCAGGTTGTAATCACAAAAGTGATCATACCACTTGCTCGTTCTATTGCTTCCCGTCTGATGAAAGGACCAGGAGTCGTTGGACCAAACATATCAGGTAATATACATGTTTTGCGTGGAACATAGTCAAGTTAGCTACATAGCTAATAGCGAGCACGTTAGTTAGCATTACATTACTTAGCCTTGTCATTTGTCATCTTAACATGAAGTAAACCAAAATGTTAAACAGTAAGAGTAGTCATGATGGTAAGTATTTTGTGAAACATTTGAAGAGTAGCCTATCGCCCCCTCCACCAGGTGCTAAGGGGGCATGAGGTAGGCCACATTAGCGTCGCCGATCTTTTCTACTTAATGCTATCTGCACAAATGGTTAACATTGAACATTAAAAGATCAGGCAGTTCAGGGAGCGTCGAAGGAAGGCAGGCAGCTTTGCATGACATTCTTCTGGACGTGTTTCATTGTGATGATAGTGAGGGTGAGTCAATCTGTTTGTTGGAAAGACAGTAGTTGAGTGATTACTGAGAGAAAATTATTAAAAGAGATAATTATTCAAAGTGTTGTTACTTTAAAGTGTTGTTACTGACCTTTTTCTCTTTACCTCACCTGTAACTCTGATGAGACCTTGAGGAACATGGACACTGGACTGACCTGCTCTGGCAACCTGATTTCCACTGTACGTAATAGTATTTGGTTATGGTATATTATTTATATACATCAAAGGCACAATGCACCCCCCAGAGACACACATGTATTGAGTGTGATATTGTGCATAGGTCAAGTGAAATCATCTTTCCATACTAGAAAACTGTAGCAGCGGCAACTTGTTTTGAAATTGAATTTTTAATATCCGATAATAAAATTGATCTGTTTTCTTTATTCTTCTCTCTTCCCAGCTCCATCCATCACCATTCTCTGTTCCTGCAGGTCCTGCTTGCTAATCAATGCTCATATGTTTTTACACAATTACAAATCAAGTCAATGTATTGTATGACATGAAGTTGTGCTTCATTCTTAGTCAATAATAAATTCATTCTGCCTTCAACTGCAAAATTATTGTGGACTGCACCGACATCCATGTAGCTACCCCCCAGTAAGATGAACCAAGCAAAGTTGACATACTCAACATACAGCTGTGCTCTTAAGTTTACGTGAAGAATTTGTGAAATATTGGTAATAACTTGTTTAAATTATTATTAGTAATTAATTATATAATTTTCTCATTGTAGACGAGCAGACAGGGAGCCAGATGAGAAAAGCAGAATATGCAGCTGCCATTTTCCACATGGAAAAGAGAAAGGGCCAAGTGTATTTGAGTGGACAAAAGAGAAAGGGAGCTTAGCTGTTAATTTGTCCAGGGAACTGAAAACTACTAACTCCACTAACCCACTGAAAAACAGTCTGTAGAGATTTAAAGGCGTGGTTTTAGTTCAGTCCAACATTTCATTTGGATTCATTTGACAACAGTCAACTATTTTCATAAAGAATATATATATTTTTCAAAGTCAACTTTAGTGTCAATCTTACTCAGTTTGTGTTTATAGACAGAGAGATCAAAAAGACATTTCCAACAATCCCAAATACGAAAAATAAAATTATACAATTTACAGATATGTATACAGATATATCCATCATGTATAATGTAGAAGGAAGTATGGTAGATAAAAAGTAAATATAGAGTTACATACAGATCCATGTTACAGCAAAATATGGAATAACTAAGAAGCACGCAATATAATAATAATTACATGCAACAATTAAATAACTGCTCAGCATCTCCACCACAATCCCAATCTGCTGTGTCCTGTTTTCCTCCCCTCTGCATAACACCCCATCACACATACGAAACACAACGCAGAGTCCGAGGGTGTTAAGAGTATGTTTATTTAAATGTCCTCCTCTCTACTGGCCAACACAGGGAGCATACAGATGTCGCACTCCAGATCAGACTCAAATGGGTGTGTCCCAGTCAAAAGCCCAGTGGATGCCAGTGGCTGGGGGTGTTGCCCAATTTCCCCATTTGTTCAATTACAGGAATTAACCATGAGATGGCGCTTCATTCACAAAATACACAATGGGCGTTGTAGAAACATCAATATTTTAGATCAAATAAAGTATATAGTTTGCTTTATGCAGTATATTTCTTGTAATATTGTACAGTAGATTGAAGTAAATCAACTTATACATTAAGATAAGATAAGATGGACCTTTATTAATCCCGTGGGGAAATTCAGTAGTTCAAACAGCAACAGGGTGAGAGTGAAAAACAGGACAGCACAGATTCACACAGATTAATAAAATCAAAAATAAGATGAGCGATACAAATAATAATAATGAGAAACTATGAAATAAGAAATGAATAAAACTAAAATGTAATTATCATATCATATATTATAATGTATTGTATTATTAAGTAATATCATACATTAACCCCATTATAGCAGATGCCACATTAAATGGATGAACACATGTATGCATCAATAATTACAACAGAGTATTTCTAAATACAAGTTGTAAAAATACTTATATGTATTTAATATTAACCCTTTGGAGTCGACCGTCACGCCGGCGTGATCAGATCACATGACCTGTTCAAGCCGGTGCCGCATAAAAACAACAGTCCGGACAACATTGCCGTGTGTTTCTGTCGAAAGTACTGGCTTGAAACTATATCCCAGTCTTTGTTTCATGCAAAAAGACCCAGTAAACACGGAGATACGATGATATAAAGTTAATACATTTCAAAAGTATGAAAAATGGAAGCACATATTTGAATATCTTCGCCATATTTGATCATTTTACGAAACGGAAAATACTGGAAACTGTAGATCCTGCTCAACAGGATGTATATGTGTATTTCTGTCAAAAGTACTGGCTTGAAACTATATGCCAGTCTTTGTTTCATGCAAAAATACCCAATAAACACGGACATACGATGATATAAAGTTAATACAGATATATTTCAGAAGTATGAATAATGGAAGCACATATTTTAATATCTTCGCCGTATTTTATCCTTTTACGAAACGGAAAATACTGGAAACTGTAGATTCTGCTCAACAGGATGTATTTACCAGGGAGGGGGTGAGGTAATCAGTTAAACGGAGTGATACGAAACGAGACGAAAAGAGACGAAGAGGGACGGCGGGAACCGAAGAGAGACGGCGGGAAATGGAGAGAGAAGAAGATATACGAAGACAGGCGGCGGGAGACGAAGAGAGGCTGTGGGAGACTGCGATTGAAGTAAAGTGACAGACAAACATTGAGAATTTAGATATAGTTAGATAGATTTAGAGTTTTGAAGACTCAACTATGATGAAGAGAACTCTGAACGTGAGTCAAGCTTTAAGCTTGTTTTTTGACATGGAGGAGGAGGAATCTGTGATGTTGCCCTCTGTGTCGTAGTTGACAGAAACCGCTTTGAAGCGTGGCACAGATAAAGACAGAAAAAACAGATTGTTGTACATAATGTGTATATATATATATATATATTTGTATTATATTTATAATAACACTTTTGCCTTATCAGAATGAAATCCCATGCTACCTCAATCAAACTTTCACATTATCATAGTCACATCCCATGTATATATTTCCAGCTTTTAAATGGTTTCGTTGTGTATGTTTGTGTTATGAAAAATAAAATCATTTTCAAAATCTGTTTTTACGTTTTTTTTGTAATTTGGGGTCCAAAATGTTCATATAGTAGAAGATCACTGCTCTAAACAAAGTCAAAAATCCTACATCCAAACGAAATAAATATAATTAATTATGATGAATACGTTAAGTCTTGTTCATTGTTTTTCACTTTTATTAAATGTTTGATATTTCCGGTGGAAATGGTGGACTATCGGACATTCAAAATGCAGCATATTTTCACTCTTACACACATATATTCTCATTTTACATACATACATTTTCACTCTTACACACGGATATTCTCCTTTTGCTCTCATGCGAAATCTACTAAAACAAAGTATGTCATGTATATTTAGTTTTCGTTGATGACACGAGACGGACTAAGGTGTTAATGGTGGACTATCGGACATTCAAAATGCAGCATATTTCCCCCAAGTGTCTGTCAAAATGCATTTTACGTTTCTAACTTGCAATATCATTATTTCCGCTCTCTTCAGAAGAGCGATCTCCCTGTGTCTCTCTGTGTGCGGGGGATCACAGGAGGGGGGGGGGGAGAGCTGTGGAATGTGACACACATTCCGATGGCCAATTCGTTTTAAACAAAGGGTCCCCAACATACATAGGACACATGGGGGGTTGGGCTGGTGAACGGTATGGTCTGCAGCACATCACAGAGGCATTTAAAAAGTGAAGACAATACATTCTGGAAATGTTCACATCAGGCACCTTCAAGTTAAACAATACTACTGTACAGTAAACAATTAACACAGTAAATTATGTGGATTAAATCACATTTATTTCGTTAAAAAATAAACGAAATGACTCTGTTTGCATTCATAAAGAATGCACAAACGTGTTTAATCGTTAATGTCAGATATGTACTAAGTAAATAGCCTACATTAGTTCCTGCTCAAGATTAGATTCAACTTTATTGTTATTGCACAGATTACAGGTAGGCCTACTGAGACAACGAAATGCAGTTTAGCTTCTAACCAGGTGCAACAAGCAGTAAAGTGAAAAGTAATGTTCACAATCTACAGAATAAAATATATAATGAATTGAATGATGAATAAACTAGATATCAGCCTGTGAGCAGTATGAACAGTGTGTTAATCGTTAATGTGAGATATGTACTAAGTAAATAGCCTATATTAATTTCACGATGGATTAAACCACATTTATTTCGTTAAAAATAAACAAAATGATTAAATGTAGGGTGAATTGCCCTAATGTGGAACATTTTTGCATTTCAGACTTCGGGACATGAAGCCGATACAATAAATCAAAATCCAGTAACATTCTGAAATCCCCAGGATGTGTCCTAATCAAACCAAAAGAGAACATCCATCCATCCATCCATCTTCTCCCGCTTATCCATGGTCGGGTCGCGGGGGTAGCAGTTCCAGCAGAGAGCCCCAAACTTTCTTTTCCCTGGCGACATCAACCAGCTCTGACTGGGGGATCCCAAGGCGCTCCCAGGCCAGCGAAGAGATATAATCCCTCCACCTGGTCCTAGGTCTACCCCTTGGTCTCTTCCCAGCTGGACGTGCCTGGAACACCTCCCTAGGGAGGCGCCCAGGTGGCATCCTAACTAGGTGCCCGAACCACCTCAACTGGCTTCTTTCGACGCGAAGGAGGAGCGGCTCAACTCCGAGTCCCTCCCTGATGACCGAACTTCTCACCTTATCTCTAAGGGAGACACCAGCCACCCGGCGGAGGAAACCCATCTCGGCCGCTTGTATCCTGCGATCTCGTTCTTTCGGTCATGACCCATCCTTCATGACCATAGGTGAGGGTAGGAACGAAAATGGCCCGGTAGACAGAGAGCTTTGCCTTCTGGCTCAGCTCCCTTTTCGTCACAACGGTGCGGTAAAGCGACTGCAATACCGCTCCCGCTGCTCCGATTCTCCGGCCCATCTCACGCTCCATTGTTCCCTCACTCGAGAACAAGACCCCGAGATACTTGAACTCCTTCACTTGGGGTAAGGACTCATTCCCTACTTGGAGTGGACTGTCCACTCCAAGTAGGGAAGTCTGAGTCCATCGGTTTCCTGCTGAGAACCATGGCCTCAGATTTGGAGGTGCTGATCCTCATCCCAGCCGCTTCACACTCGGTTGCGAACCGATCCAGTGAGTGCTGAAGGTCGCAGACCGATGAAGCCATTAGAACCACATCATCTGCAAAAAGCAGTGGTGCAATCCTTAGTCCACCGAACTTCAGACCCCCCCCCCCCCCCCCCCACGACTACGCCTCGAAATCCGATCCATGTATATTACAAACAGGATTGGTGACAAAGCGCAGCCCTGGCGGAGGCCAACCCTCACCGGAAATGGGTCCGACTTACTGCTGAGGACCCGGACACAGCTCTCGCTTTGGGAGTACAGAGATTGGATGGCCCTGAGTAGAGACCCCCTCACCCCATACTCCCGCAGCACCTCCCACAGTAACTCCCTGGGAACCCGGTCATACGCCTTCTCCAAGTCTACAAAACACATGTAGACCGGATAAGCGTACTCCCAGGCCCCCTCCAGGATCCTTGCGAGAGTAAAAAGCTGATCCGTCGTTCCACGACCAGGACGGAATCTGCATTGTTCCTCCTCAATCTGAGGTTCGACAATCGGCCTGACCCTCCTTTCGAGTACCTTGGAGTAAACTTTCCCGGGGAGGCTGAGTAGTGTGATGCCTCTGTAATTGGCACACACCCTCTGATCCCCCTTTTTGCAAAGGGGGTCTGCCACTCCTTCGGTACTGTTTCCGACTTCCACGCAACGTTGATGAGACGTGTCAACCATGACAGTCCCTCAACACCCAGAGCCTTCAGCATTTCCGGGCGGATCTCATCCACCCCCGGGGCTTTGCCACTGTGGAGTTGTTTGACGACCTCAGTGACCTCCCCCCGGGAGATTGGTGTTGATCCCCCATCATACTCCAGCTCTGCCTCTAACATAGAGGGCGGAGTTGTCGGGTTCAGGAGTTCCTCAAAGTGTTCCTTCCAACGCCCCAACACTCCATCAGTTGAGGTCAACAACGTCCCATCCTTACTGTACACAGCTTGGATGGTTCCCTGCTTCCCCCTCCTGAGGTGTCGGACAGTTTTCCAGAACAACTTTGGTGCCGCCCGAAAGTCCTTCTCCATGTCTTCTCCAAACTTTTCCCACACCCGCTGCTTTGCCTCGGCCACGGATGAGGCTGCTGCCCTTCGGGCCTGTCGGTACCTTGCAACTGCCTCGGGAGTCCCCCGGGATAACAAATCCCTGGAGGCCTCCTTCTTCAGTCGGACGGCTTCCCTGACCACCGGTGTCCACCAGGAGGTTCGAGGGTTACCGCCCCTTGAGGCACCTAGGACCTTGAGACCACAGCTCCCCACCGCGGCTTCGGCAATAGAGGCTTTGAACACCGACCACTCTGTCCCCAACCTCCACAGGAATGCCCGAAAAGCTCCGCCGGAGGTGTGAGTTGAAGGCCTCCTGAACTTGGGCCTCCTCCAGACGTTCCCAGTTCACCCGAACTACACGTTTGGGCTTACCAGGTCTATCCAGAGGCTTCCCCCGCCACTCGACCCAACTCACCACCAGATGGTGATCAGTTGACAACTCCGCCCCTCTCTTTACCCGAGTGTCCAAAACATACGGCCTCAGGTCCGATGATACGATAACGAAATCGATCATGGACCTTCTGCCTAGGGTGCTCTGGTACCACGTACACTTATGAGCATCCTTATGTTCGAACATGGTGTTTGTTATGGCCAATCCATGACTAGCACAGAAGTCCAGTAACAAACCACCACTCCGGTTCAGATCAGGGGGGCCGTTCCTCCCAATCACGCCCCTCCAAGTGTCTCCATCATTGCCCACATGTGCGTTGAAGTCTCCCAGCAAGACTAAGGAGTCCCCTTCAGGAGCCCCATACAGGACTCTTTCCAGGGTCTCCAAGAAGTCCGAATACTCTGAACTGCTGTTGGGTGCATAAGCACACACAACAGTCAGAGTTTTCCCCCCCATAACCCACAGGCGTAGGGAGGCGACCCTCTCGTCCACTGGGGTAAACTCCAACAACGAAGCACCTAACCGGGGACTTGTGAGTATCCCCACACCCGCCCGGCGCCTCACACCTTGAGAAACTCCGGAGAAGAATAGAGTCCAACCCCTATCCAGAAGTAAGGTTCCAGAGCCGACGCTGTGCGTAGAGGTGAGCCCAACCAGATCCAACTGGTACCGCTCCACCTCCCACACAAGCTCCGGCTCCTTCCCCCCCAGAGAGGTGACGTTCCACGTCCCCACAGCCAGCTTCTGCCGCCCGGGTCTGGTCCGTCGAGACCCTCCGCTTTCACTGCCACCCTTCTGGCAGCGCACCCGACCCCATCGATGTTTCCCGTAGGTGGTGGGCCCGCGGGACGGAGAAGCGGAGGTGTTGCCCACGTTGCCTTTTCGGGCTGGGCCCGGCCGGGCTCTGTGGCAAGCCCGGCCACCAGACGCTCGCCGACCAGTCCTCCTTCTGGGCCTGGCTCCAGAAGGGGACCCCAGGCTTCCTCCGGGCCGGGTATCCTCACTTCCTGTGTCGTCTTTCATGAGGTCTTTTGAACCAATCTTAGTCTGGCCCCTTGCCTGAGACCAATTTGCCATGGGAGACCCTACCAGGAACACAAGGTTCCAGACAACACAGCCCCCAGCTTCATCAGGGCACACAAACCTCTCTACCACGGTAAGGTGCTGGTTCTCTTCAAAAGAGAACATGCAGATATTAAACTCATAAAAGAAATGGTAGACATATTAGTACTCTTTGTGCCAAGTTGTCTCAGACAATCTGTTTTCCTAATGTGGGACAGTTCTGTGCAAAATGTGGGACACTGAAAAGTCTATATTAAAAAGCCTCAGTCACCTTCATTCATGTAATAAAAAAATCTCAGGCCAGTAACACTCAAAGCTACAGTAAATGTGCAATACCATGCTATGTTACTATTTATAATGTTATTGTTGTTACAACAGAAGATGTTTTTATTTAAATTGAAGTTAAATGCATCAATCTGGTGCACTGAGGGCAAAATTGGTAGATTTGTGGATACAGCTCTCAACACTCATATGAAACAGAACTGTTCTTACAATGTGTGTTGGAAGGTATTAAATTACTATGCATATTTTATTGTGTAAACACACAGCTGATCACCTGAGAGCTGCCGTTTCATTCAGAGCGTTTAAAAAAAACGACGGTCTGATTTCAACAACTCAATGTGTGATTATTATAGCAGTAATATTAGACACTAATAATACAGTAAACTATTAACACTGTACATATTATTGTTTGCCCGTGGGATTAGGGTGATCGGTAGTGAGAGCCGCTGCATTTTCCTCCGGTCGGATGTGATATAAAAACAAAGCGATTATTGTTGTTGTTGTAAACTCACGTGGATTACATTTAGTGCATTAATTTCAACTCGCGAACATATGATACATTAAATGAATGCGAGGATGACGATCGAACATCGTTTGTTTGACCCTGGATGCATTTCCTGATCTAAAAACATAGCGATGGTTTTGTACTTACGCCAACGTGAATTAAACATTATTTTGTTAAATAAAAACATGGTGATGTTTAGTAAATGATTACATGTCTCTTACTTAAGCACAGAATATGATCCTATCCGTGACATATATGGATCTTAACAAATATCCGCTATATCAGATATCTGTAGATCAGCTGTTTATTTTACATGAGTTTCAGTGTGGCAGCTTTTCACGGCTCCCCCTGGTGGATCCATGATCCATTGCAGCTGGTTTCATTATAATTAAATGTATTTATCAAGGGGGCGTTTCAAGTCCTGCAGGGGGGTTTTCCTTATCAGCAGGGGCCCACCCCGTGCCGAATTTTTCCAGGAGGAGGAGATTTCCATGCCATGCAGGGTCTTTGGGGGATGATGATCGCCTCCTTCATGGTCCACACAACAAAGTATCAGAGACTCAGGTCTGTGATGTGCAGCTGCCCTTGGACCTGGTGCCAGTATGGGTGATTCTCCTTGAGAACATAAGACCCACCCTCCTCACGGAGACAGAAGGATGGTAACTGGACTGCCTCCGCGATGGTCATGTTCCTCTGGCTGTGTGGACACTTCACCTCCATGAGGGACGTGCATGGAGTGGATGAAAGTCCGACCGCAGCACAGCACCAAAATTGCTGGCTGTCAACCTGCCCTGTCCGTGTAACTACCACTGAGGATTTGTCCGCTGTACTACGGTGGCTGTCTGGATGGCAGCTTGCTGGTCTCTGCTCAGTCGCATTGAGGCAAGAATTGCCTCAAGCCCCCGACCCCCATGCTCCTTCACCAGCTCCGGCACGGTGACAATGGCCTGATGTTGAGGCCACGGCTCTGGCTCAGGTGACAAAAGCCATGCCATGCCAGGCTTCCTCCACTGGCACTCAACATCTGTGGAGCTGCCACATGGCAAATATTGCCAATGCTGCAGCGTGGCTGCATTTGTAAATCCCCCGTGCACAATCACAGACAGCGCTTTGCATCGCGCCATCGTCTCCGATGCATATCTGTAAAAATAAAGTAAGTACCATTTGTTAGCATGCTATAATAGATTGAATGAGCAATAATACACGGATGGTCCGGATCTGGTGGTGGGAGGGTTTATTTTTCGATAGTTTTGTCCTCTTGCCTGATTGTTGTTGTTTGTTTTTTCTGTAATTTGTGTTGTATTGGTTGTGATTGTACATTGTATGTGTATGAATACATTTTTGAAAAACATTTGATAAAAAAAAAAGGATTTGGTCAGTGAGTAGTTTATTAATTAATCAATGCTCTCTACATTAGGAAAACACATACCAGTGTACCAGAGGGAGTCACACACAGCTGTGCCTAGATAACCAAACAAATTCAAAAGATAACCAAAATCCTTGAATCTACACACAGCAAATAAACTCAAAGAGATGTAAAAGGAGATCACACATACAGTATAGTCGATATAAAACTGGCCGCTTCAATCTGAAGAGCAACTAAAACAAAACACGGGATACACAGAGACCACGAAGTTCTTAAGGAGAAAACTAGTTGCTAAAACAAAACACGTTAGCTAATGTTAGCTAGCTGACATTAACGTTAAACATTGCACTCATTACTCACCGAAACCTTGTAAAGCCGGTCCCGCATGCTGGCTCTTAGAGAACCGACTAACTCCCCTTTCGTGTATGTACAGTTCTCAACATGCCCAGACTTGAAGTGATTTTCAGTTCGTTTTATACTTTTCGCCTCATTCTGAAAGAAACAGGTGAAATGTGCTAACATGACGGCCATCTTTGTGATGGTGACGTGTATTGTGCGAGACCAGAGACATGTAGTTCATTGAGCAGTTTCACAAAAAAAAAAGTGTAACTTCACAGTTTTACGACACATTTTTAATTTTTTGACTTGCAAAATGTTCTTTTAAATTGACAAACATCATATGTGTCATTCGTGGCACAATTAAAACGGGATCGAAAGATTACTTTTCTCTCTCCATTGACTTCAATGTATAATTTTCCGCTTCCGGGGTCCCATGGGTCGGAAGTAGATGGGCGGGACTTCGCCTCTCTATAATGCACAAACAGGCGCTGGGAACGGCGCAAAGCAGCCGTGCGTGCCACATAGCAGGACAGCGCGCGCACGGGACAGAGGAGATGAGACGTGGCTTCCTCCTCCTCCTGTGAGGAGGAGGAAAGAAGCCATCCAAGGCAAGGGCGCCGGAAGCGGGGGGGGGGCCATTGGCCCCCCCCACTTTACAGCCCTACCCCACATTTTCGCAGCAGCGGATGCTGCGGAACACTGTACACATCCCATTTCAATAATTCCCCTCTACTCTAAAGTCGCATCTAAAAAGAACGCCATCTGATCTAGCTGTGTATATTTTGTTATTTTTGATTGTTATATTCAATCTCATTAGCTACAGGCATTTTTGAAGCTTGTAAAGGGAAGAACACAGCTCGCCTCTCACTCGCCACTCTGCTCTTCCACAGCGCCGCTTCCCCTCCCTCCACTGACATTATGAATGTAAGGCATAGTAATCATAGATAACACGGCAGGGTCCGTTACAGTTTGTTTTCATCTGATTTCAAATAAACAAAGTCTTGGCTTTCAGAATATTAAACTTGTTTCGGCAAATGCAGATGATAAATACAGCTTTGAAGCTTTTAACGGCATAATTACAAGCGGAGAACGGAGTAACTTGACGTCACAGCAAGCATAACAACAGCCGGTGTTTCTCCTGAGTTTTCCCCGAGAAACAAACGCAAAAATACACACACGTCAGGGTTTCCGCTAGGATTTTTTCTCGCCGGTCAAATGTCCGGGCAGAATTTCTTTTACCGGACACATTTGAAATTTACCGGTCATATTTCAATAATAATAATAAGAGTTGTGTAGCAGAGTTTCCGTTAGCAGGTAATTACCGGACTATGAGCAGATATGCTTCAGTTCACAGGGCTCATTTTTATATTGCTTCAGTTTATAATCGTAACAGATCGAAACAGATTCATTTTTCAATAAATTATTCCACAAACAACAAACATAATTATTACATTCAAACAAACTACTTGTAGTAGATAACGTACATTATTCAAAAGTTTACATTAACTTTGAACAATAACACGGGAGAAACGGAGCCTCTCTTTTCCCCTCTCTCTCCTGACAGCCCGTCAGTTTCTCATGCAGCTCCTGCAGCTCGCTAAACAGAGGGCGGGGCTTCAGGTGATTATGCAGAGCTGCGTGTCTCGGTCAGACTCAGCAGCTGATCTGATCTCTCTCTCGCGTCCGGCTATACTTCACTTGCGTTTATGTCCATATCGATCAGATCCAGCTCTCCTGATCGGCCTTTATAGAGAACACTGATCAAACTATTAAGAGTGAATATCGGCCGATAATGACCGGCGGCCGATTGATCGGAGCCTCCCTAATTATTACCAGACATTTTGACCGGCAGGTTTTGAATTTACCGGTTTTTAATAAATGTTACCAGCTAAAAACCGGTAATTACCGGCTAACGGAAACCCTGACACACACACACACACACACACACTCGCCAGCTTCCCCCAGACCAGTAATCCAAACGAAAATATCTTCCCTCCGTACTACTTTGATCATTTGTTCCGCTAATAATCAATCAGATTGATCCAGAGAAGAGGAAACTTTAAAGGCCTTTTTCTCAAAATGATGACTCGGTGACAGTCATTATATAATGTGACATATTTTGCTTAATATAGTACAAAAACAATCCTGATATCATTAGAAAGCTAGGAATCTCCTCTTTCCAACAGTGTATACAACTCAAAATGTGTCTTCGGATCAATGCGACTGATTTCGATGGAGTAGATCACTTTGCATTAGGTAAAATACAGCAGGCAGACATAACAGGAAGAATATGTACATTTTAATCC
The DNA here is from genome assembly GCF_902827115.2 of Pseudochaenichthys georgianus. Lineage (NCBI taxonomy): Eukaryota > Metazoa > Chordata > Actinopteri > Perciformes > Channichthyidae > Pseudochaenichthys > Pseudochaenichthys georgianus. The sequence goes on along the minus strand of NC_047505.1, from coordinate 3,523,279 downwards.
AATCAAATAGGACATTGTCACACCATTCAAATGTATCCATGTACATTACAACCAATAACAAAGCTTAGATGTGTTTATTTGTTACGTTGTTTACGTTATGTGTTACGTTGTTCTGTGTGTGTCAGCCGTTAACCTAGATAGATGAACTTGCAAACATGTCAGAAGAACCGGCGCATAAGAAAACAAAATACAGTCAAACTAAGCTGAAATTCAACAACTTGAATGTCACATCCATGACATCCACAACTCCGGAGCCTGGCCCTTCAACCATAGAACGAGCGCAGCCAGATGAACCCCAGCAGCAGCTCTGCAGCCGCAGAGGCTGTCAAAACCGCCGGCATCGTTGATCCGAAACAGGCTGGTTCCGACTGCATGGAGGTTTGTTGTCGGGACACTGTGGTGGGCAAATACAAGCTTATTTGGGCAAAGAGAAAGGTACTTCAGTGCAGAATGGTACAAAAACAGAGAGTGGTTAATTATTTTCAAAACCACTAAACGAGCCTTCTGTGAAATATGCAGATGTGCTGCTGTCAAACGGCTTGTAACTTTCTCCAAATGTGGAGATGACAGCTTTGTAAATACCGAGTTAATAACTGGAACTTTTCACAGAGCTTACTTCAGTCAAACACCAGTTAACATTCAGCTTGTCAAACAAGAGTGTAGCATAAAAAAAAAAGATGGAATGAGCAACTGCGCTGTCATATGTGTGGGCTGGTCTCTATAGTTTAATTTACAGGAAAGGAGTGAGCAGAGGGTGGAGTTGTCCATTCTTGTTCTGTTTTCTCTGACTATCTTCCCCCTGAAGACCCTCTCACTAAAGAGACACGTTACATGGAAACCAAACAATGGTGTAGCTGTATTGAAGTCCGAGTGGAAACAGTAACATTTGGTGCGTTATGTTAGAATGAAACAAATCAGATTTAGTCAGAAATCGGGAGAAATGCGGGATAAATATGACCCCGGGAGGAAAACGGGAGTCTCCCGCGAAAATCGGGAGGGTTGGCGAGTAGGCTATGTCACATACACACGCACTTTTTGGCCCCCCCACTTCTGAAATGAATCCGGCGCCGCTGATCCAAGGTGATCACTCTTGACCTTTGGCATTAAAGCCGGGTTAGGGCGTAAAACAGCTGAACTGCCATCTCCTTGGATCCTGAGACATGACGGAGCCACTGAGAGAGCAGACAAATCACTCACCCTTTTCGCTGATGTTAGAGCCAAAAGTAATAGCCTACTACTTTGGCTGATAACAGTTTAAGGGGAACCTGATCTAAAGTTTCAAATGGGGCTTTGCTTAGTGCGCGTAAACACCAAAGCCAAATCCCACTGAGGCGCCAGTGTGCGTGAGGCGCCAGTGTGCGTGACACAGGTCTGAGTCTCCTTATTCCTCGCATAAAACGGCTCGGTGGCTGCTGATCGCTCCCTCCGCCTGGGAGAGAGAGTCCCCGCGCCACGGAATTTCCCACGGTCTGCTTGACAGTGTACGCTGTAGGCATGGAAACCAGGACACTCCTGTGCGCTCCGGGGCTATCAGGACCGCTGATAGCCGCTTCTCCCGCACTCGGTCCAGGAACCGAGGGGTCAGCGGAACTGGTGGGAAAACCCTATAACAGCACCCTGGGCCACGGCTGATGTGCAAACGCGTCTACCCCCAGAGGGGGGTGGATGCTGCGCTCTGTGAGCACCTCTGTTCAATTTGCCGGGAATATACATTGCTCTGATGGAGAACAACGTGTGTGCGCGCCCAGAACAGCAACTGCGGTCAAGCCAGCCTCCACTTGGGAAAACACAGTCAAGCCTAGTGCTGCGTACCTGGACTCACATTCAGGTTCAGGTCCGGACTCAAGTCCGGAGGTTCAGGTTCAGGTCCGGACTTATAAGTCCGGACCTGAACCCATGGCTTGTGTCAAGTTGCGTGAGTAACTAAAGTGAACTTATTGTGAGCTAATTATCAATTGAAAATTAACTCATAATCAACTCAAATTCAAACTCGTCAGGTTTATTGTGCTCCCTTCCAACTTGTGTCTACATTTCTCTACAAAGTACAAATGTAAAAAAACTGTTTTTGCCACTTAGTCTACAAATGACTTATGACAGCAACTACAGTGAACTACTACAAAGTTCAAACATTTATTTCATTTACCAAACTAAAGTAACCAAACAGTCCCTGAGCTGACTGAGCCTAAATCCCTAAAACGTTGCTGAAAGGTAGAGTGCAGAGTAGACTATACGCATTACACTGTTACACACCTACTATAGTATACAGTATAGGCTACACTGTAGTGACAGACTGTACAGTCAGAGTGTACTGTACTGTCTGTACACCATGTATTTTCTACAACTCTACATGTGTACATTATACAGAACATACTACATACATAGTGATGTACATACATACTGTTAGAAATTAAAATCAATGTTGATATGGCGTAATTTTGAATTAAATACACTATTTAATTTAACGGAAGTTCACTAACTATTAACTTAATACTTTTATTCTGAAAATTCTTCACTTCCGGTTAGCATTAGCATGTGGCGAAATGCTACGTTTTCAAACCGTGAATCGAAGGTGAAATGACATGTGATGTTGTACACTGAGCACACTGGGATTAGCACTCATTTATTGACGCTGAATAACGTTTATCAGGGAATGTTTAAATAACCACAGACACCAGAATATACCTAAGTGCTAGTTTTTTTGCGAGTCCAAGTACCGGTTCCCGACGTTCCGGTTTTAACCGGACTTGAACCGAAACTTTTTACAAGTCCAGTACCGGTTCGGCGTACCGGTATGCAGCACTAGTCAAGCCAGCCCGCACGTGATATTGGGGTGCGCGGAAATTAGAAGCATTACGGTAAAATCCCAGCGCTTACTCGGTCAATAACAAAAGCACCTATAAAAACAAACCAAACATATTAAATTAAGAAATATGTACTATATAATGTGATCAATAATTATTTAAAACAAACTATGTATAACTACCACGAGTAAATGTAAAATGTAAGGAGTTTAAAAATAAAAGTCCTTTGAAATCTCATATTGAAATCTCATATATGAGCTATCAGCCCTGTGTTGAGATAAGAATAAAACGAAATCTCTCCCTGATCCAAGACTCATCTCACTGCAGGGCAGAGATGTTCACAAGTCTTTTTTTGCAAGTCCAAGTCAAGTCTCAAGTCTTTAGTCACGAGTCCAAGTCAAGTCTCAAGTCTTTGTGGGGTGAGACTTGATCAAGTCTCAAGTCTTTGGTCACGAGTCCAAGTCAAGTCTCAAGTCTCTAAAAAAATAAAAGTCTCATGTCTCTTCTGGTTGTAATAAGCCTTCTATTGTCTGCTGCTATCCAGTCTGTTAAGAATACTGCACAGCTACATCTAAGACATTCAAAGCATTTACTGTGTTATTATACACTGGGTCTCTAATGACATCTTTTAAGTCTACTATTAATAAACATATTCCTCTATCCTCTCACTCAAAGCCAGTGTCATGGTAACCTGATAAACCTGTAACATTAACGTTACGTGGTCAACAATAAACCTGTAACCTGCCTATAAACTGACAGATGTATTTATGTATGTAACTATGTATTTTTCTACGTTTAACGTTAGCCAGTAGATGGTGGCAGCGGGTAATGATTAACGTTACCGACCTGATGTCAACGCCACTCAACGCAAACAAGTGTGACAAGCAATTCACTAATCTTTTCAAATATTCAGTTACAAAGCTAGCAGCAAGCTAAGTTAACATTACATAGCTGATGCTGAGCTAAACATGTTTGCTAACCGTCCATATGCGTTAATGTGACTGACCTCTCCGGGTGAGTTTTCAAGTGCCTGATGAAATTCGACGTTGTTGCTCCAGCATCCTTGATTTTGATATTGCAGACTTTGCAGTGTGCGCTCCTTTTGTTGGTGCCGCCGGCGTTTTGTTCGAAGTTTTTGTAGTTGAACCTAATTACAAGCGGTACAGCCGCAGGTGTGCCGCCGGTCGCCATTGTGTTACTACGAGGTAGTAACAGAGGCGCGCACGTCTGCGTAATGAGCCCGGCTAAAGTAACTGGATGGCCTGCCTGCCTGTCAGCCTTCCATCTGGGCACAAACTTATCTCGTGCCCTCATTGGTCATGTGCGCGTTCGTGTGTGTTGGAGGAGGCGAGCTCTATAAGGAAGTAGCAGCCTCTAGCAGATTATCTCCGGTTGTGTATTTTCAAATTCTAGCGATCTCGAGCCGGTTTCTCTCAAATGTACCTACCCCACCTTTAATACGAGTCCAAGTCGAGTCTGAAGTCTTTTGGTCACGAGTCCAAGTCAAGTCTGAAGTCTCTGTGTGTGCGACTTAAGTGCGAGTCCGAGTCGCAGACTCGAGTCCCCATCTCTGCTGCAGGGTGATAGAAGGACACCCCATCTACTCACCCAGAAAAAATCAGGACATTCTGATGTGGAGTTTCAAAATAAAAGACCTTTGAAATCCCATATATGAGCTATCAGCCCTGTGTTTAGATAAGAATAAAATGAAATCTCTCCCTGATCCAAGACTCATCTCACTGCAGAGTGATAGAAGGACACCCCATCTACTCACCCAGAAAAAATCAGGACATTCTGATGTGGAGTTTCAAAATAAAAGACCTTTGAAATCCCATATATGAGCTATCAGCCCTGTGTTTAGATAAGAATAAAACGAAATCTCTCCCTGATCCAAGACTCATCTCACTGCAGGGTGATAGAAGGACACCCCATCTACTCATCCAGAAAAAAATCAGGCCATTCTGATGTTGAGTTTCAAAATGGATGGATGGATGGATACTTTATTTATCCCAAGTTGGGAAATTGGGTTGTCACAGCAGCATGGACTCATTGTACAGAATCAAAATAATCTTTAAATAGAAGAAAAAAAAGAAATCTGAGCTTCTATAGGCTAAGACTGTCGGGGGACGCATTGCTTCTTCCTTCTTTCTGCCTGCACCTGTGTATTCTCATGTTCTGATTAACCCAGCCTCCCCCAAATTTATCTTTTTTTTGTGTCTATATCTCCGCCGGGATCCTGAGTCGAGGCTGATCCTATTGCTGTGGTCCTGTGTCCTGGATCCTCTATCCTGAGTTCTGGATTGAGCCCTGGACTTCGAGTCGTGGCTGAACCTGTCTCTGCGGACCTGCCTGACTCTCATCATACTACTTCCCTGATGGCTCCCACAGGATTGTCGACATCCTTGTGGATTCATCTTCTTATTATAGACACCTACGCTGTAAATGTATTATCTCTTCAATTTAAACACGGCATCTATTGCACGTCTGTCCGTCCTGGGAGAGGGATCCCTCCTCGGTTGCTCTCCCTGAGGTTTCTCCCATGTTCCCTTTAAACTGTGGGGTTTTTCTCTGGAAGTTTTTCCTTGTATGTGATGGTCTAAGGACAAAGGGTGTCTTTTTCTCATACTGACATTCTGTATAAACTGTGCTGTTGTATTTTTTGTTAAGTGTCTTTATTCTAAAGTATTTTTTCTGTATGTACAGCTCTTTGGCTCGACCAAAAATCCTTTTAAAAATGTGCTATATAAATAGAACTTGAATTTATTTTATTTTATTTGAACAAATATAGAGTAAAATAGAAGAGAAATAAAGGTTAAAGCAATAGTATCCATATTGACTGTACAATTTAAGTATCTACATCTAATTGCACACTATAGAACAGACAAGAATACATTTGAAATTCTCAAAATTATGCACTGCATGCACGATGTAAGTATGTAGCAGATGGATCAAACTAAGTTTGGTGCTGGGAGTTATCTGCTCTGCCAGGGATGAAGAGTTGTAGAGGGTTATTGCTTCAGAAATGTTTTTCTTTTTATAGTTATGTACACATGACAAATAAATAAAGCCTTGGAATTTTTGAAAAAAGTGGGTGTGGAGTCTCTCCAGTTCCTAGAATGCACTATCTTCCATGAGCTGAAACTAACATAAAATTAATATTAATGGATGCCAAGCATAGACTGTTTTTCCTAAGCCACTCCGCCTTATGTCCTATACCATTAGATATATTTGTAGGGGCACTGACATGATATGTTCACTTCCTATTCTTAAATACACTTGCAACAAATCTTTGATACAAAACACTTAAGTACAACTGTATACATCAAATGAATTGTTAAGCCTTCTTCATTGCCTATTTTGCCTTGCATTGTGCCTTTTAGATAGCTATTTTTTTTCTTTTATTATCCTGAATTTTGAATCAATTTTGTACTCAATGTCTATTCTATGCAAATGTTATGTATATTTTTTTATGTCTTTTAACCCTTTCATTATGTGACATCTATTTTATTGTTAACTGTATTTTATGTGACATCCATTTTCTTAAACTCTATCTTATGAAACTGTGCTATACTTCTGAACTTTAATCATATCCTCCAAATAAATACACACAAACACACACAAATTGGTGAAACAGACAAGATGATAACATATCATTTTTTTAGGTAAGCATTTTCTCATCTATCATACATACATTTGGAAAGGATTCAAGTTTATGTTATAAGTATTATACTATTTGCATAATTAAATTCCAGTGGGGATTAAGAAATATATTTTCAAACTCATGTAGTCCAAATAATTCCCAAATTCAACACGTTATTATGGGTTATTACACAGTTTAGTAATGAATACTCGATTCTGATTGGTCAATTTGGTCTTTTTCACAGAGGCATTTCAGAGGTTATTAAGACCGATGTTGAAATAATTGGTCTTCTTTCAATTTCACTTATTTATAAGATAAGAATTACTTTATGAATCCCAACAACAGCCTCTGATTGGTCAACATACTTCATGTTTATAATCTCTATCTAACTCCTAGAAGATCTAAATCTACTTCCATCATGGATAAATGTTCATAAAAGACATCCATTCTTTTTGTATAAGCTTCTTGAAAAAACATCGTTTCTCTGGAGTAGATTACAAGTCGCCTGAATATGGTACAAACAAGCAGAAAAGTGTAAGATGAAGGTGTGGCGCTGGGCAATATTCTGTATCTGAAAGTGAATCGTAAACTCATTCCGTTACGGAGATATTCCCGCGAGAGTGCGGACAACTTTTAATTGCACTTGTTGCGCCCTGGGCAATATCTGCATATAACAAGGCAAAACTACAATACAAGGTGTGAGAGAGATTTTCTTTTCAGCAATGTAGATGGAAGGAATGGAGGCTGAAGTCCGCTTTATATCAAACACCTGAGTTTATTGAGAGCCACGGCCGGGAGCATTGGCAGGGTTCTCACACGACTTCATCATGTGATTCCCCAGCCAACACTGAAGATTACACAGAAACACAGCGCAAATCTACACAGATAATCAAGGAGGAGCCTCTATTTCGCGCGTCTTCTGATCGATAATCACAAGAACCTGGATTCAGAGACAAAGACAGTCTGTTAAAGTCCTCTGGCAGTTAGTCACAGTCCCCCAACAGGAAAGCGGAACCTTTAACCCTTTAACCTTTAACCCCCTGCTCTAAGTTATGGCAGACCTATGTGAAACACAAAATGCTTTTTGGTACAAACACACAACAAAATATTTCCCTCACACAAGGCATAATCTAAAATAAGAGGTGAATTGTTGTACAGTTATATTCAAGTTATTTAACTTCTTAACAACCCTGGATGCCTTGATCGATCAAATGAACGCCTGAGACAACGTGAAGGTGTCATTTTCTGCTATTGCTGAAAGCATGGACTTCAGGCGATCTGGAAGAAGCATTTGACAAGATGCCGACGAAAGGGTGAGCACATTGTTGAGAGTTTACAAATCTTTATGGACCCACTATTGATGATATTGCACATGCATGAAGTTATATATTTAGCCTAATTTGGTCGGATTATAAGTTTTTGATGAATTGATTGGCTATGTAGCCTATACAAACTAGCTTACAAATAACACAACCCAATGATGTCCCAAACCAGGCAAAGTAATTATTACAGTGAGAATTTTGTCATTTTTAGCAATTAGCCTTGCTAAATAAGCATTGAAAAGTCTATCATTATTCGTTCTATTTTTGCAACGGACCCTCAATTCAGTTCGGCAAAGCGTGGCGTCACCCCATTAAAATGAATGGGAAGCATCAACGCCACGAAATGCACAGTCTTTTCTGAACGATCACGCAGATTCAAATTAAGATACAATTAAGTGTATGATTCACATCAGACCTTTTATGGGCACAGCCCAGAAACACACAACAAAACGACAACATCTTAACAGTAAAACAAAGTAAGATTTGCTACTTGGTTTTAATTTTCTTGTTTGTTATATCCTTTTAAATACCAGAAAACCAAAAAAGATACTTCCTTAACAATGTTACAGCCCGCAAAACCCTGAAGAAAATCCCCCAATTTATTTTGTTCATTTTTTTGTCTTTGCAAAAACAAATACCTTTGTCTATGTCAATGGTATATATGTCAACCAGGGTATTGATGTAATGTATTTGCATATGCTAGATATTATTGCTGTCATCATTAACTCTTCTTCCTTTTGAATTTCTATAGGGTTATATCATTCAAGTTATTTGGGGTGAGTTACTTAATCATTCAACTATCTGTCACACGTATGAATACAATATATATATTGTACAACTATGTTATTGACCATTAATTTTTTTATCTGTGATTCCAATAGAACAAAATGAAAGACATTTTGACAGAAGAAATTGTTGCAAAAGTGAAAGCCCTAGAAAAGAATAAAGAAACATCTTTACATACACAATTCTTCTGGGGCACTCTATGCACTCAACTTGGCATTCCTGTCAACACAAACAACCAGAAAAGATTGAGCAGACAATTTAAAAAGGTAAGTACTTAGTCATTGATTATCAAAATAAAAATAAAAATAGATTTAAGAAGTTTAAAGTTTATATTTCAATGTACTTTCTTACATTTAACAAGTGTATACGTCTCCCGATCTTGCACAGGTTTGTATGTTTTGAAATACGAAATATACTCTCCTATTACATTTGTGCATATATGACAATCATGAGTACATACAATTTTGAAATGAACCAAGGACAACAGCATTTGAAAGCCCAGCCGGACTATGTTTAACTCAGTATAGTGAGCTAAGCCCTCAGTGAAGTTGCTTAGATGAATTAAAAAGACCTACAAATAAAAAGATAAACACCTGTTATGACCTAGCATTGCATTGTTTTAATGTATACTTCAAATAACAGTGACTTTGTTCAGACCAAAAGCATCCAAAAACAGAGGAATATAATTGACACATTACACATTGGTGCATAAATAAAAATTGGAAAAAGTACAGTCTATATTCGAAAATTGTTTCTATACTTAATCCTTTTCACAGTTAACACAGTGTGTTTTTCCCCCCAATTTGCCCATTTTGTGGGTGGTATCTTGCTGTCTTCCATGATCAGTAATTACAATGACATAAAAGTAGTATTATTGTGTACTTGTGCATGCTGCATTTTGCGATGTATAAGCATTCAACAGCAACTGAGGATGTTGGTCTATAGTTCTTCAGGTTTGTTTTAAACAGACAAATATAAAGAAGCTTGAAAAGAGAAATAACAGTGTGACACATGTCCAAAATGAACACACCAGAAACTACAATGTCAACGTTAAAATTGAAATTAAATGATTAGAAGTGGACTTATCATTTAGGACATGTGTCATTATCATTCAGAAATTCCTCAGATATTTAAAAGAAAATTAAACAGGGGATGTGACCATAGGATGTGACACAAGCTCAGGTTACGCATACATATGATTGCCAAGTAAATAATTAAATTGATCATTTCGCATTTTATTAGATTTGTATTCATCTATTTATTTTCAATTTTATTTATCACACTAGCATTTTCAATACTACATACATGATCAGTTCTAAATCACGTCTTTTTAAAATCTCAATTTGGTTTGGGATTTTAATTAACTTTATCATAATGTTCATTTTTAAACATTTTATTCTTTAATGTTGGATTTTGATTATATTGATATATATTAAACTTAAATCTTATCACGTGGTTGTCTTTCTTTCAAAGCACAAACAAGATGTCACAGATGTAACGCAGCTGACCCTGGACAGTGGAAGCTCGCACGAGGGAGACGAGACATCTGACGAAGTTAGTCATTACTGATTATTTAGTCCCTTTACATGTGTTGTGCCCCGTAGTAAATCTACAGTAGTAGTTTATAATTATATTTCTATGTGTCAATGTATACTTCCTGAAATATAAAAAACACAAGGAGACAATAAAAGTTATTGTACAATTACGCTACATGACTTTGAGCTGCAGGTCATGTCATAACACACTTGGAAGACTGCATAATTAAAGGACACAAGTCATTTATCAATTCAACACAACTAAATGTTTATATTTTTAAAATGGTGTCTTCATGGAAAAACAATAACATTTTGTGTTTTGATTAGGGCACCATGAGCGACAACACTGAGCAAGACGGGTTTATAAAGATCCGAGTACCTCAGAAACCGACCTACTTTTTACTTGAGAAGAATGAATGGAAAGCCATCAAAACAAGAAGACATCAAAGGGGTTTCAAAGGATTGCAGTGGACCAACATCATATCCAAAGGAATCAGGACCATCCATCCTCACTGCTCAATCGCTTTTAAAAGACAGACTGAAAACTCCAGGGTCCAAAAAACCAAGCCCGGAATTCTGGTGTTTTGGTTACTGCCGATTTGAGGCCTGCCCAGTCACTGTCACTGTGACTGTAAATAATGAGGAGGACCTCAAGGCAACAGTGGAGTTTAAAGGGGACATGACCTTACACAATCTGACTGAATTGAAAAGACGACCTGTAAGAGCGGATGACAGGAAAGTGTTGGGAAACATTTTGCAACATAAATTACCCAGAGCCATGTATCTGAGGGCGTCATGGACTCTGGCTGCAGAGATGAAGCTCCTACTCCTCAGGTGCTGAAAAACATTTCATGGGAGGTACGGCAGCAAAGTTGTCCGCACAGCAATGAAATCCTCAGTCTACAAATGATGCTGGAAAATAAAAAGAACAATCCAGATGAGGTCCTCCAGAAGGTGTTTGTGCACCCAAAAGGTGTTTTACTGTGGTCAATAAGGAGCATAGAAATATTCCAGGAACGATGCAAAGAGGACATTGTTTATTTGGATGCCACAGGCAGCATAAAAAAGAAAGAGAAGGGCTCTCCTCCTTTCTACGTATATGAGCTGGTCGTCAGGAATCGCCAGAAGGGCTCCCCTCCCTTTCCAGTTGCTACGTATCTGACATGTGATCACCCCACGGCCTCGGTTACCTATTTCCTTGAGGCATTTCTAACAGACGTAGCAAGGACTTACGGACGGGAAGCCATGCGGTCTCCCATTATGCTTGTCTGTGATGGGTCGATGGTACTGATGCAGGCAATCTGTTTTTCCTTTGCAAAGAACAATCTGCATGACACTATCAACTGCTACTATCAGATTGCCAGTGGGAAAGCAACAAAAGCTGACTTTAAGGTGCCTGTTTTGCATCGCTGCCTGAGTCACATCATGAAGAACGCCAAGGAAATGTGTAAAAAATAGTAAGCATACCGTATTTTTACTATAACATGTGTTAAGTTTAGTTAAGAAACAATATTATGGGTGGCATTTTACTTCCTTACTTTACACACACCTCAGGTGGTTACTATCAAAGTGGCAATAGGATTCTGCTCTGCCTGTTGCAAAGGATGATGTTTTACTCGGTGAACTTCCACTAAATCTGCACGTCTTACATGAAAGGCACATAGGGTTAAGAAAACACACACATATTAATGATGTAGTGTGGGTAAACATCATCTGGTTAGATGTACGTATTTCCTTTCAATACTTTATTGAAATATTGAACCTAATTCATGTTTTATATCCTGCAGTGCACCAAAGAACTACCATCTGGCCATGCATGTGTTTGGTCTCCTCACAACTGCAAGTAGCTTGGAAGACCTTGAAGACATGGTGCAAAGTACAGCAGTGGTGTTTTCAAGTCCGTCCAGTGGGGCGAATGTTTCCAAACATTTTAATAACCTCCAGTCATGGCTGTTAAAGAAAGGACTTCAGTTGGATGACACCGTCATCTCTGAAAGAAAACCTGGAAACTTAGAGGTAAATGCAATTTGTGTTTGTGTCAAAAAGATTTTCATCTACATTTAACAATTTGGCAGACTTTTTATATCTGAAGTGACCTACACTTACAACAAAAGTTACAAAAACATAATAAGTGCTGCAAAGCTAAGTACAGGTCCAAAAGTAAATGGGTGCTATATAAGTGTAGTTGTTGAAAAACAATTACAATAAAAATAATAATAAAAATAAATATAATTATAATAATTTCAAGAAGTAGTCAAAAGTGCTAGTAAACGATCGAGGTAGAGCATACTATAACAACCAATAGCAATATTGAGATAAAAAAAAAAGTTTAATGGAAATAAAACAAAACATTAACAATGATAGAAGTAATGTCAACCAGAATAAGATAAATTAAAAAGAACGGTCTTTATTTTATTTATAACATTTCAAATGGAGTTCTAAGATCCACTGAAAGAGTGTTCTAGAGTTAACAGTTCTAAAACCACAAACCAGACTCAACAGAGGTCTTAAGGAATACTTGGGAAAATTGAGAGCTATTGTTGGAACAAAGAATGAGAGGCTGTCTATAGGGATGAAGACCCTCTTATCCATTTGATGTTTCTGGAATATTAAAGTAGAAACATAATGTTATAGTTATTATTATTTTATTTGTTTTATTGTGTAGGATAAATCGGTAGCCACTGAGCTAGGTGGGGACTTAAATGATCAGTACACGGCACTAATCACACGTTTCCAATTTAATAAAGGAAATCAAAGGAAGGAACAACTTTGGGAAAAGATCCAGCGAAGTCATTTCCAAAGCTCCACTTGAGACCAGTGGCGATCCCAAAAGCTACTACTGTAAAGGCCGTGTGGCTCACATCAACCAGTACCTTCTTCCCTATGCTGGATTGTGGAGCGGGATAATGCTTGGTCAGTGCTACTTACAAAATTGACATATTTGTCTTTGTAATGTTACTGTGCTTGGCTGTGTATTCGGAAAATAACAACAGTTATTATCTTTAATTTAAACATAAAGGTGACCTGGGACGACATGGGACTGGAAAACCCTATGAGGACTACAGCAGAAGATACAATGTGTTGAAAAACAAGAAAACACAAGTAATTGAATTGTCTGAAGTGTATTTGTAAGCAAATAATAAATATATTGTGTTTTACTGCTAATTTATCATATTAATTGTGTACTTGTTTTCTCAGAACATAACGGAGGACAACAAAACACAAGGCATCATGGAGAAGAGCCAATGGGATTTAAAACATATCTGCATATCACGCAGCCTCACCAGAACGGATGACTTTGTTGTCCAATACCAAGAAAAACACGGTGCTATGCTGAAGGAGTATGCAGACTCCTGAAGACTTTCGAAAAGAAAGGTTTGCACATTTCATTAATCATGCCGTGGTAAATATGAGAGCCAACATTTTAATCAGCCATGGTCAATTGTAATATGTGGTTGATTTTCGAATTAATTTCAAGTGTGGATGATAGGATTTAATTTGTATTAATTAATATACAGTCCTTTATGAGTATTACATCTTATAATAAATGTCCATTGTTATTCATGGAAAACTATATAAAATAACCAAATTAGATTAACGTGATAAATGAATAAAAACAACATTCATTTCTCAGTACATGCATTGATGTTTAAAAAGATACAACTGAGCAAGAACAACAAATGCTTTTTCCATAACTGGTCTGCAAAAAAAATTACAATTATAAATAAATTCTTACATCTATAACTCTTTCTTATGCAGACATTCAGAGTGTTGGTGGAGAAATGGAAGGAACGCAAGCCAAAGAAAAAGGGGCGTTATGTCACTGCAATCCGCAAGCCGTTCCCGTTCAAAAGTTTGGCCAAGAAGGTAAAACTAGATTTCTATTTGAACTGTTAAGCACCTTTTTCATCTTCCATTACTTCAGTGTATTTCCATCACATGCTGTCTCCTCAAATCAATATTTTCAAAATGTATTATTAGAAAAGTAATTTTAAAACATTTAATCAGAAAAGGAATGAAATGCGACAGGATAAAGTCACGACATAACAGACAGAAACCCCTATTAAAAGAGGATAGTTAATAATGTTATTGTTGTACCCATACTGTCAACAGGTAGATTCCTCAGTGAATGAGGATGTCTTGGAAACACCCAGTGATATCTCTGCCCACAAGCAAAGTTCCTCCATGCAGGGGGACCACAACAGTTTGTCTTCAAATGTATATTCAATGGAATAATGAACAGAATATATGAGAAAATAAAATAATAAAGAGAGATTATTTCTTTACATATTGAGTCTGTTGTTTTTAACTAGTTATGTTTTGTTCACATTTATGACCTGCAGCTCACCTCATTATGGAAGAAGAACGACACAGAGGTTGTGGTTTCCATTCTCCCCTCCCAGACAAAAGGAAATGATATCATTATCCACCACAGTGAGCTACGCACGCTTCGACCTCACGAGTGGCGAGCAGGCGAGGTATAGTTATCATTTTCATCTCTTTAAACTTCAAAATCGAAACATAAATCAATGGTGCAACACAGTGTTGTATCATGTAATGTGAGGCGTGTGGCGCAGAGGATAGAGCCTTGGTGTTGGGATCAGGGGGTCACAGGTTCAAACCCCACTGCAGTCAGCATGTCGTTGTGTCCCTGAGACACTTCACCCCAAACTGCTCCTGTGGGGATTGCCCACATTATTGAAGTCAGTCGCTTTGGATAAAAGCGTCTAACAAGTGACATGTAATGTAATGTAATTATTATTGTATTACCTTGAGGATAACATCTATAATTTTAGCTGTTAAAAAAATTGACATTGTATTGAATACACAGTTATTTAAAATCAGGAATAACTTTGTCAATGATTCATCATCAATAACTACTTTTTTTAATAACTGTTATGGGATTTTGTAGTAGAAGATGTAACTTAAAATGTATTTGTCAACTATCAGTTAGTTCTTCATTTGTTTCCTGGTAATGTTCCTCTTATTTTTGTTTAACCTTATTGTAAAGTGTTAAATAATTCAACAATCTAATACATTGATTTTAAATGTACATGACCAAAATGAAAATGTATTTCCTTACATTTCATTGATCTAGATAATGGAAGGTCTGTTGCAAATGGCTGCAAGCGAACAGGACGGGGGTAATACCATCTATATGATGAACCCCTACACAGCACAAGTGATACTGTTTGGGGGAAATCACCAGGGGTTACGGAGCAGTTTGCGAAAGGTAATCTTTGAAAATGTGCCTGGACTGAAGATGCTATTTTGTATGTGTGTTTGTCTGTATGCACGATTCATACTTGCTTCATATGTTTGTATTGGACACTTGATTGAATTGTTCATGCTTCATTCAAAATAAATGGAACATTTAGAAAAGTGTTATCATATTTAATAATGCTTCATTCTGCAAATGTAATTTATATCATTATTCTTTCACAGGTGAACTTTGACAACTACCAGGCCATTGTTTCATTTGTAAATATCAACAATGCGCACTGGAAGTTACTGGTTAGTATCATTATCATTCCAATATACACACATTACATGTTTCAAATATATAGCTTATAATTGTTCTATTAAACTACCTATTTTTCATTTACAGTACATAAATGCAGTCAACTCCACAGTTTTCCTGGTGGATCCTGCAGGATCTTCCACAGAGGATGCAGATTCGATAAGTGCAGCAGAAAAAACCGGGTATCTATTAATTAAATTCTATAGGACTTAATTCCTTTGATCCTGAAATGATGCATATGTGCACAAGAAAGGTTTTCATGCACCTGCAAGGTATAACCGGTAGCAAGCTTTGATTTTGTCATTCCTCAATCCACAATTAAAGCTGCATTAAAATAAGAAAATGTATATAGTAGAGGTAAAAGTAAAAAAGGAAGTAGTAATTGATTGTGATTGTAATATTGGGAAAAAGAGAAGGTTACTTTTTGGGCATACATTTAGGAATGATCTTAGATAATGTGGGTGCTAACAGATGTCTTTAATTAAATATCATTACAATTATTTTGGTTTTGAATCTGTAGCACATTTTTGCTGCTTTTTCCCCACTTTAAATAACTTCAATCATAAATCACATACAGTGAGTTTTTCAAAATGAGGAGGACATCGAATGGAAACACTAAGTGGGATGACATTCAGTGGAAAGGAGGAGTCCTGGAACATCCAACTCAGCAAGATGGAAATAGCTGTGGGGTTATTGTCGTCATGGTAAGTGCCTTCTAAGTTAAAGTAATCAAATAATTATGATATTCTGAAGTGGGTTTGATTTCTGTGAATTAAAATCCATCTGTTCTTTAAATACATTTATACCTGTGCAATTATAGTTGACGATAAAAATAGGACAAAGAAATTGTTCAAAATAATTGAGCAAGAGTTTCTTTGAGTTGTTTATTTAAGCTTTAGAACATCTGCACTGTGCAAGAATCAGACCCATATGATATTGTGAATGCTTTTGTCATTTAGATGGCCAGGGCAGTGATGGCGGCATTTCCAGCTGTTCCAAAAATCGTTTTTGGAACATCAAAAAGGGAAATGAAAGAGGAGAGAAAAAACATGGCTCTCCGGATACTGAGGGCATCAGGTTTGTAGAGAAAGTTTTTGTCTGTATTGTTGAGGAATAAGAACAGAAAGATTTACACACAGGTAAACCACTCTGTCATTTTTATTTACAAGGAATTGTTGTAAAATAAAGTTAGGTTTATTAACCCAAAACATTTCCACAGTATAACATGCAAAGTATATCAACATAAAGTCACAGCTCTACTGGCAGCAGCTTCCAAAAAAAGGTCACTCTGGGGCCAACAGGTCCTCTCAGGACCCTGTCTACTGCAAGAGACAAGAACCAGGTTACCAACATACTTTAATTTTGTGACTGATTACCTGATCCTTGTCCGGCTGTCTGGTCTCCAGCTGAGTCACTCCCATCTCACCCAAGCAGCCGGTGCTCTACCCATACCCCACTACCACAACTATACTTAGTGATCTCAGTGAATTATGGCAGGTGATCAGGTAATTTTGAAAGCTAATCGATAATTACGCAGGGATCAGTGCAGAGGCAGATATGAGACATTTGTGGACAGAAGACAGACAATTGAGAAACCAGATCTTTGGTTTTGGGCAGGAGGGGGGATCTGTATTGTGATTGCCAGTACAACCACACAGAAAAACCGAGAGATAAATGAAGGGAATGGCAAATAGAAAGTGGACCTGAATAGTGTCTGGTGGAGATTTTAACATAGCTTACCATAACAGTAATTCACACAGAAAATAGTGCCTTTTTAAAGTGCTGTTTACCTCAACAACGTAAAATGCTGCGTTTGTAAATTGTTAAAACAATACATATAAAAATATGTTCTTAAGAGACTCATGCAGTCCTAGCACTTCGCAATGACAGCTTATGTATGATAAGTTGTCTCAACACTGAATTTCACACTAAATAGCTGATGTTGTCACCAATTCAAATTATTTTTACATTTTAGTGTTCAATCTGGAAAACAATTGTGCCATGTGTTCGATGGCAAAGCCACCTGGAGATGGGCCTCCAATGACAAATTGGGTGAGTAAACTGAATTATTGAACAAAAAATAAATAAATAGTTATTATTACTAAAGGTTACATAAAAACTGATGTTGAAGTTAGTCATTGGAAACCATTTGTTCCATAATAGCAGGGTATATACAGGAATCCTGAAGCCAAATTGAATACCTTTTAAGACCTTTTTTAAGACCCTTTCCATACATTTTAAGACCTCATCGCAACTTCGAGTTCTAACCGGTTACATTGGCGACACACTTTACCTCACATTTACTATATTGATTGTAAGATAGCACAACTAAACAGAGTGCAGACAGACTACTGAAGCCTCCTCTCCACATGAACTTCCACCTCTCTGTGAAGGTCAGGTTTAATGCAGTATGCTGCTTTGTTGCTTCTGTACTCCGTGCTCTTTCATTCCAGTAGAACTCCTCAGAAACCAGTATTTGACCAATAAACAAAACAATTGACAAAACTTTGAACTATGAAATATATTAAACTTTGGTGAGCTTCAGCGGGGTAATGCCATATAGGAGCTCCCTCACAAATACCCAGGGGTTAAATTGGGCTGGGGTTGTCCCGGGCTAAGCCCGGCACAGAGGACGATGCTCTGACGTCATCACCCTCACACATTTGTCATATGTTTACAAAAAACGACATATATGTTAAGACTTTTCTCGTTCCTATAGTTTGGCTTAGACCCCGGCCCCACGAGGACGCATACAGTAAAACGCATACGCAAACGCAAAAAAGTCTTCCGTTCACACGCATTCGATTCATTAACGTGTCCGTTCACACGAGACCGCTGGAAACGCTGTAGTACATATGCCAGGCCTGTAAGTGGCGCTGCTGCCGCCACAAAATACACCAAAAGTAGCGAAGAAGACCCGGAGCATGGTTTTCATGGTTGCCCTTCTGTTTATTCTCCGCGGCGTGTTCTCCTGCTGTATATCTCTCAGGTAGTCCACCAGCAGATAAACCCCCCCCCCCCCACAGAGCGGAGCAAGGCAACGAAACTTCAAATGCATGGGGCCACCTTGAGGGGGTTTCCCGACATGTTGTTTCAGTAAATTAAAGGGTGTTTCATGTTGTCATTGCTGTGGACCTTCTTAATACCTTGGAAAATGCCGTTTAATACTTTTTAATACTTTTTAATAGCCTTAATTTTCGCTAAATTGATTTATCAACTTTTAATACTTTTTAAGACCCCGCGGACACCCTGAATAGTGACAGGTCAACATTTGAGAGAGTATACTGAAAATCATGTTTTAGATTTCCACCTTGTCATTTTGTAGATTCAATGTGACACATGTTGGAGATGGTTCCATGAAAGATGTCTTTCCATGGACACGCAAGAACTGGTAGAAGCCAGGGCAGCAGCATGGGATTGCTGTTTGTGCCCTTGAAAAAAACTGATTGTCCCGCAAAGTCCCTGCAGCCAACTTCGATGGGCATACAGTTATTTCAGTGTTATTTTTTTTTATACTTTAGTTATTTATATTTGCATTTTTATTTAGTAAGATTAATCTCTTAATATTTCTGTTATGTTACATTTATTTAATCATCTATTTTTCACACATTTCATTGTGTTTTTTATAATATTTTTTTAGTTCTATATTATTAAGTTATTTTATTCATCTCTATTCAACTTTTTTGCACTCTATTAGTAATGTTATGTTATTGTTTTTGTATTTAAAATGTTTATAAAACATATATATTTTAAAACAGTTTTCTGTTGTCTGTTTTTACATCATGTTTCGATGTTTCCCTCAAGTTAATTACCTGATTCTGTTTACCTGGTGCCTGTTGTGGCGATCCAGAATAACACAACATGAAAGAATGAAACAGAGAGGAATCAATAAAACACAAACACAGATATAGCTGATCAGTAATTATTATTTAGTTGTTGCAACAAACAAACAATAATGAGAAGTACATCACCTGCTGCCACAGCAGCCAATCGTGGAAATGCCCCCCAACAGTAGCAACAATCATACAGCATATATAGCCACTGCAATGAACACACACACATTTTCCCTAAGCATGTTCAACGCACACACACCCTATCATGCAGCCTACCACACAAATGTCACATGTCCCTCTCTCCAGGAGCCACACCTGTATATGTTCAAACTTCATCATCTCATGACATTCACACGAGCAGTCAACACACAGAGGTGAACTGTCTCTATAACCTGAGGCCTTCTCTGGACTTCCCCCATCCTCGGTGTCAGCTCACTTCAAATGAACACATCCATTGACAACCCAGAACGACCACTGTCTCTCCAACTCTGTGACCCAACTCAGTAACACACATCATATAGCTTACATGTGATCTTTAATGAATATCATAAATAGGCTTGTATTAAACATTGCTACAACAGTGGCCATGTGTGTTTCTTACCCTCCCAGCTGTGTCTTGTCCTTGTGATTAATTGCGTCTGCCCCAGTGTTTCTTCTCAGTTCGTCGTTGTTCCAGCCTATGTCTTGCCCTGCGTATTCCCTCGTGTTGTCATTGTGGATTACTGTTTCTCGTGCCTTCCTGGTTTGTTACTTTGTTTTATTTGTGTTATATTCTAGACATAATATTTACAGTTTTCCTCAGTTGCTAACACACTAAAAGTATACATAAAGCACAATTATTTCAACTGACACTGAAAGAGCAACACATCAGCTCAAATCTCCAAAACTAAACACGTTTTCAGCTTTTCACACAATTTGCAAATCAACATGGCACTTTTTGCAAACCACTGCACAGGAATCTGACATTAAGTCACGTGTTAGCAGGTTTAAAACACTGATATTCAAAATGCCTCATAAATGGACCAATGATCAACAAACACGTTCCACCTGACCAAACACCTGAAAGCATAATTGTTGGTTCGTCAATCAGGGTGTTAGCACTATAAAAAGACCACAGGTGAGTACTTTCTTACAGCAACAATGGAAGCCAACATGGAAGCAAGAGGAAGAGCTGGGCTGAGAGTTGAGAGTGAGAGGAGGAGGAAGAGGTGGGGTGAGAGTGAGAGGAAGAAGAATGAGGGATAGAGGTGGAGAGAGGACGTGGACAAAGAAGAATACTCTCAAATGAAATGTTATCAATCAATCAATGTTTATTTCTATAGCCCAATATCAGAAATGTTACATTTGTCTCAGCAAACTATGGACGGTCTTCATAGTTTGTACAGAATATCAGTATGACAATACGACACCCTCTGTCCTTAGACCCTCACATCGTACGTACAAGGAAAAACTTCCAATATCAACCATGGTTTGACGATGAGAGAGGCTGGACAGAGGGTTCAGCCTAATCTAAGCCGATGTACTGTTGCCTCTGTAATCCGGACACTTAGACTTGATAACAGGTTACCAGTTTGTAGCTCTGCATAATTCATGATATATCGGTGCTTACATCTGTTCTGTGAAACGTATTTACTTCATTACTGTAATTGAATTGTTGGCATGTTGCATACTATAACTGTACAAAAATCCTGCACAATGTACTGTGGTAAACTTACCTTTATGCAACACAGACACTGACCAACCACTATGTCTTTGTTGTTTATCTGAAGGACTGAGAAACAAAGAGGTGCAGGTGGAAGACTAAGGATTTTCAATGAGGCACAGGCAGCAGCAGTTAAAAACTTGGTTTTGGCAAACAATGCCATCACACTTAGAGAGATCCGAAGCATAGTAACTATGTGCTGAGATGCATGTTGCACAATGTTATCAAACTCATTTGTATTTATTCATTTACTGTATTTCTGTATACTCAAGCACTCTTTCTCTGCAGAAACCTCTATGTACAGAGCATAGCCCATAAAATATGTGGTCAAACAATCTAGTATTATGAATGAAGTGTGAATGAATATGTGGTGCTAAAGTTTGCATTTGGTAAGTGTTTAAGTAGTTTTGAGTGCAGTTCTTCACAGGAGAAATTAGGTGTTTTGCACTTTAGGTGTGTGGTTTTGTGAATTGTGTTTAGTGTTCTGAGAAAGTGAGCAATTTAAAAAAAGATGTGTGTTAGCAATCGAGAAAAATGTAACATAAATTGTACACCTTGAAAACCATCCATTACAAAATAATAATATTCAAAACTAATAAATCAGAATATACACTTTAGCAAATACCACAAGTAAACTATAAGGACTATAATAGTGCATTTCTGTCTAAAATTTGATTTCACTTTTACCTCGCCTGCTCCTTTTTGTTTTTTTGTCCTCAATATCTGCCTCCCTTGTTTTAACACTGTGTTTGGGTCCTACCTTACCATTTTATTTTGAAACTATATATCAGAATGTCCTGATTTTCTCTGGGTGAGTAGATGGGGTGTCCTTCTATCACCCTGCATTGAGATGAGTCTTTGATCAGGGAGAGATTTTGTTTTATTCTTATCTAAACACGGGGCTGATAGCTCATATATGGGATTTCAAAGGTCTTTTATTTTGAAACTCCACATCAGAATGTCCTGATTTTTTCTGGGTGAGTAGATGGGGTGTCCTATCATCCTGCAGTGAGATGAGTCTTGGATCAGGGAGAGATTTCGTTTTATTCTTATCTAAACACAGGGCTGATAGCTCATATATGGGATTTCAAAGGTCTTTTATTTTGAAACTATATATCAGAATGTCCTGATTTTTTCTGGGTGAGTAGATGGGGTGTCCTTCTATCACCCTGCATTGAGATGAGTCTTTGATCAGGGAGAGATTTCGTTTTATTCTTATCTAAACACGGGGCTGATAGCTCATATATGGGATTTCAAAGGTCTTTTATTTTGAAACTCCACATCAGAATGTCCACCCCAATATCACGTGCGGGCTGGCTTGACTGTGTTTTCCCAAGTGGAGGCTGGCTTGACCGCAGTGAACAGCAGCCGCCTGGCTGCATTCAGAAACTGCGCAGATCGTACTCCTCCCTGGCGATTGAGGTAGGCTGCCGTGGCCTGTTGTCTCTGCGAATCAGTGTTAATTTCGTCAACGAAAACTATGACGAAAAATGTTCGTCAACAACGTTTTTTACATGACTAAGACGAGACGATGACGAGCTAAAAATAGATTCTTGATAACGAAAACTATGACGAAATGTATATTTAGTTTTCGTTGACGAGACGGGACTAAGGTGTTAATGGTGGACTATCGGACATTCAAAATGCAGCATATTTTCCCCCAAGTGTCCATCTTGTCTGTCAAAATGCATCTTACGTTTCTAACTTGCAATCAGGGCTGGCCCTAGACTTATGGGGGCCCTAAGCAAGCTTTGGCTTGGCCCCCCCCCACGTACGTCCCCACTACACGGAACCAACTTTTGTCTTATGATGTTAGCATAAGCACACATAATGTATAAGTAACCATGTAAACACCGTGGACCTAACATCCTCTAGGGGGGTCCGGGGGCATGCCCCCCGGAAAGATTATTTGTTTAAATATTGAAGTTAAAAGCATCAATCTGGTGCACTTTGAGAGAAAAATGCAAAAAAAGAGATCTATGGATACATCTCTCAACACCCATATGAAACAGAACTGTGAACAGATTGTTCTTTATGGATATTTTACAAATCACTTAAACTGTATTCTTGTTTTGTCATATAGTATTTTGTTAGAAATTAAAATCAATGTTTATATGGCGTAATTTGAATTAAATACACTATTTAATTTAAATCAGTTTTATTCTGAAAAACCTGAAGTTCACTAACTATTAACTTAATACTTTTATTCTGAAAATGCTTCATTTCCGGTTAGCATGTGGCGAAATGCTGCATTTTGAAACTATAATCGAAGGTGAAATGACATGTGGTGTTGTACATTGAGCACACTGGGTTTAGCACTCATCTATTGCCGCTGAATAACGTTTATTAGGGAATGTTTAAATAACCACAGACACCAGAATGATGTAATTTAACGACAGAACAAGGCAGGAATTGCATTGGACCCGCCCCCCGACGACGTCGGCCAATAGGAGAAGACCTCAGATGACAACAGGAAGAGCAAGCAAAAGATTGACCTCTTCCTCCGGCTGACCCGGACTGACCGGAGGCATGGGGAGAGCCACTCGCACATTTGTACACCACCGCATCTTTTGTGTAATTAAATGCTGTTAACTTTTATAAGCTTCCCTTGACTCTTTTCAGTCTCTCCTGCCTTCAGGGCTCTATAATTCACTAACATTTGGCGTCACTGGGTGGACCCTGAAGCTAGATTGAGCTGGAAGACGGGGTAAGGCTGCAAGCTAACTAGCATCACACTAAGTTTTTGGCTGGGCCTAAATGAAAGGTGAGACAGTTACCTGTTTAATTCCGTGGTGATTGCAAGTGGTGTGGAGTGTGTATATAGTGTTTCTATTCGTCTCTGTTGTATCTTCGGCGCCGCCCGATTAATGTGAATATTACATAGTATTAAGACCTTCTGGGGAGGCACTAGCTTGTATCTGGGATACCTCTGGGTAGGTACCAGACCTGATCTGTTCTACGCTGGACTGGGTCCATTCATGTTAGTCTATATGTTTGATGTGTTAAACCTGCGTAGTCTGGTTTAATAAAGTATTTTTGTGTGATGATCTAAGGCGAGGCGATTGTGTACAAGATTGGTATGAGATCAGTTTATAAGGTCAGCATCTATAGAATTTAGAGCTAAGATAAATGAAGATTGTTTTGTATTGTCAAGCAGTGTGGTTATTTATCTGCAGATGTTGTGTTCCCCTTCCCCTAATCACATGTGGTTAATGCTGCTAAGCTAGTTAGCTAGCCAGTTAGCATTAGTAGATGGTGAAATAGTTTGAGTAAAGATACAACCGGTAACTACTGATTGAATACACAGGGATGGTGTAGATTAATGTTGAGAGTAGATTGAGTTGTTTTGTTTTTCATGCTTTTCAAAGAAAGTAATTTGCACTTTATATTTTGAGGAAATAAACAGGAAGTAGGTTTATGAACCGGAAGTACTAGTTGATACATTTGAGAGGAGTTACAAATAAAACAGCTCCCCTAGCGGACATACTAAGTATTACGTTAATACATTCTTCACCACACAGATAAAGATTACATGTGGTTTCTTTGAATTGTAGTTAACACATTTTATGACATTTGCATAATTTCATAAACTTTAGTATACACGGTAGGCCTACACGGTTTATTTGGATTTGCACCATATTCCTATTTTAATATTACAAAGTAAAAACCATACACTGTTCATTTTCATTTATTTATTTAGATTTTAGAAATTTGCATAATTTTAATTTTGTCTAATTTTGATTTTCTAATCTCAGTTTTACAACATTTACATTTATTTTCCAAATTCAAAAAAATAATTCAAAAAAAAAAAAGAGTTCGGATGACATACGATATCTTTATAAAGAATACAAAGGTACTATTCAGAGGATTAGTAATTCATTTTTGATAACTTAATAATATTATCCGTGAACTTAAGAAACATGTCGCCAGACACCAAGTTAAGAGCACTCCCAGTGCCAGGCACAACTGCAGATATTAAGGCGAGAGTAAACTCCTGGTCAGATGCTGGGACAGTTCCCACTAAAAGACAGAAGAAATGGAACCAAATAGAGGAACTGTTCAAGCAGTGGCAAACGAGAAGATTGATTCCAGCAGATGATCAACCTGGACCAACGGAAGCCCATAGAAAAGCTATAGTTGAACATGAGAATGCTGAATACCTACAACAGGAAAAAGCATGGATCAAAGCCGGACAACCCCCTCGGTATGGACCTGCTAAAAACGCTATGAAAAAAGCTGAAAAAAGAAAAGTTATGGTTGCAAATCTGATTCTCTATCTAAAATATACCAGCCAGGGATTGACAAACAGCTTACATGTGGTAGCAGCAGAATATCTGCCAGTAATGGAAGAAGAACTCTGCAGAAGAGATGAAGCACTCTGCAGAAGAATAGAAGCAGAACTCGGCAGAAGAATGGAAGAAGAACTCGGCAGAAGAGAGGAAGCACTCTGCAGAAGAATAGAAGCAGAACTCGACAGAAGACTGGAAGCAGAACTCATCAGAGGGATGGAAGAGAGACAAAAGGCAGATGAAGCCCATAATGACATGATGGCAGATAGACAACGGAGAGAACAAGAAGAACAAATAACTCAAAGAAAACGCCGGACAAACTACTCTCCTGACTATTCCAATGGACAGGGAGATGAAAATGACGACAGCGGAAACGAGCAACATTACCCTGGGACATGCCCCAAAACTAAAAGAACCAAGACCAGTGCACATACCTCCATGCCATTGATAGCGGCTGGAAGAAGAGGATTTCAATACCAACCATGGACTCACAGGGACATGGAAGCATTAGTGTCAAAGCTACCTCCACTCACGAAAGGAGGTCAGAAGTGGGTGAATGATCTGGAGCGATACACAGCCCAAGACCACCTGTGCTTGGGAGACATGAGAGCCCTGCTTGGACGGATAGAAGGAAGATTAGGGGCAAGAGCAGTAGATTCCGAGGCCAATTGCACAAATGACCCAGATGAAACTCCATTCAACTACATCAGGTCGAATTATTGGGCTGCTATTCGTCACATCTACCCGACAACACGCAGTTTACATGCTCTCAGCAGCTTGAAGAAGGAGCCGGGCGAAAACATGCATGCATTCTTGAAGAAATGTGAAGAAGTGTGGGAGGCTAGCACGGGTGAAAGACATGATCTTTCTCCAGCTATTGAAATGGTGTGGAAGAACTCGGTCATTAAAGCCCTTCCTCTAGCAGTGCAGGCACGTCTGGAAGAAGTGGTGGGATTGGACAATAAACCCGCTGAACAATGGAGACAACATCTCATTCACCACGATAACAGACACCAGGCAGCAAAAACGGGACTTGATGAGGACGATAAAATCCAAGCAAGGAGACTCGTGAAGCTACAAATAGCTGAGAAAGATACCGAAGCTAATAAAAACAAGAAAGCGGCAAGGCAAATGGCAACTAAAGCAGAGAAGACCATAGAAACAGAGACAGTAATGCAAGCACCGCTAACCGTTCAAGCTCAGGTGGTGCCAGAAAATCAGATGCAGTACCAGCAAAGAGGTGGAGGAAGATTCCGAGGAAAAGGCGGAGGAAAGGGTTTCAAGAAAGTGGGATGTTACACATGCGGTCAGATGGACCATTGGTCCAGAGATTGTCCGCATCAACAAATACTAAACCCACCACAAGTACTACAATACAATCCTACACAATTCCAACCTCAGACACAACAGTATTATCCCCAAGTACAGCAGACACCTGTGTATCTTCCTACGCAAGTACAGCCACAAGCACCGCAGTATCTTCAACAGCAGACACCTGTGTATCCTTCCTACCCAAGTACAGCCGCAAGCACAGGTATACACTCCCATACAGCATCAACAAAAGGGACAATGGAGACGAAGAAGGAATGATGGCTGCTTCATATGTGGAGATTGTAGACATCTGGCCAGAGATTGCCCAACTCAGCAATATCCACCACAAGGTAGCACCTCACAATGCAGAGGAGAACCAGTGTTAGATATTAGAAATATTGAGGCGGAAGCATATGCCAGGGCCATGACGAATATTTCTGTTGGATCAGGTTATTGGGTAAATGTAAAAATCCACAAGATGAACTCGTTGCAACCGGTATGGAGTGGACCATGGGAAGTTGTAGAACGCACTGCAGATGCACTCCGGATCAAAGTTAAAAAGGGAACATGTTGGCACCCACTTACACATTGTGTAGCCGTACCGCCACCTTTCCTGAAACGGCACGGCAGTTAGAACTGATTTTGGAAAACTGGTACAAAACAATAAGGAATTGAACATTTTGACAAGGACAGCACCAGGAGATGAGTAAACTCAAGAATCTGTAGTGTAAATACATTGAGAAAAACACATTTTACACTCGAACTGTTTGCATATCATAGACAAGGAATTTAGACAATATAAATAAATGTTCAGCACAAGTAATAAGTATAATGGAAAGTAGACATAGGCCTACACTTGAGTCAAATGTCATTACTGTGATCTGATTAGTGTGCTCTGCAGGTTTACTATTGTAACGGTGGGATTTAAAATATTGGAGAAAATATGAAGATGTTCTCTCGTAGTGTGTGGAATATGTGATGCTGGAAACATGTACGTTTTTCAATTTATAGGAGAAAATGGTTTCCTGAAAGAGTTGTTGGGTAAATATGTAGCAATGGATGAAACAATGTTTAGAGTGAGTTTTTGTAATATCATTAGTAGACATCAATTATGTTGTTTAGATTGCATTTAACAATTAAGACAGATAGTATGATTAGAAAGAGTCAGAGTGGAAAGGGTTGGATTTATTTAACCTCAGTGTGCTAGACTTCCTATAGGTAATGCGTCCCGAGACCTGGACTCCCCCTCTGAGTTAGAAAGGCTACGATTCCGACCCTCCAAGCAGACAAAAGACCTAACCCAACAGGAGACTCCTCCTTCTCCATCGAACAGACAGAGAACCAGAGCTGAAACAACAACAACAAGACTGCAGCCAGAACTATCTCCACCTGTGGCATCCAGAACCAAACAGCTTGCTGACAGGCAGAGGTCTACGCTCATCAGTCCCTCAGACGGGACCATGAAGTTCCAAGCTGAGCACAAGAGCAAAGTGTGGGACATGAGAGCAGAATCCGCCCTCCATAAAAACAGCAGGGAGACTGTAAAGGAGGAGATGAAATGCAAAGCAGTGCAAGAACAGTGGCATGATGGGGGCTGCAGATGTAACTGGGCCAATGGCTGCCTAAAAGAGTTACAGCGGATGAAGTTACAGCTGATGGACTGAAGAGAACACAGAATAAGAGGAGTTGGCATGGTCGATTAGAAGTGAGGAGGCCGGGGTCACGGCTTGAGAAAACCAGAGGAGGAGAAAAGGAGAACGGGAATGAGTGAGTTTACACATAAACACACTTATTCACAAAACGCACATTTAAAGCATAAATACGTAAAGACAGAAAGATTTATTAAATTAAAAATAGCAGTCAAGAGGAAACTATTAAAGTAAAATGAGAATCATCCTAAAACACACTGAGGGTTAAAGGGGGAGACATGACCGAGTAGAACCATATTCTTCAATCTTTTCATCATGTTAACAACATATTCTTTAAGAGATTTTTATTCACGTGTGAATAAAGTAGTGATCTCATTTGTTACAATATTGATAATGTTAAAGGGAGAGCTAGTGCCAAGCCAGATATAGTATTCCAATCTAAAGAATTGATTTCACCATTGTAGCATAGTTATTACCATAGGAAATATGAAATGACTTCTGTTTTTAAATCCTTGATAAAGGAGGGAGTAATTGTTGCATGTTCGGACATCCAGGGTTCCACACACTGCTAAAGAGTTTAACATTGATTTTTAGGTGGACCAGAATTGAAGATGAGCTATGAAATGCATAGCAGAGCTACACAGATCCTAGTAATGTTTTTACACAAGATAAAAGTGATCTATACAATTTTCTGAAATGGATCTATTAGACATTTTAATCCTAATTAGGTGTAAATGAATTGTAGTAGTATTCTAAGGAAGTGAGTTTTGTACCAAGTTTCAAGAAAGGTGGGAGGCAGAAGTCCCAATGAAAAGTTAGAGACATCTTGAAAATCATAGTTGAAATCGTGAATGAATAAGGAATGGCGCTCCGCATATGATATATTTTTGTAGATAAAGGGTACCCGCCTATGCTGAATTGCCTCTGAAAAGACTCTGCAGAGCACGACATGGCCAAAAGACCCAGACCAAATGACCTTTGACCCTGACTGACAGTGTGACAAAAGCACTGTCCATGACTGACTCTGGGGTGTACCTGACCAAACCTGACTTGACAACCAGACGGTGTGAGTGTGAATGAATGCCGGCATGTGATCAGTGTAACTGCATGATTCTAAAACAATAACTAACCAAGCATGTTTTTGGACTAACATATTATTTTGGAGCTCCAAGGGAAACGAGAGGTTTCCTAAAAATTCCACAAAAAGGGAAACCGCACATGTGTCCCGTTTCTAATCGACTTGATATTTTACTCCCACAGGAGTTGGCTGTTTGCAAATGTAAAACTCAAACTAAAATCTGAAGGACGGAGAGAAACACTTCTTTTCACTGAAGTGTTTAATGTGGAAATGATGATAATGGATGTAAAATTGTAAATAATGTTTGTTATGACCCTAACCAATATTTACCTGACAGTTTTTTCCCCCTCCTCATTACAGGGTTTTGTTACACATGAGTTCATGTGTAAAAAGGGGGGAGTGTGTATAATGTATAATGTCAACATGGCTGTAAAATTCACAATTTAAATTTTTCTTTTAAGGATTGACAGAAACCTACCGCCCCAACCCAGATGTTCAAACTGAGCATTGAATGATAGTTTTAGAATTAACCTGCTCATATCTGGGGATAAAATACTGTTTGATGGATGATGAATGTTTCTAATATTGATTGAGTTATAGCAGGTAACACAGATGCAGAATCAGTGGCCAAGGGGCTACCAGAGAGATGTAATTCCAGAATGGAATACCGAAAGAAGTTGACCTGTGATAATGAAACAATTTTGTAATATTTTAACAGGTATTAGAGTAACTGAGGTTTGAAATGTAGAAAGAACATATTACAGTTAAGCTAAAACATAGTAATGTAATGAGACCGAATTTAATTTAGACAACATCTTGTAACTAGCCTGTTAAAGAATTAGAAGTAAAAGCCATAGACTTTATTGTTTAGTTCATTATGGGGATATACATTTAATTTTATTTCATAATAGAAAGACATTTGATGAAAGTATGTTGGAATTCTGTATTCATTTTTCAGCTTGATAATAGACAGGTGGAAGCCGTATTGCCAGGTGCAATCGATGGGA
Source organism: Pseudochaenichthys georgianus (assembly GCF_902827115.2). Classification (NCBI taxonomy): domain Eukaryota; kingdom Metazoa; phylum Chordata; class Actinopteri; order Perciformes; family Channichthyidae; genus Pseudochaenichthys; species Pseudochaenichthys georgianus. The sequence goes on along the minus strand of NC_047505.1, from coordinate 3,492,805 downwards.
TTTCTGCACACGGTCCAAGCAGAGAATGACGTACCTTACAGGACAGATACACTCAGGAAATCATTCACTCTGACAGCATCATGACTTTAGTTGTTTTTGAATCCATAATGAAATTGTATTACATAACGTTAGTGTGTCTTTACCACAAACAGGAATAGTTCATTGTTATATTTAGATTTGAGAAAGATTACAAGGATTTTATTTAGTTCACCATGAAGATGTTTTTTGTTTGTAACATATGCCCAGTAGTAAGATTCAAATATCAGCAGGTTCTGAATTATTATTCCTCTGTCCCACAACCAACAAGAATGTGGATGGGAAAACTATATCTACTAGAACCAGCAGAGATTCATAAATTACACCAGAGGCACAGTAGAAGTAAATAAAGAGTAATATTTAGCTATTTTCAGATAGTTTAATCCTTCTTATACTTTGTAAAAGAACAAGTGCCTTTACACCAGATACAGTAAGAAGATGATTTATGATGTGAAAGGAGGGAGTCAGACGTTTTCCATACCAAGCTAATTGCTGCTATTTTACGAAGTGACATTAAAGGTTTAAGCTAGAAGTTATGCACAAATGAAAAACTTATGAATATGTATTCTTATTTGTTTTTTTTACTTTTATGAGTTATGTACCATGCAATGTTCGGATGAAGAACTCATTGATTTCAATATTATTTACATACCTTAAAAAGGTATGTAAGGAGGGATTGTTAGAAATTAAAATCAATGTTTATATGGCGTAATTTGAATTAAATACACTATTTAATTTAAATCAGTTTTATTCTGAAAAACCTGAAGTTCACTAACTATTAACTTAATACTTTTATTCTGAAAATGCTTCATTTCCGGTTAGCATTAGCATGTGGCGAAATGCTGCATTTTGAAACTATAATCGAAGGTGAAATGACATGTGGTGTTGTACATTGAGCACACTGGGTTTAGCACTCATCTATTGCCGCTGAATAACGTTTATTAGGGAATGTTTAAATAACCACAGACACCAGAATGATGTAATTTAACGACAGAACAAGGCAGGAATTGCATTGGACCCGCCCCCCAATAGGAGAAGACCTCAGATGACAACAGGAAGAGCAAGCAAAAGATTGACCTCTTCCTCCGGCTGACCCGGACTGACCGGAGGCATGGGGAGAGCCACTCGCACATTTGTACACCACCGCATCTTTTGTGTAATTAAATGCTGTTAACTTTTATAAGCTTCCCTTGACTCTTTTCAGTCTCTCCTGCCTTCAGGGCTCTATAATTCACTAACAATTTCATACCTGTTTTTAATGTATTCTCTCTGGCTGTCCATCTCATAATGTTCACATACTGTAGAAACTAGCTGTCAATAGGAATATCATTCAGAAGAATTATAATTTCTTGCAAAAATGTCATAAAAAGAGGTTGCACATTTAAATTCAGGTGTTGTTATGGCAACGTCAGTGGCCAAACAGCCACATTTACTGTTGCAAATACGTTAAAACATGCTGTTGACACGCAGTGGCAACTATGCCACCATTTCAGCTGACTTTTTCTCAGAAATACTGTCACATAACATCCAACTGTGTACTGTAAGGTAGCTTCTTGCTTCATGTCGAACAGTAAGTCAACATTTCCCAGAGAGCTTTCTTTAAAATCACTAGGTAACGTTAAAAAACATTACATTTAGATTGTATGACAAAGTGTTTATTTAATATATCTGGCTAGCTATAGCTACTTGCTAACGGTTTAGCTTACCCCCGCGATTCAAAATAACATCAACGTAGCTGTAATTTATGCTTTGCTTACATGTTCGCATAACTTGGAAGTGTACTGACATTTACATACCTTGTTTACCTGGCTCAAGTGGTGGCTCTGGGGTTGTTGTGTGAGCCACCACTTGAGAATTGTCATCTTTTTTAAGAAAAATGTTTCTTATGTCCATCTTCAAAAACTCTGAGTCCGACTGACAGTTTATTTTAAAGAGCAACTTACAGGTTAGACACACCAGTGAATAAATGTGTACGAAAATTATGTATACACTAGATTTTCAAAAAAATATACAGAAATATACACTACAGCAGGGGTCGGCAAGCATTGGCACGCGGCACCGTAACCAGTGGCACACTAGGAATACGTGGAATAAGTGTGCAAAAATATTTAAATTGTATTTTCGGATCCTGAACGAGACCGGCCGGAGCGCGTCTCCCCGTTACCTGCAGAAGGAAGCCATGCACGCAGCACAGCCCCGCTCTCTTTAACTCCAGGTGACTTTCTGCCGCTTTCCTCCATGGTGCAGTGCTGATCGTTTTACCGCGGAGGAAAGCACTTCACTAATTGCAGTACCCATAAGGAGCTGTACAAATGCCGCAGTTTTTGCGTGGCTGTGTCTTTAGTTGAAAGCCCAGTGACGATCTGCTCATCTCTCATCGAAATAACATGCTAAAAAGGGGTGGACTGGTCATCGGTGTGTTGAACTTTCCTGTCGGCTCCCAGACCGTAGTCGAGGAGGGCAGAAGCAACAAGCTTCTGGTTCAATAACCCACTTCATATCAAAAAGGTTGCCGACCCCTGCACTACAGTGACATCTGGCGTCGTTTTTGTAGGACATTTTTACTAAAAAAAGCCTCCCCACGTGACCTCCCGCGTGTGACGTAACATGGGGGAGAGCGGCCGGTCTAACGTATGAATAAACATGGATCACAATGCTAGTTTTGACACAGAAGAGGTTGAAAATAAATATTTGAATGGATATGATTATAATTATGAGCCTGCTAGGCGTCCAAGAGATCAGGAGCAGCCAAGGATTAGAAGAAATAACGGCCATCGGCGAGAAATGGAGCTTTGGTGTGAGGAGAACCAGTGGAGAACAGGGCAGCTGTCTTGGTGAGTGACCGGCGTTAGCTACAGACAGTTAATGTTAGCTAACGTCGGTCACATCACAACATTGTAAAGTTAGCAATCATATATCAGGCTATAACTAAAGTAGTATTGATAATATAGTAACGTTACTGGCAGGACTGTTGATACTGATCCATAACAGAAACTAATGCGCAAGTATCAGCCGTATCTCGCGTTACCTAATGCAACTCCACACTACGTCTTACGGTGCTGTGTACCGGAAGGAAGAGAGAGAGGAGCGAAGAGGGGAGAGAGAAATGAGCAAAGGGGGGAGAGAGATGTAACATGGTTTCCTGATAAACGTTTTGTTTGATAGGCTTCAGCTGTGGAGAGCAGTGTTGGGCAAGTTATATATATATATATATATATATATATTACATATTACTTATTACTCTCTTTTGAAAGTAATAAATTACATTACAAAATTACTGTCTCTGAAATGTAATGAGTTACACTACTTTAGTTACTTTTCTAGTTACTTTCACCAAAATAAACGCAAAAGAATGGCTAGGTATTTTAAATGCTAAAATGTAGTTTAGTGCAGCTCATTATACATCCAGTGAAGGGCAATGTGGTATAGCATAACAACTGTGTAGGCCCTTAAGGCTACTAACAACTTGTATTACACGGCTTAGTTGAATACTCGATTCTGATTGTAAATTCTTAACATGTGACACGTTGTTAATACAGCAGTACAGACCACTGTCAAGGACTATAATGAAGGTTGCTAAGGAGGATCAAGAAAGAGAAAGGAAAAGAGGTTAAAAAACGGAGCGCTGGCCGTCAGATAAATCACCAGAAGAAGGCAGAGAGGAAGTGAATAATAACAGGACACTGAATGGTCTCTGTATTTTGTTTAGTATATGGCCGTGTACAGGCCCGGTTCCAGAACAACATGACTCAGGGTGCCTCTGAGATCACAGGGGGCGCAGCAGTAGCAGGTTTGCATGAGCAATAGTGGCCGGTAACAGCAATGAGAAATAGCATTGATGGTCCCAATGAACAGATTATGGCATTTGTTATGTTTTGAAACCAAGAAAGTGAGAACATTTCAAGTGAGTTAAAAGTGCAATCCTGAAATATCTCATACAGTCCAAAGTGGACTGTGGCAAAGAAAAGCACCAAAGCTTCAAAGCTGTACTGATAAAACAAATGAGAACATATTGTAAATCAAGGCAAATATTATTTGAACCAGCTCATGGTTTGAAATGGCAAACATTGAAAAGCAAAAGTATTATTAAAACCATGTAGCCTACTAAATCATCACTTTGGTCCCATCATATACTCTGGGAAGAGAACATTTACTGTGCTTGAAAACTGGTATCACATCATCATGTGAGGTGACTTTGTGACCTGGAGATCATTTCAGCTGCAACATTAGCTTGTTGATAAGCTTGGGATATGAGATCTTTTTGTAGCCATTCGTGGTGAAGGCATTTGTGCTATTGTGTGCATTATTTGTGACCCAACATTTCTACAGGCATGGCAGAATATGGCCCTATTTTCACATATTCTAGCCCTCTATTTGTATACCACGAGCTGCAAAATGACCACCTAACCCCACTGTACAGGCGGGTACTTGTTTAGATCTACCTGGGCAGGCTCTGTTTTGCCGTGGTATCCTGGCTGGCACCTGCGGGCCGCAGAGGGGCGGCGTAGTTTCGGGCAACGAAGAGTGCTGCTCCGGGGTTGAGGGCGGCGAGTCAGGCGGGAGTAAGCTAGTGTCCACAGCGGAGGGTAACGTGATGTCCCCATCTGACCCGTTGCTACTGTCTGCAGTAGATCAGTGTTGCTGGCGTTTAGTGATGGTTGCTTTAACCATTTTCGTATAAATGATTATCCACAGATGTGTGTCACTGCTGTGGAAGCACTTTGGAAATGATGCACGCGCAGCGGAGCAGGTCACTCGCACCTGACACCATTTGTTGTTGTATTTTTCGCACCGTTCTCTTTTTTGAATAGAGGGTGCATAACTTTCAACTGCCCGAAGATCCCGGCGCGAAGCCTGAAGGGTAAACACCAGGTTTACTAATCTACCCGCACAATTTGTCTGGTGTCGGAATGTCTTGTTATGTTAGTACATTGTTAAAAAACAAAACACCATTTAATTTCGGGTTAAAATGTGTTGTAACGGGTAATATATTACCCACATTTCATTAGTAATGCGTTACATTACTTCGTTACAGCAAAAAGTAATATATTACTGTAACTCCGTTACTTTTGTAACGCGTTACACCCAACACTGGTGGAGAGTATGTGCTGCAGGGAGGTGGATGCATCTCGCACAACGCACCCAGGAACGAAAGCTAGCTCTGGTCCTTTTCCTGTTAGGGAAACTGTGGACTCGATGTCCTGACACTGATGGGCTCGAGTTTGTGAAAACTCCAGGTCACCATGATTACAAATGGTGAAATGCAATGTAAAATTACCAGCTCACTAAATCACAGCCGCTCAAACCAACTACTACCGCGGATTGGGCAGAGAAGGAGTCCGAGAAAGTTGCTCCCCCATGTGACGTAATATGACGTGTTTGACGTATGACGTTAAAAAAAAGCAGTTTTTAGTAGCAGAGCTCAAAACAGCTCCAAAATAAATAGGAGAATAAATACTTGTGTTATCGGCTATGGCGTAGCTTTACAGCCTTCTCACAGATCGCCATTACCGTAGTATGTCTGAACATGTTAGCAAATGCCTGATCATTTAAATCAGGGGTGCCCAACCTTTTTTGAACCGAGAGCTACTTTTAAAGTTGCCAGTCTGCCGAGATCTACCAGTCCAAATAGAGAAGCGTAGCCATTACTGACAGCCTACTGCCAGGTAAATACACACTTCTACTTGTATAAAACTGACCTTCGTACGATTAATACTTCATAAAATACTGCAGATCCTTTATCTTTCCTCTTTCTAATCTACACACATAGTATATACATAAGTATTTAACTGAAGTTACACAACAGTGTTGTTGATACAGAGTTGGAGTTTATCCACACGTCACACACTACAGTGGGTAATGTTTTCAAGAAACATTGAACAGTGCTGCCACATATGACACAGGAAAAAAAGAAAAGACTCTGAACCCTTTCTTTGCCATTATATAAAAATAGTGTTGCTACAAAAGTATAAATTAGGCTTACTAATAAGACAACTGAGATCTGAAGCTACACAGGAATCTGCTGCCAAAGTGCAATAAAAGACACAATTAATAGAATCAAACTTTAAAATAGGATGCAAGCAACACTAGTTTCTTAACCTGAATTGATAATAGACTATAATCAATTTAAACAGAACAGATCTTAATGTTTGCATTCTTATACCATTTTGTACAATAATTATAATGACTAAGTTCAAACAAACTAAAACTTACAGCTGCTTAATAACGGTATCTAACTTGAGTTTTTATTATATCAAAAACCTGTTGAAATGCTACTGTTATTTTTACTGTCCCCCAAAAGTGCGTCGCAGCCTCCAGGAATGCTTCTTTCACAACTTCGCCGTCTTTGAAAGACTTCATGTGTTTCTCAAGAACGTGACTGACACGATAAGACGCTATGGTAGCAGCCTTGCTCTTGTTGTTGTTGTTGGGCCTGGTGAAAATGGACTGCTGTGCATTTAGCTGTCCTCTCAGGCCCCTCCCCTTTTGGGAGCGTAAGGCAGAATTAGGAGGGAATTCCGTCTCGTAGCGTTTGTGCACTGTTTTGAAATGCCGCTCCAAAAGACCCTTCTTCGATAAAGCCACGCTCGCATTGCAGATGAGACAGATGGACTTTGAATTGGAATAGATACAAACATAATCATCCTCCCACTCGGAGTGAAAATGATATATTTGGGGCTGTTTTGCTTCTGCCATTGCGGTCTTTTGTGTGTGCGGACTGTCTCTCCTGTTGACACGGACAACGTCAGCTAACTAATGCCCACTGCCCACAAGCCACGCCCCGACACATGGGGTCACGCCGGCCAATCACAAAGCTTTGATGCGTTCAAGTGCATTATTCTGGCACAGGAAGATTATGTTATAGGACATTAACGATACAACTGAATATTGTTGTTCTATTTTTAGACACATCTCGCGATCGACTGGGAATCTCCCTGGTTGGGCACCCCTGATTTAAATAAAACCAAAGACTGCTGAGCTAACAACATAAAATAAAATGTTACAAAAACATATAAACACCCAACCGATTACTGTTTGGGTTAGAAATGAGGCAACATTGATACGGCGAAGCTACATGCTACAAGTAGTAGAGATAACTTTATCAGGAAAAACACTGCAAAATAAAAAGCAATGCACATATTAACATGGAAAACCTTACAGCTTCAACATTGGATGTGTCCTGGTCCCAGGTGGTTGGTATTGAACCAGTTGTTAGCCTTAGTTTGGAGTCATATCCTCTTTTGACTTGAGTGAAGTTGCTAAACATGTCCGAGGTAAAATGTTAGGAACACACAAGCAAACATTTGCCGAGGTCTTCTGGCACATTCCCCTTGAAAATGAAGTCAAGCCACAGATGCTTGTCTTTTTCCAGGGATGGCATTTCATGCAGTCCCTTGTCCCGTTTGTTGCAGCCAACAACAGCACAACTTTTAACTTCCTTGGACATGCTGGAGTACACTATAAAAAAGGATTTTGGAGGGTAGTATATATTATCCAAGCAAATCATTTAAATGTTACTCAAGGTATATAAGTGAGCATTGTTAGTATATATGAATGGGTAAATTCTACCTACACTACTTAATTATTTCTGACAGTGCCAACTGAAACACAAATAATCTGGGTAAAATCTACTCGAAGACATTAGGCCCACACTGCCCCTTTGCGCATGCGTCTGCGGTGATTCTTGGCTGCAGGCCAGAGGAACCGTTCTCTTTCGCGCCTCCCTCCTGGTGTGTGGAAGTGTGGAAATATTGGAAGGTAAGATATTACTGTCTATCATGTCTTGCATATAAATGTTCACTTTTTTTGTGGTAGTTTCAAGTTCATCACAATACTTGTGTGCTTGCTTCACTGTTAGACAACGAATTTAAGTTTGTTCTTATCTGTTGCTCACTGGATGTATATGTATATGGATCACTGATTTGTATGCTCGATAGCTGTAGCTAATGTAGGAGCTAATAGTAGAGCAGAATGATGATAGCTCCACATTTTTAATAATTCTTATCAACAGCAATAATGTGCATGTGACGGCATGCCGTCTGAAATGAGTGTCACGGCAACAGTTGTATGTTAATGTGGGTTAACCAGCCAAGTTGTGTTTCACGTTAGCATCGTGCATGCTAAGCACAGAAGGCTATTGTTAGTTAGCTACGTACCAACAAGAACAGCACGCAGAAGGCGGCATTCGTTTAATTCAACCTTTGAAGTTGGTCGTCCGCTATATAAGGTGTGTTTGTCCAATGTTATTTTCCATACTGTTTCAAATGGACATACATATGTGACATGCTCCATCGAAATCAGTCGCATTGACCCGAAGACACATTTTGAGTTGTATACACTGTTGGAAAGAGGATATTCCTAGCTTTCTAATGATATCAGGATTGTTTTTGTACTCCAAATATTAAGCGAAATATGTCACATTATATAATGACTGTCACCGAGTCCCCATTTTGAGAAAAGGCCTTTAAAGTTTACTCTTCTCTGGAATCCATCGATCTGATTGATTACTAGTGGAGCAAATGATAAAAATACTACGGAGGGAAGATATTTTCGTTTGGAGGGGAAGCTCGCGAGTGTGTGTATACCAGGGTTTCCGCTAGGATTTTTTCTCGACGGTCAAATGTCCGGGCAGAATTTATTTTACCGGACAAATTTGAAACTTACCGGTCATGTTTCAATAATAATAATAAGAGTTGTGTAGCAGAGTTTCCGTAAGCAGGTAATTTACCGGACTATGAGCAGATATGCTGTTGTTTAAAACTCAGTTCACGGGGCTCATTTTTATATTGCTTCAGTTTATAATCGTAACAGATCGAAACAAATTCAGATTAATTTTTCAATAAATTATTCCACAAACCCTCTCTGAAGAACCAGCACCTTACCGTGGTAGAGAGGTTTGTGTGCCCTGATGAACCTGGGGGCTGTGTTGTCTGGAACCTTGTGTTCCTGGTAGGGTCTCCCATGGCAAATTGGTCTCAGGCAAGGGGCCAGACTAAGATTGGTTCAAAAGACCTCATGAAAGACGACACAGGAAGTGAGGATACCCGGCCCGGAGGAAGCCCGGGGTCCCCTTCTGGAGCCAGGCCCAGAAGGAGGACTCGTCGGCGAGCGTCTGGTGGCCGGGCTTGCCACGGAGCCCGGCCGGGCCCAGCCCGAAAAGGCAACGTGGGCAACACCTCCGCTTCTCCGTCCCGCGGGCCCACCACCTACGGGAAACATCGATGGGGTCGGGTGCGCTGCCAGAAGGGTGGCAGTGAAAGCGGAGGGTCTCGACGGACCAGACCCGGGCGGCAGAAGCTGGCTTTGGGGACGTGGAACGTCACCTCTCTGGGGGGGAAGGAGCCGGAGCTTGTGCGGGAGGTGGAGCGGTACCAGTTGGATCTGGTTGGGCTCACCTCTACGCACAGCGTCGGCTCTGGAACCTTACTTCTGGATAGGGGTTGGACTCTATTCTTCTCCGGAGTTGCTCAAGGTGTGAGGCGCCGGGCGGGTGTGGGGATACTCACAAGTCCCCGGTTAGGTGCTTCGTTGTTGGAGTTTACCCCAGTGGACGAGAGGGTCGCCTCCCTACGCCTGCGGGTTATGGGGGGGAAAACTCTGACTGTTGTGTGTGCTTATGCACCCAACAGCAGTTCAGAGTATTCGGCCTTCTTGGAGACCCTGGAAAGAGTCCTGTATGGGGCTCCTGAAGGGGACTCCTTAGTCTTGCTGGGAGACTTCAACGCACATGTGGGCAATGATGGAGACACTTGGAGGGGCGTGATTGGGAGGAACGGCCCCCCTGATCTGAACCGGAGTGGTGGTTTGTTACTGGACTTCTGTGCTAGTCATGGATTGGCCATAACAAACACCATGTTCGAACATAAGGATGCTCATAAGTGTACGTGGTACCAGAGCACCCTAGGCAGAAGGTCCATGATCGATTTCGTTATCGTATCATCGGACCTGAGGCCGTATATTTTGGACACTCGGGTAAAGAGAGGGGCGGAGTTGTCAACTGATCACCATCTGGTGGTGAGTTGGGTCGAGTGGCGGGGGAAGCCTCTGGATAGACCTGGTAAGCCCAAACGTGTAATTCGGGTGAACTGGGAACGTCTGGAGGAGGCCCAAGTTCAGGAGGCCTTCAACTCACACCTCCGGCGGAGCTTTTCGGGCATTCCTGTGGAGGTTGGGGACATTGAACCAGAGTGGTCGGTGTTCAAAGCCTCTATTGCCGAAGCCGCGGTGGGGAGCTGTGGTCTCAAGGTCCTAGGTGCCTCAAGGGGCGGTAACCCTCGAACCTCCTGGTGGACACCGGTGGTCAGGGAAGCCGTCCGACTGAAGAAGGAGGCCTTCAGGGATTTGTTATCCCGGGGGACTCCCGAGGCAGTTGCAAGGTACCGACAGGCCCGAAGGGCAGCAGCCTCATCCGTGGCCGAGGCAAAGCAGCGGGTGTGGGAGAAGTTTGGAGAAGACATGGAGAAGGACTTTCGGGCGGCACCAAAGTTGTTCTGGAAAACTGTCCGACACCTCAGGAGGGGGAAGCAGGGAACCATCCAAGCTGTGTACAGTAAGGATGGGACGTTGTTGACCTCAACTGATGGAGTGTTGGGGCGTTGGAAGGAACACTTTGAGGAACTCCTGAACCCGACAACTCCGCCCTCTATGTTAGAGGCAGAGCTGGAGTATGACGGGGGATCAACACCAATCTCCCGGGGGGAGGTCACTGAGGTCGTCAAACAACTCCACAGTGGCAAAGCCCCGGGGGTGGATGAGATCTGCCCGGAAATGCTGAAGGCTCTGGGTGTTGAGGGACTGTCATGGTTGACACGTCTCATCAACGTTGCGTGGAAGTCGGAAACAGTACCGAAGGAGTGGCAGACCGGGGTGGTGGTCCCCCTTTTCAAAAAGGGGGATCAGAGGGTGTGTGCCAATTACAGAGGCATCACACTACTCAGCCTCCCCGGGAAAGTTTACTCCAAGGTACTTGAAAGGAGGGTCAGGCCGATTGTCGAACCTCAGATTGAGGAGGAACAATGCGGATTCCGTCCTGGTCGTGGAACGACGGATCAGCTTTTTACTCTCGCAAGGATCCTGGAGGGGGCCTGGGAGTACGCTTATCCGGTCTACATGTGTTTTGTAGACTTGGAGAAGGCGTATGACCGGGTTCCCAGGGAGTTACTGTGGGAGGTGCTGCGGGAGTATGGGGTGAGGGGGTCTCTGCTCAGGGCCATCCAATCTCTGTACTCCCAAAGCGAGAGCTGTGTCCGGGTCCTCGGCAGTAAGTCGGACCCATTTCCGGTGAGGGTTGGCCTCCGCCAGGGCTGCGCTTTGTCACCAATCCTGTTTGTAATATACATGGATCGGATTTCGAGGCGTAGTCGTGGGGGGGGGGTCTGCAGTTCGGTGGACTAAGGATTGCACCACTGCTTTTTGCAGATGATGTGGTTCTGATGGCTTCATCGGTCTGCGACCTTCAGCACTCACTGGATCGGTTCGCAACCGAGTGTGAAGCGGCTGGGATGAGGATCAGCACCTCCAAATCTGAGGCCATGGTTCTCAGCAGGAAACCGATGGACTGTCCACTCCAAGTAGGGAATGAGTCCTTACCCCAAGTGAAGGAGTTCAAGTATCTCGGGGTCTTGTTCTTGAGTGAGGGAACAATGGAGCGTGAGATGGGCCGGAGAATCGGAGCAGCGGGAGCGGTATTGCAGTCGCTTTACCGCACTGTTGTGACGAAAAGGGAGCTGAGCCAGAAGGCAAAGCTCTCTGTCTACCGGGCCATTTTCGTTCCTACCCTCACCTATGGTCATGAAGGATGGGTCATGACCGAAAGAACGAGATCGCGGATACAAGCGGCCGAGATGGGTTTCCTCCGCCGGGTGGCTGGTGTCTCCCTTAGAGATAAGGTGAGAAGTGCGGTCATCAGGGAGGGACTCGGAGTTGAGCCGCTCGGAGTTGAGCCGCTCCTCCTTCGCGTCGAAAGAAGCCAGTTGAGGTGGTTCGGGCACCTAGTTAGGATGCCACCTGGGCGCCTCCCTAGGGAGGTGTTCCAGGCACGTCCAGCTGGGAAGAGACCAAGGGGTAGACCTAGGACCAGGTGGAGGGATTATATCTCTTCGCTGGCCTGGGAGCGCCTTGGGATCCCCCAGTCAGAGCTGGTTGATGTCGCCAGGGAAAAGAAAGTTTGGGGCTCTCTGCTGGAACTGCTACCCCCGCGACCCGACCACGGATAAGTGGGAGAAGATGGATGGATGGATGGATGGATGGATGATTCCACAAACAACAAACAACATAATTATTACATTCAAACAAGTAGATAACGTACATTATTCAGAAGTTTACATCAACTTTGAATAATAACACGGGAGAAACGGAGCCTCTCTTTTCCCCTCTCCCTCCCTCTCTCTCCTGACAGCACGTCAGTTTCTCAAGCAGCTCCTGCAGCGCGCTAAACAGAGGGCGGGGCTTCAGGTGATTATGCAGAGCTGCGTGTCTCGGTCAGACTCAGCAGCCGATCTGATCTCTCTCTCGCGTCCGGTTACACTTCACTCGCGTTCATGTCCATATGGATCAGATCCAGCTCTCCTGATCGGCCTTTATAGAGAGCACCGATCAAACTATTAAGAGTGAATATCGGCCGATAATGACCGGCGGCCTTTCTATCGGAGCCTCCCTAATTATTACCAGACATTTTGACCGTCAGGTTTTGAATTTACCGGTTTTTTATAAATGTTACCAGCTAAAAACCGGTAATTACCGGCTAACGGAAACCCTGGTCTATACGTGTGTGTGTTTGTGTATTTTTGCGTTGTGTTTGTTTCCCGGGGAAAACCCTCACGAGAAACACCGGCTGTTGTTATGCCTGCTGTGACGTTAAATTACTCCGTTCTCCGCTTGTAATTATGCCGTTACAAGCTTCAAAGTTATATTTATTATCTGAATTTGCCGAAACAAGTTTAATATTCTGAAAGCCAAGACTTTGTTTAATTTAAATCAGATGAAAACAAACTAACGGACCCTGCCGTGTTATCTATGATTACTATACTCTTACGTTCATAATTTCAGCCGGAGGGACGGCGCTGCTGGAAGAGCAGAGTGCGAGTGAGAGGTGCCTGTCTTCGTCCCTTTACAAGCTTCAAAAATGTATTTATCGTGTGATTTTGGAAATAGAAGTTTCATATTCTGAAAGCCAAGACTTTGTTTGTTTAAAATCAAACAAAACACCCGAACCCTGAAAAAATTGTTTTTTACGTAAATCCACGTTTATTCTGAAATGAGCCGTTGCGACTTCAGACTGATTTCGATAGAGCGGGTCACATATGTGATGCACACTGCAACATCAGTAGCGTTTTTTAATTAGCATGTCAGTTCAAATAATATGACACACTCTGAACGCTGCTTGAGTTTGGACATTGGGTCCGTGACATGCACCCGTATTAAAAAAATAAAACATCGTTGCCACCCGGTTGAGTTGTATTGAGTAACGGTTTGCGGGGACACATTCAAATGATGCACAAGGTTAAGTTGAAGCTAGCTTGTAGCATCTCTCTCCGTCTATCTGTCAGCCGTCAGTTTCCTCCGTCTGTCCGGGTAATATAACTACATATAGTGTTGTGTTCGGTCGCTCTGTGCGTAACAATGGTGAGAGTGAAATACAGTTTTGTTGTCCGGTTTGATGAACGGGACACATGCGTGTGCATGAAATGATAAATACTGAGACAACTATCTTGCGATCTCTTAGTGTAAAATAACCATCGTATATTCAGCTAAGCCCTAGTTATCATGATTTATGATTAATTTGTCTTTTCTGAGGTATAACTGCAGCAATAGCCTATAGACAGTATGTTTACATTATCGCCAAAGCTTACTGTATATTGTTATCGGTGTTGGTTATTCTCGCGTCCAGGAGAGAAGCTTTAAAAAAGGAGACTAATTGAGTCTCTGTGAAAGTTCAAATGGGTACTTTGATTAAAAATATGGCGCGGTAATGTTACAAACAAGAGAATGATCAGACAGAATAGCAGCTGTCGTCTGGCTCTCGCTAGCGGAGAAAAGAGAGCGAGCTCCCCCTCTCCAGCTGTTATATCCCCTCTGCTGGCTCCTCCCTGTAGGCCGGTCGGCACGGCTGGGGGCCGGCCCTCCACGTATTTAATGTCCGTTGTTACGCATATCAGAGGATACAGACATTGTACATTCAATATATATCTAAACACGCCTTTTCTCCTCCTTAACTCTTTCATGACTTTTCATTTAACACATTCTAAACGCTGTAATCAATACTCCAAAAAATACAGGAAATACTTCACGGCAGTTTGGTTTTGAAGGATAAAGATAAGGCAAAAAGTAACTGTGAATATAAGATATAGTAAATCCTGTTATAGGAAACGCTAAAAACATTGAGCTGTCTGAGTGGAAAAATAACGTGTTAAAGTTTACTGCTGGCCGGCTACATCCTGTTATCTTCAAGGACAGAACACCATGGTACGGTATGTGGGGCCCTGAGCCACACCAGGCGCAACTGTCTTGTGAGAAAACCAGTTAAAACAGGTAATTAGGAAAAGGGAGTATGGCCCTGGCCTGACCTTAGCTAAAACGGGGTGTTGCTGGGCAGAAAAGGCAGATTGCAGGACAGAGAGCACCAAAGGTGGGGGCTTCACAGCAAATACTATAAAGAACAAGATATATTCAGAATTCGGGACTCACTTCAACTGGGATCTCACACTGACGAGCTTATCACGGTGGGAACTCAAGAAGGGGTCCAAGGCGCTGGCGTTTTGTGGTATAGTATGGATTGATATATCTTTGTTGAACTGTGTAATAAAGTGCTTATTTGAAGAAACAATCCATTGGAGTGCAAAGTCTAGTTTTGTACAGCTAACAGAGAATAGTGTCTAGGACACAATTCCTTTTCCCTCAGAACTAAGAAAGGTCATCGGCAGATCCGGACGGCGACCCCGCTCTGGCCATATCCAAACGATCTGCGCGGAGGACGGACCTGGTCCGGTAGACTCCAACAGCTTGGTGACCCCGTGACGTGATGGTCTAGAGCGGGAAGTCCGGACACCGATGACTTTCTGAGAGGACACCAAAAAACATTGAGTTTACGGCTTTTACAAGAAACCATCTCACACAATCAAAAACCCGGGCAATTCAGAATCAAGGTAAGCATCTGCCTGTTACAACAAATAGATGTGTTTGAAATACCACTAAATTTTAGGATTGTGTGAAAATGGCAGAAATAATTGTCTCAGCTAAAAAGTAAAGATAAAACGTAAATAAAATGGTGTGCACTGAATAGATCAACAAGGGTATAAACAAATCTGTGATGAGAAGCGGGTGGAACCCGTAATTTATGAAGATCCGCCGCGGTCCAACGAGAAGGTGTCAAACTTGTCAAACAAGTAGCCAATAGTACAGTGTAAAACTAGGGGAGACTCTAGTATCTAAAAGAAAGGTGTCAAACTTGTCAAACAAGTAGCCAATAGTAAGGTGTAAAACTGGTCGCCGTATCAGTAGCTAATATATCTGTGTACAATGTTTGCTGTTTGTTGATTGTTCTGTCTGTTGGTTGTCATTGTTGATTCGTAAAGACCTTGTTTTATGTTGGTAAATGTTTTGGTATACCAATAGTTTGTTCTTAGTTGTTGAAAGAAGCCCCCCTTCTCTTGAAAAGGCTGAGAGCTCCAGCCGGAGCCGGGGTGTCAGTATTTGTCTGTGAAAGAATCTCCCCCCACTTTCGGATTCTGTAGAAGAGTATACTCTTTGTTTCAATCAGAAAAAGAGCAAGCTATTCATCACAATTGTATTTTTAGGTTATGAATAAAACAAAAAGTAGTAGCCTAAGTGATAAACAGGAGGGTTTTTGAACGCTTGTCAGTCAGAAGGAATATATTAATGTTTATATAACAGGGGAAGCTCATTTGTGGTCAGCTGCCCTCTGTTCTTCAATATTCTGTGTTGCTCCACGGACATTCAAATAAATAAGAATAAGGACATTAAGAGTAACGACAAGATTTGTCCAGTGTATTAATAAATACAAGTGAACACATATTAACCTAGTCAGATAAATAGATACGAAGTCATTCTTGTTTCAAGGAAGCCCCCCTCCTCATGGAATGCCTCAGCCGGGGTGTCTGTGAGAGTACCCACACCCCCCTCCTTCTTTTTTCTCTCTCTCTTCTTAAAATGCATGAAGAAAGAGCATTGAATTTAAAACAAGTGTGTGAATAATCGAGTGGTCTGAAGAAGGAGGGAATAACATTGAAGATTAATAGATCAATGTGTCGTAGATATTTAAATAAATAAGAAACATTGCATTGTGAATTTCGTGGTATTTGTCATTTACTGAGAAGTTTACTTATATTTCGAAGGCATTTATTGCATACAGTAACGTTGAGGGAAAGTAATAATACTGTTTGCTGAGTATATGAAGCAGGTTAAAGTTTGATTCAAATTGAACATAATAGTGGATTATTCCACCTAGTGTTTTTATAATATCATTAGTAGACATTAATTGTGTTTGTAAGTTTATGAAGAAAGAGTAGAAAGTAAACGGGAGGTTGTTATGAGTTTGTCAGTCAGAATGAATCTGTTAAATGGTTACGCATGACAGAGGTGTTGCACAAACACACCGGTGATTGATGAGAGGAAACTTGAGCCGGCAGCTGCAGGGCACAGGGAGGAAAGAGAAAGACAAGTGGATGTTTTGAAGAGTTCAGAGAGAGTAAAACTTGTTTCTAAATAATGTCATATTGTTTTGTGAGTAAACATGAAATAAAAATATATTTACTAGATATAACAACAACAGGCTTAACTAGGTTGACAGAAAACTGCTATTAACCAGTTTCAGCAGCTACTGTCATATCTGTGTTCTACAGAGAACATATGTTGCATTTACAATTCATATTAAGGAAGTCCACAATTGATACCATTAAAGACCTTTTGTGGTTTCAAATTAAAGAAGATTTTAAAGATGAAGTAAGCAGGACTTCAACTAGACAAAAGAGATTTTACAATGTGGTTTTACTACTTTTAATGGAGTAAAGAATCTGGGTAGACTACTGCCATTGATTTGTTTTAACATTCACATGTTTCAGCATTCCTGACCATATAGACACTCAGCCGTTTTATTTTGTAACCCTTTGGGGGAGAGATTTAAATTAAGTTTATCTCCAGTTGCTGATTTATTGTGATTTACAGCGGCACTGGAAAGTTGTGCGCCACCTTTGGGTTGTACTCTGAATCAGTGTGTTGGTGAAGAGTTGCTCACTACAGAAACAGAAGAACTGTGCAAAGAACGCATCTGAGGAGGGTTTGACATTTTGCGTGTACCTCGTTGTCAAGGCAACAGTGGTGGGAAGAGAAACAGCAGTTTTTGGGGATTCCTGCTGTGCAGAGGACAACTTGTGTCTGCTGACTGTAGCACATTGATCCAGAGGTGCCTTCCCCCTCAGGACATCCCAATGCAAGAGTTTCATTGATCCTATTGACTACAGCTGCAGAGGACAACGCATTACTGACTGTTCACATTGTGACAAGATCTTGAGACAGGCTGGTCTCAGACGGTTCAGACTCTGAGGAAAATATGCGATGATTTGACAGCATAACTGTGCAAGAGTTTTCCAGAGGGTGGTGTACAACAATAACATTAGTGTTTGAGAGGGGAGGCTGATTGTTTAAACGATGGTCTGGAATACTGAAAAGATTAAAGTTTAATATTCTTGGTTGACAAACAAGACATCTGATTATTAGGTCACACATAATAATCTAGACATATAAACTAACTATGAGTAAAGGGATTAATGGAGTTCATATCCTAGGGAGGGTTAGTTAGGTTGCGAATACTTCGCAGGGTATTTGCTAATGTATTTTGAAGAACAAATAACAAGGACACAAGTCCAATTTTGTTTTGTTTTTAGATTAAATTGTCCGTTACCAAAACTGTTCACCTTGTGTCTAGATTTGGACTTTGAGGGTTTGACTATTTAGGCTTATTTTTATACATCTGACATTTTAAAATATGTTGGCTGTTCACCAGATAGACATTGGTTAAGAACTTTTCTGAAGATTGAATATTTGTTCCATTTCTACATATTCCTATTTAAAAAGTAATTTTAGAGTAAAGAGGGCTGAGGCTGAAATGGGAAATAATGTGGGGCCTTCAATCACCCAGTAAGGGTGCATATTATTGACGACCAATAGGGAGGAGGGGTCACTCGACCCACCCTGCAGTGGTTTTTAAATCTTACTTGCAGCTTCACAGGAAGCGCACGGCACCAGATTATGAGTTTAGAGGACTAGCGGCACCACCTCCTAATGGACATTCATTTAGTTAGTAATTAACCGACATTTAGAGATGTTAAAAAGTAAAAACATACCTACCATGAGGGATGATTCCTAAATTCAGCTACAAACCATTGATGAAATTACTTCTGTTTTTAGGTCCTTGATAAGGGAAGGAGTGATTGTTACATGTTCAGGACACCCAGGGTTCCACGCACTGTTAAAGAGGGTAACATTGTTCTTTAAGTGCACCAGAATTGAGGATAAATTAATAGAATGAGTTATGGAATACATAGCAGAGCTTTACAGATCCTGATAATGTTTTGACACAAGATAATAGTGATGTACACAAGTTTCTGAATTACATCTATTAGACGTGTTGATATTGATTAGGTGTAAATGAACTGCAGTAGTAGTACAATAAGGGAGTGACATTTTTTGGCTAACACTTTTCAGGGAATTTGGGAAAACAGAGATATCTTGAACATTATAGTTGTAATTGTGAATTAATAAATGATGGCGCTCCATATATACAGATTTCTATAGACGGAGGATGCTGGCCTGTGCTGGAACATCTCTGCAGGGCACGACACATGGCCAAAAAGACAGACCAACTGACCTTTGACCCTGACAGACAGGGTAACTTGGGAAGGCACTGTCAATGACTGACTCTGAGGTGTACCTGACCAAAACCTGACTTTACAACCTGACAGTGTGAGTGAGTGTATGTTTGCATCTGATCAGTGCAACTGCATGATTTAAAACGATGACTAATCAAGCATGTTTTGGACTAACACATTATTTCTGTGTGATAATAATGTGTGAAATGAGAGGTTTCCTAACATTGCACAAAAGGGGAAACCGTTTCTAACCTACTTGATGTTTCACTCCCACAGGAGGTGGCTGTTTGCAGAATGTGAAGCTCAAACTAAAACATGAGGATTCTGTTTCTTTTAGGACTGAAAGATGGAGAGAAAACACTTCATTTCACTGAAGTGTTTACTGGGGAAATTATGGATGTACATTTGGGAAAAATGTGTGGTATTGTCTTATAATCCATTATGACCTGAAGGTTTTATTCCCATACAGGTTTTTGTTTACACATGAGAAAATGTGTAAAAAAGGGGGAGTGTAAACTTTACAATGTACATTTTTCATTTAGGGACTGAAAGGAACCTGCTGCCCAACTCCATTGTTCAATCTGACCATTGATTGACAGTTTTAGAATTGACCTGCTCCATATCTGGGGATAACACACTGTTTGATGAATGTTGACATGTCTCTAATATTGATTGAGTTATAGCAGGTAACACAGATAAAGAATCAGTGGCCAAGGGGCTACCAGAGAGATGTAAGTCCAGAATGAAATACTGGAGAGGCTGACCGGTGAGTAATGTTTCAACAGACAACATCATGTAACTAGCCTGGTAAAGAAGTAAGAGCCATTGACTTTATTGTTTAGGTCATTATGGGGATATACATTTCATCTACATTTGTAATAGAAAGACATTTGTTGACAGTTTGTTGGAATTCTGTATTCATTTTTTTAGTAGGATAATATCTAAGAACTGACGGGTAAAAGCAGTATCACCAGGAAGCCATTCACTTTGTTAGTATTGTGATTTTGGTTGTTTTTGAATCCATAACATTAGTGTGTTTCTTTACCAGAAACATTAGCAGTTCAAATCATATTTAGATTTTTAATGGGATCTCAAGGATTTCATTTAAAGATAAACACAGATGCTTGGCAGAAATTCAGAGCTATTGAAATATGTTATTTAGTTTACCTAAAGATGTTGGGGTTCTTATTTAGTGGGCACAGTCCAAGTATTAAGATTCTGAAGCTGCACAATTAATTTAGAAAACCTGTGCACAGACGTCTGTTGTTGTAAGACACCCCACCAACAGGCTCCAAGTTGCCACGCATTGGTGGGTCAAACAGCCGAGGGCCCCAGAGCCCGGAGCGTAGGCTTGAGGGATTTGTATCAGATTTCTCCACACAGGTTGCTGACGCCGAAAGGGGGACCCGAGACGCAGGAGGCTGACTGTCAACCCCAGGCTCTCCGGCCCCGACCGAGTGACCCAGAGGACATCCCATGCCGTCCGCCTACAAGGAAAGGGGGACACGTGGTACCACTGGAGCAGGTGTGTGGAAGCACCAGCACCTACCAGGACCCTCGCTGACACCATCCAGGACCTAGGCCAACTGAACATCAGGCAAACAACCGAAGCCCCCCAACCCCCAAGTGTGGACATCGACTCAACTTCCGAGGAGGAGGAGACAACAGGAGAACCAACAGGAGATAACAGCCGGCGAGGAGGCACAACAAGGGACCGCTCCCCCAAAGTAGGCGGTACACCACACGCATCACATACACACACCACACAAGAGACACTCACCTACACTGATACACCAAAGAACTTTTACAAGAAAAACGAAGATGAAGAAGAACTCAGGACCTAACCAACACCTCTATTGCTTGGCCTTAACACTTTGTTTTTTCATCATTGTTGGAATAATCATTATCATAGTGGGTGAAAAGGGGGAGGCAAATCATTGACCAAAGGTAATAATCCAAATTCCCCCACAAATGAACTACACAAGATATCAATGGCCGTGTTTGCAGCAATTTTGACCTTGTGCGGGTGCTGCTGCATCCCATGTATCCGCTCAATGGTGGACAAAATAATTAGTACCGCCATAGCACCTTCTACTCCCCTGGGCCCAACAACTCGCCTTGCTATCCTTAGAAAACAACCAGACATTGAGGAAGGCGAAGAAAGAAGAAGCAGCAGCAATGGACACTTTTCCCGACAGCACCACCAGTACCACCGTATGGCAGAATGTGGGAAAGAGAGACAGAAGCCTAAAACAGCTGACATAAATGTACATAAACAATAGCGTTGTTTTGTTTGCCCCAATCATTAGAATGGGGCAAAAGGGGAGATTGAAGGATAAAGATAAGGCAAAAGTAACTGTGAATATAAGATATAGTAAATCCTGTTATAGGAAACGCTAAAAACATTGAGCTGTCTGAGTGGAAAAATAACGTGTTAAAGTTTACTGCTGGCCGGCTACATCCTGTTATCTTCAAGGACAGAACACCATGGTACGGTATGTGGGCCCCTGAGCCACACCAGGTGCAACTGTCTTGTGAGAAAACCAGTTAAAACAGGTAATTAGGAAAAGGGAGTATGGCCCTGGCCTGACCTTAGCTAAAACTGTGTGTGGCTGGGCAGAAAAGGCAGATTGCAGCACAGAGAGCACCAAAGGTGGGGGCTTCACAGCAAATACTATAAAGAACAAGATATATTCAGAATTCAAGACTCACTTCAACTGGGATCTCACACTGACGAGCTTGTCACGGTGGGAACTCAAGAAGGGGTCCAAGGCGCTGGCGTTTTGTGGTATAGTATGGATTGATATATCTTTGTTGAACTGTGTAATAAAGTGCTTATTTGAAGAAACAATCCATTGGAGTGCAAAGTCTAGTTTTGTACAGCTAACAGAGAATAGTGTCTAGGACC